>NC_142868.1:4328333-4677500 GCF_051225735.1 Oryctolagus cuniculus | reverse complement strand
CAGGAAGCTGCAGATGACCTGGGCAGGCTGGGGGCACCCGACCCTGACTCCTGGACCCAGGCCTCATGGGGCTGAACGAGTGGCTGGGTGGGATGCAGCCCCTGGATCTCTGTAGCTGTGATCCGTGAGCCCCGCCCACGCACGGCCACACCTGGGGCTGGCTCCGCCCCCGAGAAAGCTCTGTGGGGAGCAGAGGCAGAGCCTGCCCGCAGCGCCTGGCCCACATAGTCCTGACTGTGGCGGTGGCCGAGGTCACTGTGCAGTTGCGCTGGCTACGTGCTCATGCCGTGTTCAGGACCTGGTCCAGCGCTTTGCAGCCCTGGAGAGACTGAGCCACAAGTCCACTGCCAGGCGGAAGCAGGCTGCACCCAGGAGAAGGGTCAGGCCGACTGGCTTCAGCTGAAGGCACCTCATGGGGAGGTGCAGCCCGTCCCAGCGGTGCAGGGACCGGACGAGGGCGCGGTGACTTTGCACCCAGCACGCGCCCCACGTCCTCCTGCCGCCTCCTCCGTGGCTCCCCGCCCTCCTTTTTGGCACACAGAGACTGTGGCCGGGGACACTCCTGCATCCTACACGGGTGCCTGGGATCCAGTCGCAGCTCCGCTTCCTCTTCAGCTGCGTGCCAATGCAGACCCCGGGAGGCAGCCGGCGGCAGCTCCAGGACTTGGGTCTCTGCCACCCATAGGAGACCCCCAGATGGAGCCTCGAGCTCCCGGCGTTGGGGGGACCCAGCCACGGGCTGTCGTAGGCATGTGGGCAGCCAACTAGTAGATGTCTCTGTCTCTTTAGCTCTCTGTCTGCCCTTCAAAAAAAAAATACCCGGAGGCTCAAAGTGTTTGGTCCCTTTCCTAAACCATCCATCTGGAAAGTTCTGGAGCCAGGATCCAAGCCCTTGTCTGTCTGTCTGCGAAGCCCATGCTGCCCCGGGCACAGGGGTCTGGTCTGGTGGGGGCTGTGAGCGGGGAGGAAGGAGCTCCTGTTTCCAGTCCTGGCCGGCTGGGTTGTCTCCCAGCATCCACCCACACTCCCTTCTCACACACCGACACGTGACTGTGCTCCGAGCCCCTCTGGCAGCTAGCTGAACGAGTGAACCAGTTCTGGCTCGAGCCGTGAAGCGAGCTCTTGCATAGTTCTTCCCAGAAGCCTCCTGAGAGAGAGAGAGAGAGAGAACGCATGATCTCTCTCAAAAACATCCATCAGGAGTGTGGATGTGATGTCTGGAGCTCCAGCAACCATTTAGACTGTGAGGCTGAGCACACACACCAGGAGTGGCAGAGAGGAGAGCCAGAGGGGCCTGGGTGACCACTTCCGGTCAGCTTCCGAGCAGAGTGGGCTTCCAGCTGGTGTGGGCCGCTTGCTTCGTCCCAGCCGAGTCTCGTCCCAGGAGGCACAGGAGGGCAGCGGAGAGGACTTGAGGAGGAGAAGGAACCTGGGTCGGGTTTTGAATGGTGGGCAGGACAGAGACCTAGGGCGGGGGGCTGGGGTCCAGGGGCTGGGCGGGTTCCTGACACTCACGGCTGCCGGGACAGCCAGAGAGGGGAGGTGTTCACGTGTGGCACGGAGGCCTGAGGGCTCCACAGCGTGGCAGCAACACCTCGTAACGGAAGAAGCAGCCGTGGCCACTGCTCAGCCCTGGGGGGCCACGGAAGGTGCGTGAGGGGGACCGGACCTCGCCTTTGTGGAGCTGTGCAGGCGGAGCTCGGCCTGGGCCGGCGCGGAGGGCTTGGGCGGGAGCCGCGGAGACCAGCGCTCCCGGCCGTCTGTGTGACAGGAGCGGCTCAAACAGCCCTGCCCTGAGGCCGCCGGGGATCTGGTGGTCTCCGAAATCATGATGTACAAGACGGGGCGTAACACCTGCCGCGGCTTGGGAGACACACACACACACACACACACACACACACACACAGGTCTTCCATCCGCTGGTTCGCTCCCCGGATGGCCCCAACAGCTGGGGCTGGGCCAGGCTGAAGCCAGGAGCCAGGAGCTTCCTCCGGGTCTCCCATGCAGGTGGCGGGGGCCCTAGCTCGGGAGCCACCGCCTGCTGCCTGCTGGGGTCCCTGTTAGCGGGAAGCTGCACTGCGAGTGGAGCCCCTGGTGGCGCCTTCCCAGCTCTGCTCCGGGCCGCCCGGGGTGGGTCTTCCCTGGGGAAAAGGCACACCCGGCCCACGCTCTCCCCACAGCGCACCTGTCAGGAGCTGTGACTGTCTCAAGACACAGACTACAGGGGTTCTGAGAGGCTGGGGAACCTGCTGGAGGCGGTCAACCAGGGAGGCTGTCTGCCTGTCTCAGGGATAAGCGTGGGCGGGCCGTCTGTCCAGTGTCCCTCCAGGTGACTCAGGCGGCCCAGGCCATCCACAGTGGAGCCCCCGATCCCCGCCGTCCCTCCGATCCCTTCCTCGGCCCTGCCCGACTTCCCCTTGGCCTGCTGCTGCCTGTGGTCCGGCTGCATCCCTGGGGCCCCTGTGTCGCTGCCTCTACCTCCCCCACCCCGGGGGTCAGGCTTCCGCACCGGCGCTGGGCTCCCTCCCTCAGCCCAGCCCCTTGCGGGTGGCGCCCACGGGTTCTGTCCTGGGGGGGCCCAGCTGGCTGGACACCTGGCTGCTCCGGGAGACCCCAGAGAACCCCGGCCCCCTCACTGCCCGGGCGCGCTCTTGCGCTGGGTGCATTCCTCGCAAACGATTTTCCAAGCCGGTGGATTTAATTGCATTACTCCTCGGGATATCGGTCCATTTCCTAATGACGTTTAGAGCCGAAAAGCAATTACTTAGCCAGCGCAGGCGGGTCTTGCTGTGCTTCCGGGAGCTCCAGGCCTTCACCACGGTTTGCACAGAGCCAGGCCCGGCTTTCCATGGGGGGGCGGGGGAGGGCTCAGCCCCTGGGGGCGCTGGGTTTGGGAAAAAGGGTCAGAACCACATAAAACGAAGATTTTGAAACATCAAGATCCACCCAGTTGCTTAACCCAACCCGGCAGCCACCCCGCTCAACTCTGCCCGCCCTGTGGGACAGGTACCTGGGCGACATGGGTGAATCATTTCCTCTCTCTGAGCCTTGGTGTCCCCATCTGTAAGACAGGGAGCCACCAGACGTCGTTGATCATGGCCAAGGTTGACAGCTGGAGCAGCCCAGGAGCTCCTGGCTCCTGGTTTCAGGTCGGCACAGCTCCGGCCGTTGCAGACAACTGGGGAGTGAACCAGCGGATGGAAGACCTCTCTCTCTCTCTCTCTCTCTGTGTAACTCTGACTTTCAAATAAATAAATAAATCTTAAAAAAAATAATAAAGTAGCGGCCAGGATCTCGGTGGCCAGGTGTCCCAGGGCTCGTGCACCGTCCCCCGTGGGTGGGCACGGGTAGTCTCCAGCTGTTCCCCGTCACCCGCGGGCCTGCACGGGACAGCACTGCTCCCCAGTGCGCAACAGCGTGGCTTGTGCCTGGGGACCCGGGGGGGGGGGGCTTCTGGAAGGTTCTGGAGATTGTTCACCCTGCGTGAACTTCAAACAGGTCAGCACCGGAACAAGTCTGTCGTTCTCCCACGTTTCCACGAGCACCGTGAAGTCTTCTGCGGCAGGGCGATTTCCCAGCTGTGGCGCCGTCAGGTCAGAGGCCCTGTGGGGGTGTGCTCCGGTCCCGTCCCACCTCGCCCGCCCTGGGTCGTACATGGCAGACAGACAGGGGCGAGGGCGCCGGACCGCAGGCAGGAGACTCCAAGTGTCACAGCTGAGGGCAGACGGGGGCCTGGCCCGAGTCCCTGCCTGGCAGGGGAGAGACCAGAGGCAGAGTGGAGCACACGCGAATGGTGGAAATTGGGGACGGGGACCTCATGAAGACAGTCCATGAGCCTCCCCAGGGTGACGGCTGGGGGTGGCAGGGCTGGCCCGAGTCCCCTAAAATCCATTCTGTCCTTCCTCTGGAGTGAAGAGAGTTCTTGGCCCGGCATGTGATGCATAGCGGTTGACAACTTTCCCAGACTCCCTTGCAGCCAGGGGTGGCCATGTGATCAAGTTCTGGCCAATGAGCTGTAAGTGGAAGTGTTGTGTGCAGTGTCCAGGCAACGTCCTTCCTCTGCTCAATTTTTCTCACCGGCTGGAGCGTGGATATGAGGGCGAGAGCAGGAGGAGCCATCTTGGGCCACGAGGTAGAAGTTTCCCGGAAAAGCAGGACAAGAGGAAGATGAGGGGAGAGACAGGGGTCTGCCTTGTTAAGCCCCTGTCACTCTGGGTGCCTGGCAGAGCTGACTGTTGGTTTCTGCCTCTCTGCCCATATGCAGGGGCTGTGGGGAGACCACCACGGACCACCGTTCTGTGATGCTGGGGGCTGGGCTGGGGCTTACGCCCCCTTCAGGGTGCCATTTCACCAGAGGCCTGCAGAGGGCGTAGCACTGTGGCCTGGGAATGCAGGGAATGGGGTCTGGGGCAGAGGGGACGCCGGGGAGCAGCCCATTTGGGGCTGGGCGAGAGCCTGCATGGCCGGGGAACACAGCCGGCTCCCACCTCCTCTTCTCACATGAATGCTGTGCCCTGTGGGGAATATTGAGACTTCGGAGGTAGCCCCCCCCCCCTGTAAACTAAGCACCAGCCCACATGGGCAGTCCAGTGCCAGCGTCCGAGCTGTGAGTCCAGAGGGTCGCTCTGGGTCTGGGAGGTGTCATCTTCTCATGGCTCTGCCAGCGAGGACACTGGCCCGGGAGAAAGGCCACGGCCCGGAGCGTGGGCGTCGGCCAGTTTGGGAAATGCCCCACAAGGATGCACCCACTGCTCTGGGCGCACACGGAGCCCCACTGGGGCCCTTCACGGGGGTTTCCCTCTGTCCATGTTGGCTCTTGTGGAGGGTGGGTGGACAGCCGGTCTGCTGGGCTTCCCCCAACTTGCTACTGGTGCTACAGGGGACTGTGCACTTGGAGGGGAAGTGGCCTTCCAGGCGCCTCGTGAGTTTGGGGAGGGCGCTGAGATCCACTCGTGTGCTTCCTGAAACATACTCACTCCACACACATCTGGAGCCTTGTGAGCCACTGGAGAGCAGGGTGCCCAGAGGTGGGTGGCCGCCCACAGGGGGTGCTGCTAGAGAGCACAGGTGTCCCTGGGGTCCCAGGACCCCCCAGAAGTGCCCTGAGGCCGTGGCCAGCAGGTGCGCGTGGCAGGTGCCTCCCCCAGCAGAGCTCATCTGGCTTCCGTCTGGCTGTGTGCCAGTGACAGGACAGGCAGAGCTGTCCAGGCGGGCTGCTCCGAAACAAGGCACCGTGCCCAGTCCCGGCACACCTGGGCTTGGAGCTACTTCCTCCTGAAACCGGACCCCATAAGGGAGAAGCGGGACCCAGCCCCTTGGCTCCCCCTTCCCCCAAGGTGTCCTTGCCTGCCCTTTATCAAAGGGAGTGGCCCAGCTGCCTTCCAGGGCTCTGATCTCTGCTCTCAGGGAGTCATTTGCTTCTCCATAGGTAAGAACCTTGATGGCCAGTGTTGGCCTGGGGTGTGTGTGGGGGGGTGGATTCCAGGTCTGGGCAGAATGGGACTGCCGCCTTCACCTAACCCCCAGACCAACTGGAGCCCACCTTGGCCACCATACATTCCCTAAACAGCTGGCATCGCTGACCAATCAGAGGAAGGTCTCGAGCTCCACTGACCAACCAGGAACTTGGACGTGAGCTGAGCATGCACCTCTCAGCCCCGATTTCAATCTGTAAGAGCCTTCGCCCAGCACTCCTCGGGGAACTGGGAATTAAGCCACAGCTGCCCGGCTCCTTGCTCAGCACTTTGCAATAAATCCACCCCGAGGTCAGACCGCGTCGGGCGAGCGGGCCCCGTTTGGGGGTTCTACAGCGATGCCTCCAAGCAGCTGGGGGCCTCCGCCTCCGTCTGCAGGGATCCGCCCTTCCCGCCCTTCCCGGTGCATCTCTGCGGCGGGCTCCACATCTCTTAGACTCTGACGTCACTGGCCTAGGGCCTGACCCCCCCATCTGGCGTTATCAGCAAAGGCCCTTGCTCCAAGCACCGTTCCCCTCCTGGGCGCCGCGGGCCTGCGCTTGAACCGATCTTTCTGGGCACGCAATTCAGCCCGCCTGCAGAGCTAAGCAAGCACGGGCCACCCACCCGAATCCACCAGAGCCGGGGAGGGGACAGTCCTAGGGTCAGCCTTGTCGAGGCTGTGCCCTGCCCGTGCAGGAGAGCAGGGAGAGGACCGGGAAGGCGCCGTCGGGAAACGGGGCTGGGCGTTCGGAGAGCAAGGACACGTGTCCCGGTGGATACAGCAGGGACACAGAAGAGGGGCAGATCGGGAGGGGGCAGGAGGTCTGCAGGGGGAGGCGAGCTGGGCGGGCACAGCCCCTGCCGTCTCCCCCCACTCCTTCTCCCCAACAAATCCCCTTCAAGTCCTCGCAGGGTCTGGGCTCCGCCAGGGGAGGCTCCCACGCGCGGTGATGGGTTTGCCTCCTGGAAACCGCTCGAGTTCTGACGGCGCCAGGCCTGCTGGGGGTGGGGCCGAGCGGGGCCCCCACTCGCCGAGGCTGCCCGCGCCACGCTGTTTGGCTGTTTGCATTTCTTGACAAAGGAAATTTGTTGGGCTTAAGTTGCCAAGGGTCCGCATCTGGATCCGATGCTGAGCGGCTTCGGGAGGGCCTCGGTGTGATTAACTTAAGTGCCCCGAAGATGAAAGCTTATTCGCCTGATCCCGGATTAGGGCGAGCGCCGCGAAGTAGGCGCGCAGACTGCGCGAGGGCCGGGGCCCGCCGTGGAAGTTTCCAGAGCTGGCCGAGGCGGACGAGTGGGCGGCAGGAAGCTGGAGCCTGTTTGGCATTTATTAAATTTGCAGTTGAAAAATAAAACAAAATCAAACAAAAACAGCGAGTTCTGGATGCCGGCGCGGAGAGGTTAAGTGGAAACACAGTGTAACATGATGAACTGGTTAATCACTTCACTTAAGGGACACTAATACCCACCAGCCCGGCTTTGGTGCCTGCCGCTTCAACAATAGAAGGGAGACATTAATTTCCTGATGGAGTGGAACTTCTGGGTCCCCCCCCCCCCCGCCCGCCTTCCTCCTCCTCCTCCTCCTCCTCCTCCTCCTCCTCCTCCTCCTCCCTCAGCTGGAGTGAGGAAGACAGCTTTGATGTGGATGCTCTGGGGGCCGAGGAGAGATTGGGGGGCGGGCAGTGGCGGTTGGGGATTCCTACAGGTGATTTTTTTCGGGCTGGATTCCATTGTGACAGCGATGATTTATTTTAACTCCTACCCCAGGAAAGCAGGCGCCACCAGGATGAATGCCTGCACTAGCCCCTAGCGGAGTAATTTGGCTGTTTATGAATCACTAATACGTTTAAGGAAAAGGGAGCCCCGTCTGCGATAGCCCGGAGAGCCCGCCTGCCCGCGGCACAGTTCCACACTGGGGATGACCGCGCAGGGGACACATGGGGTCCGGAGAGCCGCCCCCACCCCCGCGCTGGGCAGAGGCTACCGGCGGAGGGAACACTTTCATCTCTGCCAGGGAGATAAACAGGCCGGCCGGGGCGGGCCTCTTTATTTACAGAAGAAAATTCAATCCACTTTAACACTTGCACCGCTCATAGGAAACACATGTCGCCTGGTAATTGTTTTGAACTCGTTTGGAGCCGCCCGGCCCCACACCACACTGGGCCGCTCGGGCGTTTTCGCACGGGCTGGCGTTGGCCGTGGAATTCGCGAGGAATTTCTGCCCAATTCCAGAGGCTCCGCCAAGGGGGCCATTCCTCGGCGGGCGGGCTGGGGAGCGGCCGGCCGGGATTCCAGCCCCCACCCCTCCCAGAGCGGCCAAGCACTCACCCCTGGTGGGGAGCCAGCCGCCCCCAGCGCCCCCCAGCCCCAACCCAGATTGCGGTGGATCAAAGGCGCTCCCAGCCCTAACCGAGCCCCAGGGGCTGCCCTCCCGCCTGGGAGTTTGTGCGGAGAGAGAAATAAAAGGCTGGGTGATTTTCCCAAGAGGCCCCCATAGGGTTTTACAGCTGCGAAGAGGTGTCACTCAGAATCCCGGAGCTACCCAGCCCCTCCTGGGCTGCACTTTGCAAATGTTAATGTGAGGGCCGCCCTCGGGGCCCTCTGTGAAATGCAAATTCGGTTCCGCCAGGTCCGGGTGGGTGGGGCTTGCGATTCCGGGCCGAACCCTGCAGCCAGGCAGCTCTGGCTGTAGGTGGGGGACCACACGCCGCCGGCTCCACCCAGAATGTGGGACCCTGGGAGGAGGGCCGGGGCCCGGGGTCCAGGGTCCAGGGCTTTCTGCACAGCCAGAGGCAAGGCTGTGAGGAGCAGTGGACCCATTTGCCGCGGGCTTCCCGGCTGTCCAAGTCTGGTTGAGGGCAGCTAGCGTGTGTCATTCAAAGCACCCAGGGGCGGGTTCTCGGAGGGGTGCGTTTGTTCCAGCTGTTCCCGACCCCGACGCTCAGTCAGCGCCCGCACCACCTCCTCCAGGCAGCCTTCCTCTCCCTGGCCTTTTGCATCCCTGCAGCCACACTCTCTCCATCTCACTCAGCCACCTGTCTGCAGGTTGTGGACACTGGCGCCCGCGCTTCGCGCTTCCGAAGCCTCAGAACACAGGGCAGGGGACGCGGTCAGCAGGCAACTTCCTAAACGAAGGCGCATCTTCCCCATGGCCCGTGCCTGCTGTGTGCCCTGGAGTGGTTGTGTGACCTCTCTGTGGCCACCATCAGCTCCCCCGGGGGGCACAGCACACAGCTCCCCTGAGAGTGTATGCAGGTGAGTGGGCAGGTCCTGTTGTCCTTGCTATTTTTTCCTTTTTTTAAAAAATATTTATTTTATTTATTTGAAAGACTTATAGAGAGGTGGAGAGGACAGAGAGAGAGAGATCTTCCATCCACTGGTTCACTCCCCAAATGGCCAGAGCTGTGCCAATCTGAAGCCAGGAGCCAGGGGCTTCTTCCAGGTCTCCCACGCGGGTGCAGGGGCCCAAGCACTTGGACCATCCTCCACTGCTTTCCCAGGCCACAGCAGAGAGCTGGACCGGAAGTGGAGTAGCCGGACTCAACCAGCACCCATATGGGATGTCGGCACTGCAGGCAGTGGCTTTACCTGCTACGCCACTGCGCTGGCCCCATCCTCGATATTTTCAATATGAAACTTTATTATTGGCCTCAGGGTCAACACTTTTGTCTTTTGAATATTTTAACTTTTAAACGTTGTTGTTTAGTTGTGCATGGTTATGAAGCAGAGTGGGGTAATTGGATGCGTGCACATAATGATGATGTCAGGTAACTCACATTTCCATCTCCTTACACCTGGGCCTTTAGTTCTTTTGGTCTACGAGAGAGGGAGAGAGAGAGAGAGAGAGAGAGAGAGAGAATCTTCCATCTGCTGGTTGGAAATCCATCTGGATCTCCCACATGGGTGCAGGGGCCCAAGCTCTTGGGCCATGTGCTGCTGCTGTTAGGCACATTAGCAGGGAGCTGGATCGGAAGAGGAGCAGCCAGGACTCCAGCTGAGCCCATGTGGGATGCTGGTGTCTAAGGCGGAGGCTTAACCCGCTGCTGCGCCACAGCAGCGCTGGCCCCTGTTGGGTGCCTGTGAGTGCCTCTAGTCCCTTAAGTATCTTCGTCTTTAACGTCACTAATCTAAGCCTGGCCTTCCCACAAGGCCAGGCTGAAATGTCTGTGGGAAAGGGAATATCTGAAGCCGTCGCGGGCGCCGGTTCAAGTCCCAGTTTCTCCACTTCCAATCCAGCTCCCTGCTATTGCACCTGGAAAAGCCGCTGAGGATGGCCCAAGGGCTTGGGCCCCTGCGGCCGCGTGGGAGACCCGGGGGAAGCTCCTGGACTCGGATCAGCCCACCTCCGGCCGGGGCGGCCATTTGGGGAGGGAACCAGCAGATGAAAGACCTTTCTTTGTCTGTAACTCTGCCTCTCAAAGAAATCAGTCTTTTAGGAGTGCATGTGTGTGGGCGGGGGTGGGGTCCTGGCGTTTGTTCTGCGTGGCGCAGGTTACCTGACCGCTGTCTCTGAGCTGAGTCACTTACTCCTCACGGAAACACAGCCCTGCAGGATCTGAGCCGCGCCTGGACAGGGTCATTGCCTGCAGGCCAGAGCCCGGGAAAGCCCAGGTGTGTTCAGCGAGGGCCTGCCTGTCTTCCAGGACCACCCTGCAGGCAGCAGGCCTCAACTCCCCCTGGACGATGGCAGACGTGCCATCTTGTTGGAGCTTCCAGGACTTTTCCGAGGAAGGCATATCCTGATGTGCCTCCCCCAAGGCCCTGGGTCAGCTGTGCTGGGAGCGCCGTGTGCTCTGCCCTGTTCCGGGAGCTTCCGCTAGCCCAGCAAAGCCCAAAAGAGCCTTGGGAGGAGAAACCTGCCTCACTCCGCACGCTTGGCGGTTTCTAGACTTAACTCTGTCTAGAGTATGGCGGGGCCTGGCGCTGGGCTCTAGTCACCTGTCCCCGGCCAGCTGCCGTCCTCCAGCCGGGGTGTCCCCAACCCCTGTATTTCTCGCTTCCTGTAAGTCTTGGCTTCCCTTACAGGGAGCAGGCACCCTGCCCCGTGCCTGGCACTTGCCCTGTTCCTTTTCCTTCCCAGAACCCCCTGCAGTGGACAGCAGTCCCCTCTGTTTGTTGTCTGCCTGCCCCGGGGACCTCAGGCCTGCCTCGCTCTGCACTGAGCTCCCAGCGCCTGGCTCCTGGCCCTTGGTCTGCAGGCAGTGCACCCTGGCTGACGGAGCCGATGAGCCGAGTGAGGAGTGAAGCTGGGCCGGGCGCACGACACCCCGCAGCTTCCCAGTTGGCGCTCTTGCCCCAGGTGCACCTGTCACCCACATCTGAGGCTGGCTGCTTGCAGATCCGCAGCTGGCTCCCAGCACTGGCAATGGGACAGGCAGGACCCCTCTCGGGCAGGCACCCTTAGGAGGCAGAACTGCATCTCAGTGGGAGGCAGGCAGTGTATACCGGTCCAGATTGGATCCAGGCCTCGGGGGCAGGCACTGTGGTGCAGCAGGTGCAGCCACACTGGAGTGCTGGTTCGAGGCCTGACTCTTCCACTTCCAACCCAGCCTCCTGCTACTGTGCCTGGGAAGGCAGAAGGTGGTGGCCCACGTGCTTGGGTCCCTGCTACATACATGGGAGACCAGAGGGAGGTCTGGGCTCCTGGCTTCACCCTGGCCCAGCTCTGGATGTTGAGGGCATTTGGAAAGTGAACCAGTGGAGGGAATCTCTCTCTCTCTCTCTTCCTCTTTCTCTTTCTCTGTCACTCTGCCTTTAAAATAAACACATACACACATAAACAGATGAAGAACTAAATAGATCTTTTTAAAAACCCAGAGCTTTGGAGTCAGGAAGATCTGAATTCAGATCCTGGCCCTGTCTCTGCCTGGCGTTACAGGCTTGGTGAAGTTGTGGTAGCGTGCTGAGCCTCCGGCTCCCGTCCACAAGAGAGGACGGTAAGTGTTCCCTTGTCCTGTTGGGCATGGGCAGCCGTGAGCTTGGTAAAGTGCCCGTCACGTGGTAGACACTCAGTGCGTGGGGATACAGAGGCGACAGAGAGAGAGAGAGGTGCGCTTTTTGCCAGGGCTAGAACGTGGCCAGGGAGTGCTGCTGAGAGCTGACCTGGAGCCCAGTGGGTCCCCAGGCTGATGAACCAGAAGACAGCCCCGCAAGCCCCGCCCACAGGCGCAGATACCAGAACCAGGGGGCCTGGGTTCGAATCCTGACTCTGTCCCACCGTGTGTGACCGTGGCCAGGTTGCTCAAACTTGCTGTGCCCGGCGACCTGGCTGGCTACACGGCAGTTCAGTCCTGCGAGTGCATGATGAATTGATGCGAGTGGGTGAAGGCGAAGGGGTGTGACCCAGCAGGGACAGCCCAGGGGACTCCAGGGAGTCAGCTGGAGCACAGCTTATCCCGGCTTCAGGCTGAGCCTGGGGCGGGTCCCGCCTAGCCAGAGGGACCGTCTTCTTGGAGAGGGCTGGAGGCCTTCGCTCTCCAGGAGCGGGTGCTGGGTCCTGCACCTGCTTCCCCGGGACACACTGGCCTTGCACTCTGTCCCAGGACCCTCTCTCCTCGGGCTCCCTGAACGGTCGGGGAAGGAGCAGCCTCCTGGGTCAGAATGAGCTGAGATCACAGAGGGAGGCTTTGCCCTCCAGTGCGTGGCGGCAGTCACCAGCCCACTGCACACGCGAGACAGCTGAGGTTCAGAGGGGGTACATCCGCCCCCCGCTTCTGCGCACAGACTGGCGTAGAAGTGAGTCGGTGAGATGTTTTCCTACGTAGGAATTTGTGGGGGACACAGTTCAGCCCGCCACGGCTGGGAACGGAAGCGCAGAGGCTGTTATAATGGCATCTGAGCCCCGCAGCGGGCTCTGTGGCTGCTGACCGGATCACCGTGCCCAGAACGTGCGTGTCTGGGTGCTGGCGTCCAGACCTGGAACATCGGCCGGTGCTGTGGGCTTATGCTCAGTCCCCCACTTTCCCTCAGCTCTCCGGCTCGTGCCTGGGGCTGTGCGAGCAGCCACCAGGAGGGCTGCTGTGTCTCTTCTGAGCCCTGGTCCTTATCTGCCGTGCGTGGAAGCCTTGGCCAGGAGCCTCTTGTGTTTCGCATCAGCGCCTGCTGTCGGATGTTAAGTCATCGATCGTCTAGGATCCCGCGGGGCCTTGTCGCTGGAGGAGCTCTGTGGGTTAGCGGCTGCCTGCCCACCACTCCTGAGAGCAAGGGAGTTCAAAGGGGCGCCTCTGTCTGCCGGGCATCAGCGGAGGGGGCTTTGAAGTCCACCCCGCAGGGGCAGCCGGGTTACACCTCAGCTCGGGAGACGCACACAGGGCAGAAGGCACAGCGCCCAGCGCACAGTAGGTGCTCAGGAAACACGGTCTTGTCCTGTGCTGGGAAACCGGTCTCTGCGAGCGTGCGGGGTGGGGGGTGCGGTGCTCAGGCAGAGCAGCTGGGGCGCTGGTGGGAGCTGGACGGGGTTCCTCCCAGATCCAGGGGTGCAGGACCTCAGAGAAGGTCGCAGAGGTAAAGTGAGGCCACTAGGCACTGTCCTGGTAGGAAGAGGAGGGGCCGACACAGGCGCACACAGAGGGGCGGCCATGGGAGTGCACAGAGTGGGGGTAGGGAGGAGGAGGCCCCCGAAGGCACCGGCCCTGCTGCTGCCTCCATCTGAGACTTGCAGCCCCCAGGACTGCGGGACGGCACGTGCCTCTTGTTTAAGCCCCAGGTCCTTGGTGCTTTGCTGTGGCAGCCGCAGGCCAACGTGCGTGCGAGGATGCCCCATTTGTAGAGCCGTCATCTTGCAAGAGAAGAGCTTGGGGCTCAGAGAGAGGAGAGAGAAGCGTCCCAGTTCCGCAGGGGACGCCTCTGGCGTCCAAAACCCAAGCGCTCGGTGCTGCCCTGGGCGCCGCCTGCACCGAGGCCTGAAGCAGGAGCCGGCGCAATGAATCCTGGGCCGCGGCGGCCTCTGTCCGCTCTGCGGAGGGGCACCGGGGCTGCTGCCCGCACACCGACTCCAGGAAAAAGTGCATCCCCATCGCATGTGGGCCGCCCCAGGCCTCTGACGTCAGCGTTCGTGGGAGGGGCTGCAGGAATAAATCCTGAAAGTGTTTATCCTGAAATCCCAGGCTCCCTTTATGGCCTCCCCCGAACAGCACCTCAGCCACGGGGGTCATCATTCAGCTCTCAGGGCATAAACACCGCTGTCAGCCCGGCCGGGACGGGGCCAGCCTCCTCCTGGGTGCGGGGCTGGGGGTGACGGAGGGGTCTGCTGGGATTTAAACGGCGTCAGTCCCCAGGACCTGAATTTGTTCCCGGCAATGTGTAGGACCGGGGGCCGCCCCCATGAGCAAGCCCCGCGAGAGGGGCCGTGTCTGACTTAGGAGATGTGGACGCACGCGGGCCAGCTCCACACACTGAAGGCAGCCGCCACGGCCGCGCGAGCCCAGGGATCCCGGGGTGGGGTCCAGGCTGCTGCTGGGAGCAAAGGGAGGACCTGGCATGGAGGGGCTGCGTTCACGGCCACTCCTGGGGAAGCCGGTGGGGGAGGGGCTCAGGCTCTGGCTCCCTGAGGGTGCGAGCCTGGACCCTTCTGTGTCTCCTGGCACCCAGGGGTGTGTGTGTGTGTGTGTGTGTGTGTCTTACATGGACAGGGAGTGCCTGGCACAGAGCGGGGCCCCTCGTTCCTGTACAGCTTTGCGTTTTTTTTTTTTTTAATGTATTTACTTATTTGAAAGGCAGTGTTACAGAAAGAGAGAGGGAGAGACACACAGAGATCTTCCATCCGATGATTCACTGCCCAAATGGCCAAAACAGTCAGGGCTGGGCCAGACCAAAGCCAGGAGCCGGGGGCTTCCTCCAGGTCTCCCACAGGGGGGGCAGGGGCCCGAGGACTTGGGCCACCTTCTGCTGCTCTCCCAGGCGCATTAGCAGGGAGCTGGATGGGAAGTGGAGCAGCCGGGACTTGAACCGGTGCCCATATTGGATGCTGGCACTGCAGGCGGTGGCCCAACCCTCCATGTCAGGACGCCAGCCCCGTGGCATTCTCATTCTGCCTGCCAAGGGCATGTGGTCCTTGGCTGAGTGCGCTATCACTGTGTGTTCAATGCTGGGTGCATTCCGCAGGTACGCTGTGTGTCTGCCGGTGTCGGACCCTGGGCTGGGCTCCGGGCAGCACTCGAAGCACTGGGCTCGCTCCTTGTCATTTGTCCAGGGAGGTTGCTATTGACCAGCGTGGAGCCGTCTGAGCAGACACCCACTTCCCCACTCCGCAGCGCCAGGCCCACTCCCTTTGCACCTGTCCACGCCACGCTTGTGCCCACGAGCTCCGTGCAGGCAGGGGTTTCCGTCTGTTCACACAGATGTCCCCCGAGGCAGGGGCAGTGTGCACTTCACACCTGTGGTCTCAGTGGGTAAGGTTCTAGGATCCACAGGCACCCTCATGACAGGTCCTGGCCCTCCCGAACAGCTGCCTCACCCCATTCCCATCTGCAAAACTGAACAAAATGAACAGCCGCCCCGTTAGTCTTTGCAATCACATTTTGGGAGGGGGGCGTTTGGCATAGTGGCTAAGCTGCCACGTGGGACACCCACGTTGCATCAGGAGCCCCTGGTTCCTGTCCCCTGCCCTGCCTCCCACCCAGCTTCCTGCTAGCAAGGGGCCTGGGAGGTGCAAGGATGCCCCAGGTACGTGGGTTCCTGCCGCCCACCAGCCAGGCTGGGGTGAGTTCTGAGCTCCTGGCCTGGGCCTGGCCCAGCCCTGAATGCAGTGGCCGTTTGGGGAGTGAACCAGTGAATGGGCCCTCTCTCTCTTTCTGCCTTTTTAATAAAAATGGGAATAAATCAACATGAAAAGAAAACAGCGAATTTAGTTCTGAAAAGCTCTGAACCCACCTGACTCCTCTCTGATCTTCCTGACACCTCGGCCTCCCCTGTTCACCGCAGGACAAGCGAATGGGTACACGCGTTCTTGCTCTGACCCTGACCAGTGCTTGAGACAACAGGCTAAAGCCAGGGTCAGTAGCCCCGCATTGGCCACGCCCATCCACCATCACATCCACACCCACCTGCCAATCCTTTTGTAGGGTCAGCCCCGCCCACTTCGGGCCACGCCCACCTCTGTCGGTGCCACACCCACCTCGCGCTAAGGGCTGCAGCCGGCTTCCTTCCCCCGCAGCTCCCCCCCCAACCCCGCCCTCGGCACCCGGTTGTCAGCCCCGGTCCAGTCCCCTCGCCACCCCGAGCACTGGAGAATGAGTTCGCTCTGGGAGCCGCCGGCTCCTCCTGCTGCTTCCTCACGTCTGATTTCTGAGCCCCCAGCTCGCCGCAGGCACAGACACGAGGCCAGAAGCTGCTGTCCGGCCGGTTTGGTGTCCTGTTTTCATGATTTAAAACCATCTTATTGGAGGCTGGCGCTGTGGCTCAATGGATGGACACCTGGGCCTGAAGCGCTGGCATCCCATATGGGCGCTGGTTCGAGGCCCAGCTGCTGCACTTCCGATCCAGCTCTCTGCTATGGCCTGGGAAAGCAGTAGAAGATGTCCAAATCCTTGGGCCCCTGCACCCGTGTGGGAGGCTCAGAAGAAGCTCCCAGCTCCTGGCTTCGGATCGGCGCAGCTCCGGCCGTTGCAGCCATTTGGGGAGTGAACCAGCGGATGGAAGACCTCTCTCTCTCTCTCTCTCTCTCTCTCTCTCTCTGCCTCTCCTCTCTCTGTGTAACTCTGACTTTCAAATAAATAAATAAATCTTAAAAACAGTCTCACATAGCACCCATTTGTTCATGACAGCTTTCTAAACGTTTTTAATGACTGATGATTCAGTGTGGATGAACCGGCGCTTCTTGGGTGGTTAGGTCGCTTCTCGCTAGCATGAGTGATTAACAGAACTGCATACACTTCCTTGTATTTACACAGATCTGAGTCTCTGAGAACACCCACTTTTCATTGTGGTAAATTATGTGCAACTTGAGAGTTACCATTCTACCGTTTTAAAACATTTATTCATTTTTGTTTGTTTGTTTGAGAAAGAGAGAGGAGAGGAGAGAGAGAGAGGGAGAGGAGAGGAGAGGAGAGGAGAGGAGAGGAGAGGAGAGGAGACAGCTCTTCTATCCGCTGGTTCACTCTCCAAATGCCCACAATAGCGGGGGCAGGGCCAGGTAGGAGCCAGGGGTTAGGAACTTCATCAAGGCCTCCCAGGGGGTAGAGGGCCCAGTACCGAAGCCGCCGCCTGCTACCTACCAGGGTGCCGAGAGCAGCGCACCGGAGCAGAGGCAGAGGCAGGGGCGGACTCCGTCCCAGGCACCAGCGGCACCACCGTATCTGCCCCTCTTTCTGATTTACAGCGGGTGTAGACACACGCTGCCGTGCCACCAGCACCTCCAGCCTTCCCCAGAACTGCTTCCAGCCGGCAAAACCGACACTCTGCATCCACTGAACACCGTCCTCCCCTCCCCCCACCCTCAGCCACCCCCATTCTACCACGTCTCTCTGAGTTCCACTCCTCTCAGGGTGCATTTGCGTGGGCTCCTCTTGTGTCTGGTTCATTTCACTTCGCATAACGTCTTCTGGGCCCACCCACGTGGTGACAGGGTCAGGCCTTCCAGGCGACTGCCATTCCGCACTGATCCTCTTACCTGTGTGTGTGTGTGTGTGTGTCCCTAGGCGTGACGATGGGCATAGTGTATGGGATGGGCACACTCTATGGGAAAACAACCTGAGATGAGCGGTTCCACCAGTTCCCTAGGATTCTCTATAAATGAGATGCCGGAAGAGAGACCAGCTCAGAGACAGGGAACAAACAGCGAGAAGCCCTCGGTGCAGTCTTCCAGCCGTTTCTTCCCTGGGGGAGGGGGCGATTCTCCCCCATCTTTCCCTGTGCGACTCAGGCTGACAAAAGTGATGATCAAAATATCAGCCTGACCTCGGGCAGGGGACGTGGTGTCAGCCCACCATTCGTTCCTAGCCATCTTTTCTCACTGTCGGTGAGGCCATCTCTTGCAGCCACCTTGAACTTGATACGCTCCTGGCTGACAACACAACCTGTGTTCCTTCCCCACTGCAAGCTGTGGGAGACTCTGGGGCATGCAGTTCCCAGGTTCTACACAAGAGGGCGCTCTGGTACCCCACAGCACCAGGGTTGCGAGGTTCTGGGTGGGATTCTGCTCACTCCTGGCAGAATTACTCCCAGCCACAGTCGAGAAGGGAAAATCATATCCGTGTGGATCCCTTGTTTTCCTTGTAAACTCAGCTTTCACGCTTGACAGCTCCTAAGAAACAGCGTGGGCTGTGTCATTGTGCCAGCCAGAGTCCGCTATGGGCAGAAGCTGGACGTGTTCAGACTGTCCTGCGGAAACCATCCCGTTTCAGAAGGTCCCAGCAGGACCCCTGCCCCCTTCTGGTCTCCATCCGTGTCTCACTGCGACCTTGAACCGCGCCACCCATGGGCATGAGTTAGTTCAGAGGAAGAGCTGAGTGAAGTCAGGATGAAAAAAACAATGCGGGGAATTAATTCCCACGGAGGCGGGAGTCAATCGCCCCATGCCTACCCAGTGCCGTCGAGGATTAAGGAGGCGCCAGCTGTATGTGTAGCGGGCAGACCCCGAGCGGATGAAGCGACGCTGGCATAGTGATATGGACAAGGGTCTTCCCGTTGCGTCGACGTGCGTTCAAGTTCACGTCTCATCCCACAGGGACTTTGGAGCAGTCACTTCTCACTAAGGCGCTCAGCTGTGTTTACTGAATGCCTGGTGTGTGCAAGGCCCCGGGGATGCATCCCAGGACTCCCTTCAACCTCACCGTGCTGTGGCTCCCGTGTGATCACCACCCCAGGAGTAATTGCAGAACGGAGAGACAACCGAGGGTAATGCTCTCAGCCCTGAGACCCTGCTGCTCCATGGCGCTGCCTTTGTTGTTACTTGCAAGGCAAAGGGCCCTGCGGACCCCTTAAGCTCTGCCGGGACCCCCTCAACACCAGCACTTCCTAGCTGGCCCTGTGGGTGGACACACGGCCACCCTGGGGCCCCTGCTGCTGTGCACCAAGCCAACCGCAGACTCGGGGAGCACTCAGCCATCCAGGGGGCTGTGGCTCCCCGGGGCCAGCGTGTGCAGGCTGGGCTCTGCCGGGTGGTTCTGCCGCAAGCCAGGTCCTGCTGAGCAGGGCTGGCTTAGCTCCGCCCCCGTGTACTCAGTCTCCAGTACCCCTTGAAGGAACAGTGGGGACTCAGACGGTAGCAGAAGAGCGAGCAGAGCACACAGGGCAGCAGGAGGCTCTGGCTGGAGGCGGCTAATGACTCGCTCAAGACGACACAGCCAGGGGCTGCCGGGGCTGCCCGTGCTGCAAGTCTGCAGGACGTTGTAACCATTGATGTGTCCCTGTGTGTCTGACAAACTGCTGGGAGTGAGGGTGTCTGGCTGGCTGAGCGGCTAGCGTGCAGGGGACTGCGCGCAGCACCACAGGGCGCGGGCTCTGTGGTCCTGACCTTGGCCTGGGTCTGGGAGGATGCTGACCTTGACTCCGCGGCTGCCCTGGCTTCCACCTGTTTCCTTCCTGCAGGTCCCTCTGTGCCTCTCTTTTCCTTTCTGTCGGTGGCCTCCCTACAAGTTAGTTTCGCTGACTGTGAGTCCGCGGCACGTAACTCCACCTCGGCCGGCACATCCGTGGAATGGTGCGTCCACCCATGGGCTGCTGGTGAAGATAAAATGAATGGTTGGCCGGCGCCGCGGCTCACTAGGCTAATCCTCCGCCTAGCGGCGCCGGCACACCAGGTTCTAGTCCCGGTCGGGGCGCCGGATTCTGTCCCGGTTGCCCCTCTTCCAGGCCAGCCCTCTGCTGTGGCCAGGGAGTGCAGTGGAGGATGGCCCAGGTGCTTGGGCCCTGCACCCCATGGGAGACCAGGAAAAGCACCTGGCTCCTGGCTCCTGCCATCGGATCAGCGCGGTGCGCCAGCCGCGGCGGCCATTGGAGGGTGAACCAACGGCAAAAGGAAGACCTTTCTCTCTGTCTCTCTCTCTCACTGTCCACTCTGCCTGTCAAAAAAAAAAAAAAAAAAGAATGGTTTAGCAGGGCCGCTATGACCCTGGGGGCTTGACAAATGGAAGTGGATGGCCGGCGCCGCGGCTCACTAGGCTAATCCTCCACCTTGCGGCGCCGGAACACCGGGTTCTAGTCCTGGTCGGGGCACCGGATTCTGTCCCAGTTGCCCCTCTTCCAGGCCAGCTCTCTGCTGTGGCCCAGGGAGTGCAGTGGAGGATGGCCCAGGTGCTTGGGCCCTGCACCCCATGGGAGACCAGGATAAGTACCTGGCTCCTGCCTTCAGATCAGCGCGGTGCGCCGGCCGCAGCGCGCTGGCCGTGGCGGCCATTGGAGAGTGAACCAACGGCAAAGGAGGACCTTTCTCTGTCTCTTTCTCTCACTGTCCACTCTGCTTGTCAAAAAAAAAAATGGAAGTGGACGCCCCACAGTTCCGGGGGCTGGAGCCCAGGTCCGAGGTGCCGGCAGGCCGGGTTCCTCCCTAGGCCTCTCCCTGCACCCTCACACGGTCCCTCCTCGGGGTGTGCACGTCCCTGGCTGCTCTGCTCTCTTTCTCTGCTCCAAAGGATGCCAGTCTTATTGGGCTGGGACCCATCAATTGACCTCTGTGACCCCCCCCAGGCGTGGCTTAGGGGTGGGGGTCTGCTCCCGGCCCCAGGGTTCTTGGACCCTGTCCTCCCTGCTTTGAGCATCTTCATGGATAACCAGGCGACTGCCGGATGTCAGCATCAGGCAGGTATAAGAGAATTCACCTGCGGCAGTGCGCAGGGCTTCTTACAAAGCTCTTGAGACGTGAGTGGCACCTCCTACAGGAAGCCTTCTTGGGTTTTCCTAGACTGAGCAGTCATGTGCATTCCCCCAGGGTCCCCTGTACCTTGTGGGCTGCAGCACAAGTCATAGGTACTAGGACATTCCACTCCTGGTCGGCCGCTGCCCAGACAGAAGCTCCCTGGAGGGCGTGGTCCTGTGTGGTTCTGCTCCCGCTGGGGGCCGGGGGGGATGTTGGAGGAAGAAGACTGGATTTTATGGCTTCCATTGCTTTTCTCCAGTCCCCTTCCTATGCCACTTTCTTTAACTGCTGAACGTCTCTCTGCTCTGATTTCAAAGCGTAACCCATGCCCTCTGCAGAAAACCTGGCAAATCTAAAACATCAGCTTTAGAGGCTCTGTGCTCCCACACCCTGGAGGTTCTTCCAGGGGAGTCTCTGCCCGTCCTGGCTCTGCATGCACACGCAGGCTTCGGGGTGGCGGTGGACGCCAGGCACGCCCCTCTGCGTCCTGTTCTGCTTGCCTGCCCTCGCAGCAGCTCTGTGACCCTGAGTCTCCCTGGGTCCCTGGGGTCCCACGCAGTGAGCGGGCACCACATGCAGTCAGCTCCATCCACAGGCGGGGCCTGCGGCCCGGGGCCGGTTGCCTCTCTAAGGTGGATGCCGGTCCCCACCATGGCGAGCAGGAGGAGCCGACGGTCACTTGCTGGCTGGCCGGTGGCCCTGTCTACTAAGTGTCATCAAGAGTAACAGCTGCTTTGTGTTCAGTCTCAGCCAGGGCTGAGAGAGCGCACCTCCCAACACTGCGAGGACAGGCCAGGGGACCCCTGCAGAGCCACCCCTTCCTTCCCCATCTCCTGGGTCTGTGTCCACGTCTCTCTCTCCCTGCCACGCCTGCTCCTCTGCCTGCAATGCCCTTCCCCCACTTCCCGCTCCACCTCGGGCACGCAGTGTCACTTCCTGCGGGCCCCTCTGTGCCTCTGCAAGCTGCCCTGGGCCTGCCTCTGGCCCTGGCTGTCCCTGTCCATGGGCCCCGGTCTGCAAAGACTTGGCTCACTGAGACTGCGTCTCGCTTGTCTCTGTCTTCCCGCCGCCTGGCACGTGCCTGGGACATCGTATGTATCCGTGTACACCCCTGTGAGACCTGTCTGCTATGTGGATTTGGGTGCCGTACAATGGAAAAAGAGACAGAAACTTTTAGAGGAGAGAGTAAAACTTAAGTCCAATTGAGATAGTACCGCTGGTGTCGTGGCTCAACAGGCTAATCCTCCGCCTTGCGGCACCAGCACACCAGGTTCTAGTCCCGGTCGGGGCACCGGATTCTGTCCCGGTTGCCCCTCTTCCAGGCCAGCTCTCTGCTGTGGCCTGGGAGTGCAGTGGAGGATGGCCCAAGTGCTTGGGCCCTGCACCCCATGGGAGACCAGGAGAAGCACCTGGCTCCTGCCATAGGATCAGTGCAGTGCGCCGGCCATGGCGGCCATTGGAGGGTGAACCAACGGCAAAAGGAAGACCTTTCTCTCTGTCTCTCTCTCACACTGTCCACTCAGCCTGTCAAAAAAAAAAAAAAAAAAAGAGAGAGAGAGAGAGAGAGAGAGATAGTACCACGTCCACCAGGGCATCCAGCTGATTCCAAGTTGGGGCCCACGTGGCACTTGGCTCGCTCACAATGAGAGGACACTGGGCATGTGGTTGATCCACCCAGGCACAGGCGTGGGTTCCAGTGAGGTGGCCCAGCCACACCCAGCCTGCTGACTGGGGCAGCTCCGAGCCAGCTAACGCTGGCAACTGGGACACCATGGCCGCAGGAAGCCGTATGTGGGCAGCCGGCTGGCCTCCCTCAGGGGCACTCAGGGGCTCAGCAAATGTCCATTCAGCAGGTGCAGCAGCAGACAGATAGCTCCCAAAGATGGCCCCCGTGTCTCTCAACTCCTCGCCTGGAATGTGGGCTGGACCCAGTGAGTCAGCTCTAACCACAGACCCGGACACAAATGATGGGTGTCACTTCTGTGGTTAGGTTCTCGGAGACCATGACTTCCATTTCGCCAGAGAGTCCTTTTATTGACTTTGTGGTGGCCACTCTGTGGTGAAGCCAGCTGGCCCATGGGAGAGGCCCACGTGGCAGGCACTGAAGGTAGTAGCCTCCGGCCAACAGCCAAGGGGGAGCGGAGGGCTCAGCCCGCGGCTACAGGGACCCAAATGCTACTGAGAATCACGAGGGCAGATCCGTCTCCACCAGAGTCTTCAGATGAGAACACGGCCCCTGGCTGACTCCGATGGTGTCCAGTTGGAGACAATGAAGCCATGCATACAGCCAAGCCCTGCCTGGGTTCCTGGCCCTTAGAAACCATGGCACAGGGAGCACTGTGGTTGCAGGCTGCCAAGTTTTGGGGTAACTTGTTACACGGTGAGTACTAACTTGGACAGCACCCACCCTAGGGGTCCTATGGGCACCCTTCCCTGACCTCCCCCACTTTGCTACTTCACAGGAGATGGAAGAATGTGGTAAAAGCCACATTTCCTACTGAGTCCTGCCAGTGAGGACTGCACACTGGTGCAATATTTGGAAAGCAGAATTTGCTCTGTTTCAGTGGCAGCTGGAGGGCAGGCTCTGGCCGACTTGGACTTCGGCAGTGGCCACCCTCCATGTCCGGTGTCTACTTATCAGTTCCTGGCAAGGGCTGCTGGAGCATCTTCAGGCCTTCTCTGTGGTCTCCTGAGTTCAAAATAGAAGAAGCAGTGAGTTGACCTTGAAGTCAGAAGCCCACGGGAAGCCCCAGAGCTTCCTCTCCTCCAGCTCTATTTGCAGCACCCTCTTTGCTGATGAATACCTGACTGCCGAAAATATCTAGACACCTCTGTTTCCTGCACTGACCGCTGCTGATGCAGCCCGCCACTGCAGAAGGCTCTGGGGCCGCCAGTGAGTCTGACAGTTCCAGACCTCAGGACAGTCACACCCTGGGGATGGAGATGGGAAGGCAGGAAGTAATTCTACCGTCACACACTTGTCAATTAGTCCCCAGCTCATGTGAAGCTCATGCAGCTTACAGCTCATGTACTCACCTGCCTGGGCCCCTTCCGAGCCCCCACGAAAGGACTTACAAGTTTGTTCTCATTGTTTTGTGGGTCTTTTTGTTTCTTCTTCTTCTTCTTCTTCTTCTTCTTCTTCTTCTTCTTCTTCTTCTTCTCTCTCTTTTTTTTTTTTTTTTTTGACAGGCAGAGTGGACAGTGAGAGAGAGAGAGACAGGGAGAAAGGTCTTCCTTTACCGTTGGTTCACCCTCCAATGGCCCAAGGATCTGGGCCATCCTCCACTGCACTCCCTGGCCACAGCAGAGAGCTGACCTGGAAGAGGGGCAACCGGGACAGAATCCGGTGCCCCGACCGGGACTATAACCTGGTGTGCCGGCGCTGCAAGCAGAGGATTAGCCTATTGAGCCATGGCGCCGGCCAGATCTTTTTCTTAATCAGCACTCTGGCAAATTATACAAGCTTAACAGCTGGCTCAGGCCCTGCCTGTGGAGAAGCTCTCACTGCCCTCCCCCTGCCCCATAGCTCAGCCCACGAGCTCTGTGAAGGTAGCCAGGCTCCACAGCTCCAGCCACCCACCAGCTGTCTCCACTGGGCTGTCCCATTGTCATTCAAACACAACACCGCTCCTTCCCCAAACCTGGCCTCCTCTGACCTGTCATCACTCCCCACCCCGGGCTCCTCACCGACTCCTCCTCCTTGTCCTGCCACCTTCATGAGCTGCAGACACTCATAGGGGTCAGTGACAGTCAGGCACATGGGGCAGGAGGCTTGCAGGTAGTTCATGGAAAAATGAAGCCTCGTGAGAGAACATAGAATCCATGGAACACACACACATACGTCCACACATGCACACCCAGGCACGCACACACAGACATGCATGTACATACATACATGCACACACATGCACACCCAGGCATGCACGCACAGAATGCACACACAGACATACATGCACAGAATGCACACAGACACGCATGCACAGACAAGCACACACAGACACAGAGACACATGCATGCACAGACATGCACACACAGACACAAGGACACACGCACAGAATGCACACCCAGACATGCATGCACATACAGACATGCACACACAGATACAAGGACACACACAGACATGCACACACACATATGCACACCCAGGCATGCATGCACAGAATGCACACATGCACACACATACACAAAATGCACACACAGACCCAGGGACACACGCATACACAGACATGCACACAGGCACATGCATGCAGTCATGCACACAGTTGCAGAGACCAGTAAATCCCAGAAGCTGTGTCTGCAACCTGGAGACTCAGGGGCACTGGGGATGTCGCTCAGGCCGTGTCTAAAGTGGAGGTGGACGGTGCAAGTCCCCCTGGGCGGGCAGGTGAGTGTGGGTGTCCCAGGGCAATCGCGAGAGAGTAAAGGGACCGCGTCTGTCTCCCCCGCCTCGTTCCTTCCACAGATCCAATGCTGCCAAAAACACCGGGGAGGCCCAGCTGCCGAGTCAGGCACAGCAAAAGCAGAGTCTTCCCAAACACCTGGGCACCCCCGGAACCAGTGCAACCGACAGGGAAAATGAACTCCCACGCAGGGTGAGGACGGCGTGGAACTCACTCACAGACGTGTGACGGGGGCTCCAACAGCCAGAGCTGCGCAGAGCAGGATTCAGAATCGAGCCTGCAGCGCCTGTGGGTCTGGGGCTCCCGCTTTGCATTATGGGGTGGCGTCTATGTGTTGTGGATCTGGAGATCAGGAGGTGATGACCCTGGGTGCGTGGGGAGGGAGAGGAGGTGCGACAGGGACAGGTGAGCAGATCCTGCTGTGGGAGTCTGAGGTGTGACCTCAAGAGTGGGCTGGAACTAGAATAGACCCTGGAGGGCTGGGGAGACTGGGGTGCTCATCCTGTGACCCCAAGAGTGGGATGCAGCTCAGACTAGACCCATTGAGGGGTGGGGAGTCTGGGGCGCTCCTCCTGTGACCCCAAGAGAGGGATGGAGCTCAGAGTAGACCCTGGAGGGCTGGGGAGACTGGGGTGCTCATCCTGTGACCCCAAGAGAGGGATGGAGCTCAGAGTAGAGGGCTGGGGAGACTGGAGCACTCCTCCAGGCATTGTTCACTTCTGGGCACTTCCGAATCGCACTGTGTGCCAAGCCCACCACGGAGCCTGCTGGCCTGTTCCAGAACTCTCTGCAGTGACCTCCGGGGCAGGCAGGGTGACTCTTGGGTGAGGCACGGGCAACACTGGCTCGGTTCCTGCAAGGCTGGCCTGAGGAATGTCTCCTGTGGGCCTGCCTGGCGAAGAGGAAGGGGCATGGTCTTGTCTCTGGGGTCCTTGCATGGCTGTGGGGCAGCAGGAAGGGTGCAGACCAGGGCTTGGAGCCCCCAGACCGGATGGAAATTCAGCCGTCACCTGTCCACAGCCGTGTGACCGCGCCATCCCTGACCCCTGAGCCTCCCCTGCGCCAGGAACGGAAATGGTGGCCCCCGCCGTGCTGACCGCTGGGGAGGATGACAATGGGTCCCCCTCGTGCCCCCCGGAGCAGTGGTGAATTCCGCCGACCCAGAGGCTGCTCCCTGCCAGCCCAGACCTTGGCCTGGGGGTGCCCCTCAGTCCCAGCCCCTCTCACGCTCCGCTCCAACCCTTCCTTCTGTGGCTCAGTGCAGAGCAGCCCTTCGAGGGTGGAAAGCCGACCCCGCCCAGGCTGCGGGAGTCACCGCAGCGGCGGACACGCCAGCGTCACCAGGGTCGAGAGGGTGCACTGGCCGCCGCGAGGCTTTGTGGCTCTCTTTCCTCTGCACGCCCAACGACAAGCCCGCAGGAGGCCTCGGTGGCCTTGTAGACAAGCTCTTGTCCTGTTTTAATAGGGCCGTGGTGGCCTGCGTCCCTGCCTTGGTCCTCTCCGGAGCCCGGGCGGCCTGACGAGCCTCGGTCCCAGGCTGCTTGTGCAGCTCCGTGTGGCCCTGCTGGCAGCTTTGGGGGGGCAGAACTTCCGCTGGGCACCCGGATGGCCCGCACCCTCCCTGAGGTGAGCAGCATTCCCGTGCCTTGCTGTCCTCTGCTCTTCAGGGTCAAGGCACGCGAGCCCAAGGATGGCTTTGCAAAGCCTCTGCCCAGCCATTTGCCGTCTGTCCGGCGGCCGTAGACCTCGGTGCTGTTTGGGGGCTCAGCCAACACGAGTGGCTTTAAGCTGTAGAACCAGGTAGTGGCCGAATTGGGACGAGTTCTCCATCTGACTGACTTCATGCGTTCCAGCATCTGGGTTGTACACTGATGAGAGTTTTAGGATCCAGTGAGGCCAGGACTCACCTGGACCCATGTGGACCTACCTAGACTCACCTGAACTCACCTGGACCCACCTGGACCCACCTGGACCCACCTGGACTCACCTGAATCCACTTGGACCCACCTGGACCCACTTGGACCCACCTGGACTCACCTGGACCCATCTGAACTCACCTGCACCCACCTGCACCCACCCAGACCCACCGGGACACCTGGACACACCGGACAATGTGGACCCACCTGGACACCTGGACCCACCTGGACCCATCTGGACCCACTTGGACCCACTTGGACCCACCTGGACCCACCTGCACCCTCCTGGATCCACTTGGACCCACTTAGACCCACCTGGACCCACTTGGACCCACCTGGACTCACCTGCACCCATCTGAACTCACCTGCACCCACCCAGACCCACCCGGACACCTGGACACACCTGGACACACCTGGACACCTGGACACACCTGGACCCACCAGAACTCACCTGGACCCACCTGGACCCACTTGGACTCACCTGGACCCACTTGGACCGACTTAGACCCACCTGGACCCACCTTCCCACCTTCCCACCTTCCCACCTTCGTGAGGGTTCATGACATGAAGGCTGCTCGGGCCACACGGGTGGGGGGTGTGGGGGGGTGGTCCTCCCTCCCCACACCTGGACCCCAAACCTGGGCAGGGGCCATAGGTGGCACAATCTAGATCCTCTGCCTAAAATGACATCACAGGGAACTTAGAGGCCAGGAACCCTTAGTCTGGGGCCTAATGACCGATGTGTCTTGAGCAGGTCATTCCCCACTTTTTAGGTCTCTCTGGGCACTTGAAAGGAAGGGGTAGAGTGGGATGATCAAGTTCCTCAGAATTCTAAAATTTCACCCTTGGGGCCGGTGCTGTGGCATAGCAGGTAAAGGCGCCACCTGCCTGCAGTGCTGGCATGCCATATCGGCACCGGTTTGAGACCGGCTGCTCCACTTCTGGTCCAGCTCTCTGCTATGGCCTGGAAAAGCAGTAGAAGATGGCCCAAGTCCTTGGTCCCCTGCACCTGCATGGGAGACTCAGAAGAAGCTCCTGGCTCCTGGCTTTGGATCGGCTCAGTTCTGGCAGATGCAGCCATTTGGGGAGTGAACCAGCGGATGGAAAACCTCTCTCTCTCTCTCTCTCTCTCTCTCTGCCTCTCCTTCTCTTTTTATAACTCTGACTGTCAAATAAATAAATAAATCTTTAAAAAATTTCATCCATCCATCCACCCACCCATCCATACACCCACCCACCCATCCACCCATCCACCCACCCATCCATCCACACACCCACCCACCCATCCATCCATCCACCCACCCACCCATCCACCCATCCACCCACCCATCATCCATCCATCCACCCACCCACCCATCCATCCACACACCCACCCACCCATCCATCCACCCACCCATCCACCCACCCACCCATCCACCCACCCACCCATCCACCCACCCATCCATCCACCCACCCATCCACCCACCCACCCATCCATCCACCCATCCATCCACCCACCCATCCATCCATCCACCCACCCACCCATCCATCCATCCACCCACCCATCCACCCATCCACACATCCATCCATCCACCATTCATCCATCCACCATCCATCCACCCACCCACCCATCCATCCACCCACCCATCCACCCACCCACCCATCCATCCACCCACCCATCCATCCATCCATCCACATATCTTCCACCATGCATCCTTGCACCCATCCATCCATCCATCATTTTTCTTCCTGTCCATCAATCCACCCCCCAGCTATCCACTTATCCACCCACCCATCCATGCATCCCTCCATCCATATCCACCATGCATCCATCCATCCATCATCCGCCATCCACCATCCATCTGCCCATCGCCCACCCACCTGTCCACACTCGGCCACCCATCCTACGTCCTGGGGCCTGGGCTTTGCGTCAGAAACCGCCAGGGCCTCTCTGTTGGGGAGCTTGCACTGGTGCCCTGGTGAGTCAGGTTCGGCCCTGGGCCCTCCCTGCTTCTGCAAGCTGTCAGACCCTGAGGGCGCTGAGTTCAAGCCGTTCTTGTGCGTCCCTCTGTCGGAGCTGGGGTCCCTTCCATGTGCGTCTCCACTTCGAATGCTCGTGGCGCTCTTGTGAGGCAGGGCTTCCTGTAGGCACGGGACTGAGGCTCTGACAGGCAGGTCCCGCGTGGTGACGTCCGTCCTGGCCCCAGCCCTCCTGTGCGTCTCTCCCGCCTCTGCGTCTGGGGAAAGGCACTTCCCTCCCCAAATCTCCACTTGCTCATCTGTGCAGTGGGATAACAATAATGGCTGGCGTCATGCGGTACAGCGCACATGAGTGGCGCGTGGCGAACACTCTCAGACATTAGTCTTTATTGTTGTTACACCTGTTGCCTGCACCTGTCAACGCCATGCAGGTAGCAGGGAGATTTTAAACGGCTGCGGCAGGAGTGTCGGACGATGGCAGAAAGGGGAAGGGCGCCCCCTTCAGGCCACGGCCAGGGCCGGTGCGCTGGGAGCTGGTCCACGAACCTGCGACGGGAAGCCAGCACTGGGGCCACAATTAATTTCCTTCCCCCCCGGGAGCACAGGCATCAAGCCTCATTACCCGGATGAGCCTGTGAGCCGAGGATTTGTGTAATCTTGTTTTCCCTGCAGCCGGCCTCCCGGGATGCCTTTGTGCTGGCACGGACGGCGGGGCGACCCCCCCAACTCCGGTCTCTGCGCTTGCGCAGCTCCCTAAGCCTTGTCAGCCCGCAGGGCCCAGCTGTCCAGGCGCTTCTGCGCTCTCGGCCTCTCCAGCTTTGTTGCTGGGCCGGCCCACGCCGAGTGAAGCCCCGACTCCTTAACGTGGCCGAGCGAACCGCGGAAACGCTGAGCGCCGCGCAGACCTGCGCTGGGTGTCCCCGCGCGCCCGGGTCCCATCCATCCCTGTTCGTTCTGAAGGAGTGCGTGGCTGGCAGTGTTCCCTGGGCCTCTGCGTGTGCTTGTCTCTAAACTGTCCTTTCCTTTCCCTGCACGTTGGTGTTAAACCAGCAGCACAAGCCGCACGGTGATCCTGGGACGCTGTGTGCGCTGGCGGCTAAGCTGGAGCCGATGGGGCTCTCCCCGTCTCCCAGGGGCCTGCCCACGCCCCTCTGTGGAGAGAAGCTGCTTCCAGCGGGCCCCCCCGCTCCGTGTGGCTGACCTGGGAAGTCCTCCTGGTATCTTGGGTTTGCAGAGGAGGAACTGGGATGGAAGTGACGTCACTCGCTGAAGGTCACCCAGCTCCTGAGAGATGGGGCCAGGACGGGAACCCAGGTCTCCCACGGCGCTGCGTCCCAGACGCAGTGAAAAACAGCGGTCATTTCGGTTCTCCCCGGACACTGGGCCTTGGGTTCCAGGGGCCACTGGGAGACTCAGCGGTGTGTTTGGGCTGAGTTTGCACAGAGGTCCATGGGGTGGCAGAGAAAGCGGGCTGGCACGTCGCTCTCTGAAGCTCACCCATCAACTCCTCAGGGACCTGTGGGGCTGGCAGGGACCTTGCGCCCGTGGTCTGAGCTTCCGCTGCTTTCTTGTGCTTTGTCGGGTGGGCTGGGATCTGCTGGCCGCCGGGGGGCTGCGCTGGAGCCCCTGGAGCTCTGCACTGACCGGACCGCGTGGACACAGCCCCCTGGGAGCGGCCTTGCCCTTCCTGCCCTGCCTGGAGGACTTCCGCGCAGGTTGGTCCTGCCAGGAGCCACGACTCACGGAGCCCTTGAGTGTGCGTTTGGAGGTCTGAGGCCCTTGCGTGTCAAGCACCGCATCACAGTGGAACTTGAACTTGGGGAAGGCTGGCAGGTGCAAAAGCAGGAGGCAGAGAGCGGCATCTTCTCCGCTTGGGGGCCCAGCTGTGGGAAGCCAAACACGCTGTTGAATCTCCAGAGGTTTGGTTGCTCGTCTGCAGAGCTGGGTTGCAAACTGCAGCCGTGGCGGTGCCACCCGCACACACGCCCGCCATGTGAAGAGGGAGTTTCTGCAACGTCGGTGTGACTGGGTCATGCGTCTGTGGAGACTCTGCAGTGACTCCTGGTGTCCCGATTCACTCATTCGCTCACTCATTCACTCAGCATTTGTTGAGTGTGTGCTAGGTGCCCCCGGGGACAAAGGAACACAAGAGGCACGGGACATTCCGGTCGAAAGCCTGGGTGCTTGGGGCACGCAGGATGTGCTCGGGCCTGGAGTGAGGGACAGCGCATAAAAGGTGGGGTCTAAAAGGCGGTGAGGGCCTGGGCGATGTGCAGCCCGCTGCCTGTTATTCTGCGTGAGACGGGGAAGCCCCTGCAGAGAGCGGAGACAGGACCAGCATGCGGCCCAGGCACTGCGGTGAGCGGTGAGCGGTCGTCCTAGGGGGGCAGCTTAGATGGGATCAGGAATGGGGGAGTAAGGGAACACACCCCCAGCTGGTTGTGCCTGCTGGGTCCCTCCCCTTGCTTTGCATTTGGGGAGTGGGAGCTCATTTGCAGCTGTTTTGAGAGGTGCCTTTCCCAGGAGAGCCCCGTCCTCACCTGCCTGCTAATTTGATTTCTGAAACAGCCAACAAATCCCGGTTCATGATAATAGCCTGGGCTTTTACTTTAATGTCTCTGCTTAAGTTTTTTTTTTTTTTTTTTTTTTTTTTTAGAGAGTTGTTTATTTGGAAGACAGAGTTACGCAGAGAGAGAGAGGGAGAGACAGAGAGAAAGATCGTCCATCTGCTGATTCACTCCCCAGATGGTCACAACAGCCAGGGCTGTTGGGCCAGGCTGAAGCCCTGGTCTCCCACCTGGGTGGCAGGGGTTCAAGCACCCAGACTGTCTTCTGCCGCCTTCCCAGTGCCTTAGCAGGATGCTTCATCAGAAACAGAGCTGCCGGCACGCAAGCAGGTGCTCCGGTGTGAGAAGCTGGGTCGCGGGTGGCCGCTTGACCCATGAGTCACGGCACCTGCACCTGCTTCAAGGTTCTTCAAGTGTAAAAGCGCACACTGAGGCAGCTGCTAAGCCAGGGCTGTGGATGCCTCCGGTGGAGGGAAAGCAGCCCACAGGCTCTCCCGGGCCAGCCGCACTTCAGCCTCTCTGCGGACGCCTGCCTTGTGCTGCGAAGCCTACGGCCTCACCTGCTCTCCCAAGTTCTCCCATGAACACCCCAGGGCCTCATCACCAAAGCTTTGCTCTCTGCCCCCACCCCCACCCCAAAGAGGGCAGCCCCAGGCCCACGGCTCTGCCGCTGTTTCCACGTCTTAATCTGTGCTCCGGACACTTCTTGATTTGACTTTCTGAGCTTAGTGTGATGTTTAGTTAAGTCTTGCATTTCCTTCTTGAACACACAGTGAGGCCGTCTTCAGGCTGCCTTTCACTGGGCTGTCAAAAACCCACGTCAAGCTGGGTGTCGTGGCACGGCGGGGTGGGCTGTCGATTGTGGTGCCTGAAGCCCAAGTCACAGTCCCCGCCCCTCCATTTCCAGCCAGCCTCCTGCCAGTGTTCAGGTACCTGAGCTCCTGCCACTCATGTGGGAGACCCTGATGGGATGTCTCCCACGTGGGTGCAGGGGCCCAAGCACTTGGGCCATCCTCCACTGCCTTCTCAGGTGCACCAGCAGAGAGCTGGATCAGAAGTAGAGCAGCCAGGACTCAAACCAGTGCCCAAGTGGGATGCTGGCTCTGCAGGCCAGGGCCTCAACCCACTGTGCCACAGCCGCCGGCCCGTGCTAACTTAATTTCTAAAACCACCAGCAGCTATCAACTCACAGCAGGCCAGTCTGGTCTTTGAGCTCAGGATGCAGAATGTCGAGGGGACAACCTCGCTTGCGTGCTATGTTCAGCCATTGCAGGCACCGGCTGGATGATCTGGGTTGCTGGAAGGGTTTCCCTGACTATGGGCACGAGTCCTTGGCGTGGGCTGAGCAGGGAGGCCGCAGCCCCGTCTCTGCTGTGCTCTGTGCACGGCGCAGGCTGAGCCCCTTCCACCGTGGCTAAAGGCACATCCACATCAGTAGGCTCCCTGTAGCCCGGGGAGCCCGTTTGATCTCAGCAGAAAGCTGGCCCGGGCTGGCATTTTGACATTTGGAAATAGTGAATACAGTTACCCATCTGTGCACCAAAAGGGCTCCCCCCCCCCTCCTTGAAGGGAACTGAAGGTATTTTGCCCGTGGTCGTGGTTGAGTTTCTCCTTAAGAGGCCCCTTCTGACTGCAGGAGTGTGGAGAATCCTCCCCCAGACTTAATGCGAAAAAGAGCGCGCTCCCGGAAGAGATGCCGGGCTGGCGCCCGAAGCCCCGTCTTCCTCTGCAGCTGACTTGTTAATGAGAGAAGCCTGGGAGCCCTCGCGGCTGCCCGGTGCCTGCAGACCTCACTTCCTGTGCCCCCAGGGAAGGTGCGGGGATTTCACCGCCCACACGTGAGGTCCCCGCTGGGTGCGTCCGTCAAAAATGCCTGTGCTGCAGTCCTAACCTCCCGGACTCAGAATGTGGATCTAGAGCTGTTGCTGAAACGAGGGCGTGCTGGAGGAGGGTGGACCCTCGAGCCAGTGCCTGGCGCCCTTATTTTAAAAGAGGAGAGACAGAGAGGCAGGAGCAGAGCGATGCGGGGCGGGGGGTGGGGGGAGGCAGCTGTTGGCAAGCCGTGGTGCGTTCCAGGAGCTGGTGGAGCCTTCTCCCTCCCAGCCCTCCGACACGCTGGCTTCCGGCCCCAGAACTGTGGGACCATACGACTGTGCTGCTGAAACTCCCCCCATCTGTGGGACCGGGCCACAGCAGCACCATGGCATTCCCATGCTACAGCCCATGGGAGCCCTCAAAGCCACGTGGCAATGGCAGTGCTGGGACCTGTGCTTGGCTTCCTCTGTGTCCCGACACACTGGCGCAGACTCGGCTACCCAGTCTCTAGAATACGCTCTCCCTCTTTCAGGAACAGAAACACCTGCCTGGTTTTCCCACCAGAAAGGACATTCCCAGCTTCCCTTGCTGTGAGCAGTTCTCACCAAGGGGTGCAGGGGGAGGTGCTTCCGCGCCAGGTCCTCTGTCTGTGCCCAGGTTGCCGGCTGGGCTGTGGCCCTGAACAACTGTGGACGATCAACTTCCGCCTGTGGGTGCTGAGCAACAGGCAGGACGGAGCCCGGGCCTCTGACTGACCTTGTGGGGCTGAGATCCCACTGTGGTCAGCTTCTCACTGGAATGTCGTGCGACAGAGGAAGAAGGCCCTGTCTGCTGGTACCGGTGTCTGGGAACCTCAGGCCCCCATATGGGCACCAGTTCTAGTCCTGGCTGCTCCACTTCCCGTCCAGCTCTCTGCTGTGGCCTGGGAGAGCAGTGGAAAATGACCTAAGTCCTTGGGCCCCTGCACCCACGTGAGAGACCCAGAAGAAGCTCCTGGCTTCAGATTGGCACAGCTCCGGCCATTGTGGCCAATTGAGTAGTGAATCAGAGGGTGGAAGACCTCTCTATCTCTCGGTCTCTCCCTCTCACTGTCTTTTACTCAACCTCTCAAATAAATAAATCTTAAAAAAGGAAGGAAGGAAGGAAGGAAGGAAGGAAGGAAGGAAGGAAGGAAGGAAGGAAGGAAGGAAGGAAAGAAAGAAAGAAAGAAAGAAAGAAAGAAAGAAAGAAAGGAAGGAAGGAAGTAGTTGGGAGACAGACCCTGAGCAGTTGATGGAACAGAGGTAGTGGCCCCTCAAATCCCAGAACCTATGGTTCCCTCCACTAAAGCAGAGTGACGCTTTAGTGCACAAGATATACACCTGCTGCATAATTTAATCCACGTCACCCTCGTCACAGTCCTTGGACGGAGAGGCCAGGCGAAAGCAGGAGGGGGTATGAGTTTTACTGACCGCTGGAGAGTCAGCTGAGGGCACTGCAGACACACACAGAAACGTCTCTGCTCTTGGACTTGATGGGAGGAGGGGTGGAGACCTTGACGTTGACGCCTTTCCCCTTTGGCCACCGCGGTGGGTTCAAGAACCGTGGAGGTGGAGGCTTTGCCCTGGTGCAAGCTACAGCAGTTCTGGGGGTGCTGGTAGAAGGCCCAAGACCCTGGGACCAGAGGCAAAGGCATCGTGCTGTCGTCGGCGAATGCAGCAGCCAGAGCCTCACCCCTCTGCTGTGTGGCTCCCGAGCCCCGAGCTCCAGGGGGGCTGAGTGGCAGGGGACAGCTGTGCACACAGTAGGCTGCATCCCCGGAGAGGAACCTCCGGCTTAGGGAAACCAAGTAGTGTCTAGTGCGCAGTAAACTCGCCTTCTCTTTGCTCTGGAAGGAACCATTCTCTCCATCTTCCTGAACTGTGAGCAAACCCGCCCGTGGTTCTGGAAGAAGACACGACCTCCTCAGGCTGCTGGCGCTGCTACCAAGGTCACTGACAAGATGATGGGACAAAGCAACACTGCCCAGGCACTCATGAAGAGTTTCTCCCAACGACCTACTACTGGGGAAGTTCTCAGACTGGTGGGAGAAGCGATCTGAGGGCCCTGGTGGAGAGGTGCCAGGGTGCATCCCTCCCCAAAGCTACGTGGTCCGTTCTCATGGTCCCACCCGCCCAGGTCTGGCTGAGCGTCCTGTTGGCTGAACCCAACTGGAAGTCTGGGGCAGACCTGCTGGGCACAGAGAGCATGGCAGAGGTAGGGGATCCCGTGGGGCTCCTCCCCCATGGGGTGGCACACCCATTGGCCCCATCGGGGAGACAGCTTGAGGGACAGTGGGAGGAGTGGCAGGCGGTCATTCATGCTTGGTGCAGAGGCTCCCTAGTAGGGTGAGTCGGCCAAGCCTGGGCACATGGGCTTGGGTGAGCCGTGGTGGCAGTGGGTAGGTGGTGGGGGAGGGGAGGCGGGGGAATGTGAGAACATTCGGGAGCGTTTGGGGAGCTGCAGGTAGTCTGGAATGAATTTCCTGTGGGGCACCGTACGGCATCCTGGGGGGTGCAGCTCTTGAACAAAGACGGGGTAATCGCCGCTTGCTCCTGTTTTGTTTCTGGTGTATTTGACTTGGATGAGGGACAGCAGATGGAAAGCTCCCCCGAGCATAAACCCTCTGTCCGTGGCTCTTCTTCAAAGCGCCCTCGCCACCAGGGAGGGCCACGTCCACCCCCGCCGGAGTCAGAGAACGCTGCCACCTCCCACAGCCTGACGGGACGTCAGCTAGAGAGCGCGCCAGAGCTCCTCCTCCGGCTCCACGGATGGGCTCTGCCTTGTTCGGTGATCACCCCAGTGACCCCGACCCCAAGGGCCTGGCTGAGCCCCGGTTCTCCAGGACTGGCAAGTGCACAGGGGCCGAGCAGGCCACTCAGAAGAGCTTCCTTGAAGCCGGTAAGACAGTAAGCACGGCTTCGGGGCTGAGACCCAGAGGCCTGGAGGTGTGGCCTGGGCACCGTGATTCCAACGCAGCCGGGCTGGGGAGAGGCTGGTCTCGCGCCTTGTCCGCACCCCACACCCCTTCCACACTGCCCCCAACAGAGAAGCGGCTTTATGTCCTACAAGGGAAACAAGGAGCTGAGCTGTTATTCTTCTGATTAGCCGGGATGCTGTCCAGCTGGCTGCACTTGAATCACATCCCCTGAATATCAAACTCGGGCTGTGGCAGCTCCCTCGCAGGTCATTGGCTTGCATGGCGGGGCTGGGGGACGGATTCGGGGATGGTGGCCGATCCCACCCTGTGCTCCTGGAAGACTAGCACAGGCACGAGGAGTCCTTTCTCCCCGAGAATGTCTGGGTTCACACTTTACAACAAGCTGGAGGCTCCTCTGGTCCCCGGCTTGCAAACGGATTCCTGGCCTCTCTGTTCACCTTCAATAGCCTCCTTCCCAGAGCGGTGCTGTGATTGGCGGCACTATACATTCTTAGAGGGGCTGCCGAAGACCACAGGCACTTATGCTTGCCGACGCTCTTAAAACGTAGTGATTCCCAATAAAGAACCCGCAGCCAAGGCACGGCGTTCTGTTTGCATTTGTCACAAAGAATCCCCCGGCCTCTTTCTACTCCCCAGAGTGAGAGTGTCTGGGTTTCCAAGAGTCTTGTGAGCCGGCCGCAGTGCAAGGGACGCTGGCTCTGCGTGGCGAGGGGGCTTGGGCACCCGCGGGGGTCCCTGCTGCCGAGCGGCATGGACGCACGTGACCCCAGCACCACGTGCCTCCGGCGAAGTCAGCTCCGGCCCTGGGAGACTTGGCTGGGTACAGAACTATGGGAGAAAATTGCTTTCTTCATAGTCAGAGGCGCTGTGCTCTTGTCAGGTGCATGGAGAGCCCTGGTACTAAAAAGACTCTTGGTCCTTCACACGCAATCTGTGTTATCTCTCTGAAAGATTCTAGAATCTTCTCTGTGTCTCCAGTGTTCTGGAATTTCATGATGCTAGACCTCGGAGTGGGTTCCTGCTTTACTGGCCACTCCATGGGAAACTGCAGTCTGCAAACTCGAGCCTTTAGTTCTAGAAAACATTCTTAGCCGGCGCCACGGCTCACTAGGCTAATCCTCCGCCTGTGGCGCCGGCACACCGGGTTCTAGTCCCGGTCGGGCGCCGGATTCTGTCCCGGTTGCCCATCTTCCAGGCCAGCTCTCTGCTGTGGCCAGGGAGTGCAGTGGAGGATGGCCCAAGTCCTTGGGCCCTGCACCCCATGGGAGACCACGATAAGTACCTGGCTCCTGCCATCGGATCAGCACGGTGCACCGGCCGCAGCGTGTCGGCCGTGGCGGCCATTGGAGGGTGAACCAACGGCAAAAGGAAGACCTTTCTCTCTGTCTCTGTCTTTCTCTCTCACTGTCCACTCTGCCTGTCAAAAAAAAAAAAAAAAAAAAAAAGAAAGAAAACGCTCTTGGTGGTTTTTCCTTACGCACTTGATTTGTCTCCTGGTTGGTAATTTCTAGTCTTCACATATGGATCTTCCTGGGCACGGATCTACTTTTATTATCTTTTCTCTGCTTTCTTCTTTTTTTTTCTTCGCCATTTTTCTCTACTTTATGGGATATTTCCTCAGATTTGTCTCCAAAATCTTTACTTTTTATCATTTTTGCTATTATATTTTTCAAATTCCAAAAAAAAAAAAAAAACCCTTTTGCTGGGAGGGAGTGTCTCACTGTTCCTTTTCTATAGTAGCCTGTTCTTATTTCGCATCTTTCACGGTCTATTTTCTCCAGGTTACTTTTTTCTGAATTGTTTCTATTTGTTCTTAGAGTGTGCCTTGCATCCCTAACCCTCCTGCCCCGCCTCTTCTTCAAACCACAATGTTGCCCTTTGTAACAATCTCACCCTGGCCCGCCCCACACCTCTGGCCTTGGAATGTGGATACTCCCGTGTGGTTACAGTTGGAGAACAGGTAATATCAGTGGTCATCAATGCTGAAAGAGACTGTGTACAACTCATCCCTCACCAGCTCTGTGACGCGCACGTCATCAGGCTCATCTGGGGACCGTGGTGGCTCACTCGGTGTCAGTGGCCGACTGAAGGTGGCAAACGGCAAAGCGGGCAGTGGGTCGGGTGTGGGTCCTGTGCTCTGCCCATCGCGGCGTTCACCGGTTCATGGAAGTGAGTCACTAGGCCACGGGGCTTCTCTAAGGCCACCTCTGGGCAGTGGCGCTGCCGGATCTGTGAGGGCAGCTCCTCCCTGTGCCCCCCGGAACCTACTGCCCACACCGTGCCACCCACGCCCGCCTGTGCAAGGCCCGGGCTGAGCCGCAGCCAGTGTTCGAGGACAATAGGCTTGGCCTCCCGCCTTCTTTCCGTATAACCTTTAACAAAGCAGCAAGGTCCCAGCAAGCATTGCAGCTCTCTGCCTTGGCCCGGGAAACCTGGAACTGTTTAAGAGAACGCTAATTTCCTTTGAGCTAGGATTACAGGCCGCCTAGACCTTCTTAATGAACGGCCACACTCTTTTTTGAAGTGTTTATGGACTTGCCAACACGGACGGGCAGGCTGCACTAAGTACCGCAAGTCCTCCGTGCCGGGACCGCACGGCTTCTGGAAGCTCACCAGCGCCCTTGACGTCTTAGTCTTTTATTTTATGGGCTTGGCTAACTGCGACTTTTAAAGACTCGATCCCACCACTTTGTTGAAGAGACATTCAAGCCCAAACCCTGCTTTAGTTTAGGTTCCCATTTCTTTTCCCCTGGACCGGACCAGTGGGAGAACTGCCTGTGCAAAGAACCCAGAGGGCCCAGTTCGGGTCGGACGCTAACTGGCTGGATGGCATTGCACAAAGCACAGCTCTGCGGAGCCCCAGGTCCTTCTAGGCTGAGCACTGCTAACCAGCTCTGACGCTCTGTAGATTAAGCCTACTCACTTCTGATTTCATGGTTTCCGTGGCCTCAGAGGCCAGAAATGGCAACGGATCCCCTTTATGTCCCCTGCATGGATCTGCAGCGAGGACGCTCGTGGGGACTCTCCAAGGCCGGCTTCCCCAGGGCCTCACGTATTTTGACTTTCGCTTCCTCCCATCCAACACAGCGGTTCTGCTCTGTCGCTTTTTTTTTCCCTGTGAAAATAATTTTGGGAGAAAATGTGGCCAGTGCAATTACACTGAACTCTCATATGATGAAATGTTAATAAAATGGATATTTGACCAATAAAATGCTGATGCCAAATTAAACGGGTCTGGAGGGAGCTCAGCTTTGGAGCAAACTCCATGGGAAACAGGATGAAAAAGAAAGTAATATTTTTGAGCTGTTATATGAATTTCTCCAGGAATACAAACACGAAGTTGCAACATTGTCAGCCTGTCCGGAGGGAACGGAGCCAAGACGGCAAGGAATGGGGTTCCGAGGACGGATCTCTTAGGTTCCAACCCCAGCTGTGGTGGCTCCGGTCTGCCGGCCTTGGGCAAGTTACTCCTCTTCATCCTGCTTCCCTGGTCTGACAGTTGGGACAATCACAGCACTGTCCCCAGGGTGCTCCCGGGAGGCTGGAGTTGGTACATCCCGGCTGTTGGTCCGGCCTGACTCACACGATGTGTTCAGTTTGCACTGGTCCTTGGGAGACAATCGGCTCCGAACTCCTGCTCCGGTGCGTGGCATTTGTTGCTCTGTTTGACTCATGGGCATTTGGGACCTTGAACTATTCCAGAATTTTCCCAAGGCCGTGTGGCTGGTCCACGGTGGCAAGAAAGGAATGGTAGGATTTAGCCTGAGCCACCTGCGGGCTCCACAGTTCATGTTCCTCTGTGGAGCACTGACGGGCTGATGATCCAGAACATTCTGGAAGAAACACGTTGACTCATCTCATCTCTGGTTAGACAGCAAAGCCCCATTCCCAGTGCAGCTGGGAGAGCAAACAAGGGAATAGCAACAATAAGATGAAAAGAAGATAACTCAGAATTCACAAATTTCAGGGAAACAAGCAATTAGACTTTGAAAATCCAAATAATAACCCAAAGGGACATCAAAGCACGTGAGATGCAGCTAAAGGTGTACTTTGAGGGAGATTCTTAGCCTGACAGGCCTGTGTTGGAGAGGGAGAAGGTTGGGAATCTGATCGCTTGTGTTGGGTGCTGGATGACTGCTTGCCAAGTATCCTCCGTGGGACCGAGGGCCCCACTGCCTCAGCTGTTGGTCACGTCGGGGGCTGGCAGCTCTCCAGGGAGACCCCAAGGGGAAATGCCCTTGGCTGATGACCACCGCCTGTCCAGACGACATTCTCTCCTCGGGGACAGCCCAGATCCAACAGCAAGCGCTGGGTGACTAAAAGTCTGGCCCCGTCACAGCTGTACCTGCAGGATTTTAATTTATGGAGGTGACCGACGGACACATGCCACCAAGGGATTTCTACTAATTTGTATTTCTTTGTTTTTTTAAAAGAAGATTTATTTTATTTATTTGTGAGGCAGAGAGAGAGAGAGAGAGAGAGAGAGAGAGATCTTCCACTTGTTGGTTTACTCCCCAGATGGCTGCAACTGCCCGAGCTGGACCAGACTGAAGCCAGGAGCCAGGGTTCCTTCCAGGTCTCCCATGTGGGCGTAGGGTTCCAGGCCGTCCTCTACTGCTTTCCCAGGCACATCAGCAGGGAGCTGGACCGGAAGTGGAGCAGCCGAGACTCAAATTGGCTCCCACACAGAATGCTGGTGTCACATGCGACCGCTTTACCGGCTATGCCACAACACCGGTCACTACTACTCTATATTTCTGCTGAGCAGGAGCCACGCCACACCACGCAGGGCCAGGGGGAGTAGCAGAGCGAGGACAAGGCCAAGCCAGCAGCTGTTACTGGGGTCACTGTGGGGAGACAGCCTGGGCCTGCGGGTCTGGGTCACTCCAGCAGCCTCGGGCACAGGGCTGCCTCCAGTTGTGCGCACAGGGAAACACTGGCTGGAGTGTGAGTTACACAGTGAGGAAGCCACTGGGGCTTGGGCTTGCAGGAGAGATCAGTTTGGTCCACGGCTGGCGGAAGCCAAGTGAACAAATGCAGATGCTAAGCAAGCAGAGAGCACGCCTCGTCCCGGCTGGCGCCCCGGCACAGGTGTTGGCATTGCCTTGGGAGTCAACTCCTCCCGCTGCCGCCAGCCCTGCGCTCTCCCCTCGGCTGGGGGACTGCGCCTGCGGCACTTCCCACGCGTGAAAGTCTCTGTGGATTTGGAGGAAGCCCGGCCAGGTCGGTTAGCGTCCTGGTCTGGGGCTGAGTGGCTGGTACACGACATGGACCTCCTGCTTGGAGTCCTGGAGCCTGGGAGCCCGTGGGTGAGGGACAGGAAGTCCTGCCTGGTGGGGGCCCGCCCCTGGCTGCGCCCGCACATGGAAGAAGTGGCAAGGGAGCGCCCTGGAGCCTTTTATGAAACAACAGCACAGAACCCGATTAGAGGGACACCATCCGCATGCACCAGTCACCTCCCCAAGCCCCCTCCGAGGTGATGTTTTAGGGTACAAGCCTTCGGACCACAGCAGCAAGAAGAAAGGGCGGACGGCGCAGTCCAGCCCCGCACGCGCAAGCTAAGAACAGAGCGAGCGTCTTGATGGCTGACACAGAGAAGAGACGTGCAAGAGAAGCAACCAAGCTAACTGGGATTAGAGCAGGTTGAGAAGCTTGATAATGTTCTCGTCTGACGCACCAAGAGAAAAAGAAAAACCCACACAAGTGCCTACCCGGGAGTGTTGACACGTCTTATAAATAGGAAAAGACATACAAGAACATGATGAGGAATCAGCCTCAGATATGCAGGATGGTAAGGTTTGCCAAATGTGGGGGTGGAGCGCAGATCGGCATGACATTGATCTGTGTAACTGATGATGCATCTGTTTATTTCAGACGGAGAGGGACAATGAGAAAGCACCCACGAGCTGGCGTACTCCCCAACCGCCACAACGGCCCCAGGCTAGGAACGCTGAGACTTCGAGCCGAGCCGGGAACTCGGTCCGGGTCTCCCTCATGGGTGGCAGGAACCCACCGTATTGAGCCATCACCACTAACTCCAAGGTCTGAGTGGGTAGAAAGCTGTGAGCAGGGGCCAGAGCCGGGAATCGAACCCAGGCATCCCGGGTGGCATCTGAACTATTAGGCTAAATACCCACGCCCTGATGGTGTGTTTAAATGGTCTGGAATTATAAGATAAACAAATACACTTTAAAAACGCAAATTCAGTTTTCTGGTACTTGACCCAGACTTTTTTTTTTTTAATATTTATTTTATTTATTTGAAAGATAGAGTTACAAAGAGATAGAGAGACACAGAGACAAAATGAGAGAGATCTCCCACCTGCTGGTTCACTCCTCAGTGTTCGCAATGGCTGGGCCTTCCTCCCCCGCCCCTCCTCCCTCAGCCAGCTTCCCTCCATGCTTCCAAAGCTCACTGTCTGCTCCCAAATCCCGTCTCACCAAGCTGCTTCCAGGGCCGCCAAGCCACTGTCCCAGCCCTGCTCTGTGTCTGCGCAGTGCGCCCCCTAGCAAGGTTGGGGTGGAGAGCCGCTCTCAGAGCACCCCCACCCCCACCCTGGGGCTCTTCCCTCCCCCATCATGCACTACACCAGCAGGTGCAGTGGGCTGTGGTCTTATCTCTGGGGACATCAAGGGCCCAGCAGCTGCTCACAGGCCCACCAGGGGCAGCAAGAGCTAGGGCTGGGGATTTCCACTTGGGGGCAGGGCCCTGGGCCTCGTGAGCCAACTGCTCAGACGATCTCTCTGTCCCCCTGCAGGTCCTCTGGGTGCCCAGCTGGGTGTGACCCTTCTGCAGTCTACTGCTCTGAGCCCCGGAATAGCCACTGCGCCCAGGAACTCCCTGCTCCAGCCTCCTCCACTGTGCCCGTTGCCCCGTGCAGCCTCTCCTCTGCAGGGCTTTTGTACTGTCTGTGCCCTCTGCCCAGAACACCCTTCCCTGGCCTCCCCAGGCTCACCCCATGGTGCAGTCCCGCCCCTGGTACCCATGCAGGTGGCCTCAAACTGGACACCGGGGTCCTTGGGGATGTGACCAAATCAGGACGCGGTCACTCTGCGTGGGGATGGAGTCCTTGTGTGGAGACCATGGGAGGAGTCAGGGACACAGAGGCACGGGGGAAGGAGGCAGCCCGCAGAGCGGGGAGGGCCCGGTCCCCCTCCTCCCCGCCTCCCGGACACTGGGAATCTGTTTTTGGAGTTCTGAGTGTCCTCATTGGTGGGCAGTGCCCAGATGTTGGTACACCCCTTCCCGCCTTCCCCCGGAGGCCTGCCCTGACTGTCCACATCGCAGGCTCCCAGTTCCCCTGTTCCCCTGTCATTTCTCCCAGCTTCTGGGGCCAAGACTGGCTCCTAATTGGCAGGGACTGGGGCAAAATTAAAATATGGGTCCCTTGTCCAAAACTCAGTTAAAGTCAGGACAGCAGTAAAGCCAGTGCAGGGAGCGTGTGTTGGGGGGTGGGGGGAGGGTGCTGGACAGTGCCCGGGCCGGTGCTGTGTGCACTTCACCAACACCGACTGGCACATGGGGCTTCGCTTTCTCCGGCGTTTGGGGGATGTTGTCTGCTCTCACAGTAGTGCCAGCTCCCCACAGCCAATCCACCTGTCGTCACGGGCGTGGCATGGGCAGATCAAAAGGCAGCCAAGAGGGGCACGGCTTGTGTCTGCCCGTCCCCGCCCAAGTCCATTCCCCTCTACCTGCCCAGCGCAAAGCTTACAGGGCACACAACCAATACCTAGGTAGTTTCATTTTTTTAAAGATGTATTTATTTATTTAAAAGTCAGAGCTACAGAGGAGAGGTGGAGACACAGAGAGAGGTCTTCCATCTGCTGGTTCACTCCCCAAGTGGCTGCAATGGCCAGAGCTGCACCCATCCAAAGCCAGGAGCCAGGAGCTTCTTCCGGGTCTCCCATTGTGGGTGCAGGGGCCCAAGGACTTGGGCCATCTTCCACTGCTATCCCAGGCCATAGCAGAGAGCTGGATCAGAAGCGGAGCAGCTGGGACTCGAACCGGTGCCCATATGGGATGCCAGCACTGCAGGTGTTGGCTTTACCTGCTACGCCACAGCACTGGCCCCAATGTCCCTTATTCTTTTTTTTTTTTTTTTTTTTTTTACAGGCAGAGTGGACCATGAGAGAGAGACAGAGAGAAAGATCTTCCTTTTGCTGTTGGTTCACCCTCCAATGGCCGCCGCGGCCAGCGCACCGTGCTGCCGATGGCAGGAGCCAGGTACTTATCCTGGTCTCCCATGGGGTGCAGGGCCCAAGCATTTGGGCCATCCTCCACTGCACTCCCTGGCCACAGCAGAGAGCTGGCCTGGAAGAGGGGCAACCAGGACAGAATCTGGCACCCCAACCGGGACTAGAACCCGGGGTGCCGGCGCCGCAGGCGGAGGATTAGCCTAGTGAGCCGTGGCGCCGGCCCCAATGTTCCTTATTCTTAACATCCTGGGCCGGGTGCTGCAGTGTGATGACTCACGGGTGCCACTGTCATTACTCATCACCCCCCCCATCCCCAGCTCCCAGAGAGCACTGACCATTTTATTTTTGTCTCTGTCATTTTCTGAAAATTTATTAATTTCTTTATTTTGAAAGGCAGGGAGATGCAGAAAGAGAAGCAAATAGGGCGCTCCCATCCACTGGTTCACGCCCCCAAATGCCTGCTGAAGCCAGGAGCCAGGAACTGAGGCTGCCTCTCCATGGCTAGCGGGGACCCAACCGCCTGAGTCATGACCACTGCCTCCTAGCGTTTGCGTTTGCAGGAAGCTGCAGTCAGGAGGCGGAGCTGGGACTGAGCCCAGGCACTCTGCACTCTTAACAGATGGGCTAAACTGGATGCTGACGTAATCGGGTCCCTGCCACTTGTGTGGGAGACGTGGCTGGAGCTCTAGGCTCCTGGCTTAGGCCCTGGGCCAGTCTCTGTCTCTCAGTCTCAACAAGCAAAAGGGACCAGCGCTGTGGCGTAGCGGGTAAATCCACCACCTATAGCATCGGCATCCTATATAGGTGCTGGTTCAAGTCCTGGCTGCTCCAGTTCCAATCCAGCTCTCTGCTAAGCCTGGAAAAACACTGGAAGATGTCCAAGTCGTTGGGCCCCTGCACCCTTGTGGGAGACTTGGAAGAAGCTCCTGACTCCTGGCTTTGGATCAGCCCAGCTCCAGCCATTGTAGCCATCTGGGGAGTGAACCAGCAGATGGAAGACCTCTCTCTCTCTCCCTCTCTCTCTCTCTCTCTCTGCTTCTGCCTGTCTGTAATTCTGCCTCTCAAATAAATCTTAAAATAAATAAATAAATAAATAAATAAATAAATAAAAAGCCGCACAGCCTCTTTGAGGCCAGTACTCCATCACCCTTGGATCTGCGTCGCCTTCCTGCCCCGGGGTGACATGGTCCTGGGCTTGGGTTGCCACTGGATCATCCGGCATTGCTCAGCAGCTGAAGCTTCCATGATAGGCCCATATATCACGCCCGGAAAGTGTGGAGCGATTGAGAAACCGCCGGCCGGGTGTGCAAGGCTAGACTGAAAACATCTGACGCTGAACGCGGTGCTTCCTCCCCTGTCCCCGGCCCACTGCCCTCCTCCAGGGCTCCCCAGGACGACACCACTGCCCAGCAGGTGTGCAAGCCAGGAACCGGAAGTCATGGGGGTCCCGGCTGCGTCTGCGCTTGGATCCCCTTCTTTCACTCTCTGCTTGAATTCTCCCTGGCACGCAGCTCACGGAGCGGCAGTAAGAGCACTTGATTTCCCCTGTGCTGCTGCGTGTGTGTGAGCACCCAGGTCGAGTACAGGCGTCCTTGTGGCACCTGGGAGCCCCTGGCTGGCGCGTGCTTACCTTGGCCAGAGCTGGGAGGTGGCAGGAAAACAGGTGAGTCTGTGGATGAATATTCCAGCCCGTTGTCCCACCCTCCCCACAAGGTCTGACCTCTGGGGGTCAGGGAGGACCCGCTGCTGACAGGTGAGCGCCCCCGTGCTGCGGGACCCTCCCTCTGGAAGACCATGCCCGTGTCCTCCTGGACACAGCGTGCTGGACCCCGTGCTACAGGCTGGGAGTGTGCCTGGACGGATGCACATGGATCTAGCAAACGGCATTTGGTGCCATCATGGTTAAGACGCGGCTTGGAACGCCTGCCTCCTGTACCTGTGTCTGCGTCCAGGTCCTGCCTCTGCGTCTGACCCAGCTTCCTGTTGATGCATATCCGGGGAGGCCGCAGGTGATAGTCAACTGCGTGGTCCCTGCACCCACGTGCAAGATCTGGATCGCGTTCTGGTCTCGTCCTGGCCGAGCCTGGGCTGACGCAGGCACTCGGGGATTGAACCAGTGAACGGAAGATCTCTGTGTGTGTGTCTGTGTTTGTGTGTCTGTCTTTTGAATAAAATGTGAATAAATGTAAGAGGAATCTTAGGACTCTTTGCCAGATCAGGCCTCCCCAGGTGCACTGGACACTAACTCCTCGTGACCCTGGAGAACTGCAGTTCTGTGAGACGCACACTGAGCTTGGCCAGGGACAGCAGAGCCAACCTCCTCTTGGACCAGTGACACAGAGGCTGGTGCAGCTCCCAGGTGGCAGAAGATCCTCCGTGGGGGGGCCCAGCAGCCGGAGCTGGCACACTGGGAAGACAGGCTTGCACGGAAAATGGCGGCGATGGAGGGCTGGGGTGGGGGAGGCAGGCCAACCTCGCTTCTAAGGGAGGCGCTGCTCTACCCTGCAGCTTCAGAACGTCTTAAGAGAGGCTGTTTCACATTTTTATGGTGGGCCTTGGCCCGGCCTTATCATCTCTACCTTCCCAATGTGGAAAACGCAGATAAGGAAATGCCAAGAGAGTAAACGAGTTGTCCAAGATCTCGTAGCCAACGGCCTCGCGGCCAGCACAGGCTCTGCCCGCGAAGGTGTTACCAGCATTGCACCTGGGGGCCCCGTCTCCCCAGAGCAGCCCATCTGCCCCCGGCCGGACTCTGCAGGGTTCGGAGCAGACCCCGAGGTCAAGGGACCATCAGACGCAGCGGGGAGCTCAGGGCTGCCTATCCTGCCTCTGCCTCTGCCATCAGTCTAGCTCAAGGCAGACGCGACCCACAGGCGCGGGACAGGGTCAGAGCCTTCTGCTTCCCGGAATGACCAGACGGAACAAACTCCAAGTTCCCTATAAACTTTATTTGAATACGTGAAAGGCCGAGCAGAGAAAACGATTATTTTTCCCATCTGGAAGAAGCATGGCAATTGGGATTTCTGGGCCTCCGTCCACTTTTCATAAGGGGACGATGGGGGAACAATATGATAAATACTAGAGATCAGCAAGCTTCCACTCCGGGCTTGGGCCGCTTCTGCGGGAGTTAACGACTTGGCATGGCCAGGCGCACTCCCCAGAAGTTATTTTGCTCTTGGCCGATCCATCCAAAAATGGCTTTAAAAGCTTGGAGCGTAGTCTGGCTCCAAGACAGCCGAAAGAGGCGGAAGATTAAGGCACAAATCCAATTTCACTTTTCTCTTTAAAACCAACACTTTTATTAAAGCGTCGCTGTGAACTATGGGGCCATGTTAGCTTTGCGCTGGCTGCCCGAGTGACCTCGGAGCGCTGACTTGGCGTTCTCGATGCAAATGAGAACACCCACCTCTCGGACAAGCAGGGTCTTTCAGCAGACAAGGAAATGTGTGGAGGGGCCGGCGCTGTGGCGTAGTGGATAAAGCCACTGCCTGCAGGGCTGGCTTCCCATATGGGTGCCGGTTCAAGTCTCAGCTATGCCACTTCCGATCCTCTCCCTGCTGTGGCCTGGGAAAGCAGTAGACAATGGCCCAAGTCCTCGGGCCCCTGCACCCACAATGGGAAACCCGGAAGAAGCTCCTGGCTCCTGGTTTCAGAGCAGCCCAGCCGTTGAGGCCACTTGAGGAATGAACCAGCTGAGAGACCTCTCTCTCTGCCTTTGCCTCTCATAACTCTTTTAAATAAATAAATACAACACAATTAGAGAGAGAGAGAGCGATTTTCCATCTGCTGGTTCACTCCCTAGATGGCCGCAACAGCTAGAGCTGGATCAAACCAAAGCCCGGAGCCTGAAACTCCATCCAGGTCTCCCTCGTGGGTGCAGGGGCCCATGCACTCAGGTCATCTTCCACTGCTTTCCCAGGAGCATTAGCAGGGAGCTGGACCAGAAGTGGAGCAGCCGGGACTTGAACCGGCACCCATATAGGATGCTAGTATCGTAGGTGGTGGCTTTGCCCGCTGCACCACAGCCCCGGCCCCTCAGCTAGTGTTTTCCTGTGTAGGCGTTGGGCTTGGATGTTCGTGAGATAAAAGCCTGACAACGTGGGGCAGTCCTCCAGCCCTGAGCGGGGTCAGCGTCCCTGCGGTACCAGGCACTGTGCAGATGGCAATGTGAACCCCGATCATTTTCTCAGGTGCAATGCACAGGTCTACAGACGGGTTTCCCTCTTTGGGAGCTGTTGAGCCGATCACAAACTCCAGTGGGGCAGGTGCGGGCAACCCTGTGAGGACAGCGATCAGGTCCCACCGGCGCACACTGGCCGGCCCTGCGTGCTGCCCCGGGCTCCGCGTTGGCAGGGCTGGGGTGGGGACGAGGCTGTGGGTGCGGAGGCTTCGGAGCCCACCTGGGCCGGCTGGCTGTTCCCTGCTCAGCCGCTCAGCAGCAGCAGGGGTGGACTACCCGTCACAGGGCCTTCGAGTGAGCTGGAGGTGCGCATCCCACGGCTGCTGTGGTCACTCTGCCCCTCCTGCCACTGTCCTCTTGTCCCTGTGACAAGTCTCCATGGAAGTCCACCTTTCCTTGCTCCCCGGCCCCCAGTGTACCCAGGCTTGTGCACAGCTCTTGGGGCCGTGTCCCAGGGGCGTTCCCTTCCTAGGAGGGGCATCCCCAGCCCTGCTCGGCCCCGATGCAGCTCCTTCTCCAAGTGCCCCAGTGGGAACGCCCACCCTCTTCCCTAGTGGGGTCTCCCCTCTGTGCTCAGTTTCGGTGGGGCGTGGACTAGGCGCTTCCCTGCTCCGCCCACCATGGGCCCAGCTGCACAGCGACTCTGAGCATGCACCTGTAGGTCTGAGCTTCTGCCCGGCCTCTCTGCCTGTGACCCTGTGTCTCTCGGGGATGGATGCTGGGGTCCTGGAGAGCCCGCGCCTGGGTGGGTTTTGGAAACACGGGTCCCCCATGCTCACCAGGAGCACGCGGGGGAAGGCGGCCATTGCTCTGAGCCTACCATCAGGCCCAGGGTCTCTCTCTCTGACTGTGCTGGTTCGCAGGCGGCAGCAGGCACTTGCCAAACCCTCGCCTGCTCTTCCTCCTCTGGGCTTGCTCCTGGGGAGTGGCTCCTCCGGCTCAGCAGCCGGCCAGTCCTCCACCCTCCCCTCCCCCACGCCCTGCACCCAGCTGTCCCGAGGCCTCTCTCGGGCCGCTCCTGTTCAGTCACAGGACAAGCACTGCCTGACTATGGAGCTGGACTATGGAGCTGGTAGTCTGGAGGGGTGGAGGTGCACTCTGCGTGCCCGGGTTACAGGAGCCGCGCGGGCAATCCCGGAGGCCGGGCCAGACCCCAGGCGGCGACTACCAAGCCCTGTGCCCCGTGGGCTGGAAATTGCGTGTGTCCAGCCTGTGGTAGGTCCACGACACGCGGAGTGAGGACGAGGCTCCTTCTGTGGCTTCACGGGGTGGGCTCGGCAAGCCCCACGGGCTGTTCCCGCCCCAGCCCTCTGGGGCTGGAATTAAACGTCACTTCCAGTGGGGTCTGCCCCAGCGTCTCTGCTTGCGGCTGCGAGGCAGATTGTGGGGAATCGCAGTGCGCAATCGGAGGCCTGCTCTTGGCAGCCGGCGTCTGAGACACACAGGCGAAGGCGACAATTCGTGCAGACAGAAACCCGGAGCTGGGCCGGCTGGAAAACTTTTGTTTTTATTTATGAGACTGATTTGTATATTAAGGCCAATTGGTAGAATTGGCAGACAGAGAAACATCTTGATTTAGGACTCAAAGCAGCGAGGGAGCGGACGGAGGCAGGCTGTGATGGGGAGGCGTGAGCAGACCGAGGGCCGCGGGAACAAGGGCCGGGAGGGGACGTCCAGGGAGCTCTAAAGCAGTTCATTAAAAATCTCGCACCAGGCACAGCCTGCGTGTGTGCAGCACCAGCGGATCAGAGGGCAGCTCAGTGAGTTTTCCCGGGAGCCAGCGGACAGGGGGCCAAAGGGCTTCCCCTTCTAGTCCGCCCCAGCCTGGGGAGAGCCCCTGGACGCCTCCGGCTGGAGCCGCCCCCCGGGTGGTGTGGGGGTCCCGGCAGGTGCTCCTTCACTTCCTGTCCATCATTCCCCCTTTTCCAACACAAGCATCCATCTCCCACGGGCCCCACCGTCCCCTAGGCCTGGGGGAGGCCATGAGCCGAGCCCCGACACGGGCTTGGCTCCAGGCTTTTGCTGGGGTCTGGGCGCGTGGGGCAGGACTCCCCAGCTGCAAGGGGAGCGGCCATTTAGGACCAGTCCACCCAGGGAACCACCGAGAAGACACCAAGAGCAAAGCCGGCTGCGCTGGACCCCGCATTGCAGTCGCGTCTGCTCGCCACGCACGCCACGCCCAGTGAGCCCACTGCCCCGTGGCTGCGACCCCGACGCCTGCCTGAGGGCCACGCCTCCCAGGGAATGCTCTTTCTCTGTGGGGCCGGGTCCTCCCCACCCGAGCCCCCTCTTTAACGTCCCCTCCTGTCATTTCCGCATGCACTGTGCCGTCCGCGCTTGGCTGATTGCTTACAGATGGGCGCCCCATCCAACGGACTGCCTCCGGAAGCCCCAGAGCCGGCAGAGTGCCTGGCCCGTCTTCACGCTGCTCTGGGCTCCCAGTGGCCTGGCGTGGATGCCCCAGCTGTCCCCCCAGTCCCGTGCTGCCCGTCTCAGGGTGGATTCTCCCAGAAGCAGAACCTGTCACCCGGACTGGAGGGGCGGGGGACGAGGCAGGGAAGGCAGGCAGGCGGTGCTGGGAGCCCTGGGGACAGGCAGGGGGAGGGAGTGCGGGCATTTAGACCTGGGCTCCCCCAGCCCACTGAGGAAGGGGGACCCACTGCACCACGGTGGTGGCCACAGAAGCGGCCAGCAGGAACGCAGGGCTGGCCCTGGGCGAGGGGCAGCGTGCGGTGCTCAGAGTGACGAGGGCCAGGAGACATAGGTCCAACTCCCAGGACGCCTGCCCCGCAGCCCGGCTGGGGCAGCTTCCTGGTCCCCATGACCTCAGAGAGCTACTTTGAAGTACCGTGCACCTGCTCCTGAGCCTGCCGGGTCACTGTACCGGGATGGGCCCCAGGTCCCTCACCTGGGGGAGGGGCAGCAGGTCACACCACGGATGGCTGCCCCGCCCCCAGCCAGCGTTCTGGCCTGAGTTTCTCAGAGCCCAGCTGCTGACCTCCGCAGCCAGGCGGCCCCTCTCGGCAGATCTGCCCTGGCCCTCTTCTCCTTAAGCGCCGGTTGCTATAAGCAGAAGCAGGAAGCAGGGCTGTTTCAAACGCGGATGGCTCCCGCCTTGCCCATCCCTAAGCTCTTGTAGCGGCACAGGGGGTAGCGAGGGCAGCGTACTTGGCCCACTGGGTGCACCGAGCAAGGCCCTTAGCCGGAGTGGCTGGTGGCCAAGAGAGGATTAAGCCATTCCTGCCAAGTCTTAAGCAAACAAATAAATAGCTACTTCCCCCCGCCCCGGGGTGGAGAAGGCTTCCCTCCCAGTTTAATTTCAAACAGCCCCTTCCTTTGTGGGCCGGCCGCCCCCGGCCGCGTGGACGTCCAGGGACCCCTAGCAGGTTTCCTCTGCACGCCACAACCGGCCAGGACGCATCCCGGGGCTGTCGTCAGTTTTCAAAGCTCTTTTACGTCCAGCCTCTCCTTTGATCCGTGAAAGCAGCCTGGAGTGAGCAGGCCAGAGTGGCTTCACTGTATCCATTTTAATAAAGATTGAGGCAGCCCAGAGAGGGAGAGCTACCCACCGAGTGTCACACAGCAAGAGCGAAACCGCACGGGGACCCCGGCAGGCAGGGACACCTTCCCCAGCATAGCCCCCTGCACCCCAACATCCAGCCCCACAGCGCCGGAGGGGAGGCGATGCCAGTCCCTTCCTGCCTTTTTCAAGAGACCCCTCTTCTCGCGCCCACCCCCTCCTCTTGAGTAAGTGGAACCATTAGTTTTTATTGACGGGACTAATGCTTTTCATTTAGGGCCAATTACAGTAGGAAGGGAGGAGCTTTAGGGTAACTGGGTGATGAAAGCCCCCATTAGGGAACAAGCTACCGAGCTGCTGGTTCTTATTTGTAATGCCGGTTCCACATGCGAGTCATATTTAAGCCATAAACGGTGGCGCCCAGGGAGCACTCGCCGAGTGCCTTGAGAAACCCAATACTTTTATCAAATCGCCAGATGGCCCCGTGTTAGAGAGACCATTTATTTAATTTATTTTTTCCCCTTCGAGCTCCTGGGGTCCTCAGGAGCCGGCTCCACCTCACCCCGCGGACCCTCGGGCAGCGGCTCGGCTCCCGCCTGCCACGATCGGCCCAGGCCACGGGCGGTGTGGGCGCTGCCTGGCTGCTTGTGGATCCTCGCTCGTTTCTCGTTTCTTTTCCTTGTCAAATGCTGCGCCCTCGGTGGTGGAGACGGTGAGCCTGCAGCCAGTTCCTGCGTGCTCGGTTCCCGCCCTTCATTTCTCTTACATCATCGCGTTCTTCTTTGATCCCCACATTTGCACCCATTCCACAGATGAGAAAGTGGAGGCTGAGGACAGAACAGAGACGGGACGCCATCGCAGCCTCCTCTGTCTCGTCTGCGGGCTGCAAGGAATTGGGAACGTACACTGAGCAGTCCCCCAGGCTGACACGTTGTGTCCTCTCATCACGGTTGAAACCAGAGACGGGGCAGGGCCGGGCTGCGGCACAGAGCATCCCCTGGGTGGCTGCTGTCTGGCCTGCATGGAAAGTTCTGGCGTTTGTGGCCACCCTCTCTCCCCCCTCCCGCCTTGTAGGGTTTGTGAAAGTAAACTGGAGCTTGCTGAGGGGCTGGGCCAGTGGGGGCCAGAGAGGGAGTGGGAGTGAGGGTCGGGCAGCCTGCAGGTCTGGGGGCATCGGGGGCCGGCGGGGGGTGGGGCTGGGGGTCTAAACAGAGAAACAGGGAGCCCAGGACAGACTCACAGGGCCGGTGGTGGGGCCGCCCGGGAGGGAATTCTGCCCGGGGCCGCTGGAAGCCGGAAGAGAGGAATCAGAATCCGCTTTTAGTCCTTTGAGCCCTGCGGGCACTTGGACCCCAGGAGGGCGGGAGAGCCCAGGGTGCACGGGCAGTCCTGCCCCTGCCCTAGAGGAGACAGAGGGCTGGCGCTCCACACCCAGGGACCCCGCTGAGCCCCGGAAGGCCTGTAAGGAACCCGGCTTCCAGGGACCGGGTGCAGATGGCTCACGGAACGCATGGGTTCAGGGCGCAGGGCTGGGGAGGTGCCGCCCCCTCGTTAGCTCCACACCACAAGGCAGTACCAGCGTGGGTCTCACCCTAGAGATGTGGACGTTGAGTAGGGGAGGGGAGCTGTCACTGACCCAAATCCCCTAGTAAGTGGGAGGCCGGCACCCCCGCCCCTCTTGGAATTCCAGAACCAGCCCTCATCACGGCACAGAGCTGCCTCTCTGAGAGAATGGGAGGCAGACTTTGGGGAGGAGAACAGCTCGACTTGAAGTCAGAGAAGGCTCCCCGGAGGAGGCATTGGAGATGAGAGGGTGTTCTCACTCGGAGAAGGGACAGGATAGCAGTCTGGGGACTCCACCCAGTGTGTGTTTGGGACCTGAGTGGACTCTGGCGAGGTTGAGGCGGTGGACTTGGGGGCAGGGGGAGCGAGGAGGGGACCTCCACAGAGTTGTCACGAATCCTGGGTGACGAGGGCCCTGGCTTTACTGAGAACCCGTGTTTTGCACGTGAAGTCTAAGGGCACAACAGGACACAGGCACCAACAGAGGCACGCGCCACCCGCTGTTCCCGATGTCCCTTGTGGTCCTATTTGCATATAGCATCCCGGAGGCTCCAGGGGCACAGAATTCCAAAGGGAACTGCAGTGGGCGTTCTGATAGGAATTCAGCCAGACTCGGATGGGGTTCAAGGTAAGCTCATTACATCCCCTCCTGAGTAGAGGGGCCTGGAGGAGGGGGCGCCACAGCCCCACGAGGCTCCTGGAGGAGACAGAGGCGTCTCCGCTTCCTGGTACCTGCCTGCCGCTGGCGCTGAAGATGCCGACGAGGAAAGGAAAAGGAGGCCGCGGGCCGTGGCGGCCTTTCCTTCCTCCCAGGAGTGCTCCCGGCTGCCCGCCGAGCTGGAGGCAGAGCGCGGCGTGCAGAGCGCATGCGTATCGAGAAGGGGAACAGAAACAGCTGAGTTCGCTTTGCGCCTGTTCTGGTGAGAATGAAGTGCACATGCGTGCCTGAGACGCCGGCTCCGGACGTGTCACTCCCGGGACTTCACCCACAAGTCCCACGCTCCTACATGTGCACTGCCAGCTGGCATCACTCACTAGCAGGACGGACCAGATGCCCGCGCACAGTGGACAATGTGAAATTCTTAAACACATGGGACGTCATGAAACGGCGAATCCACACACGGTGAAAGAGGGAGACAGTTCTTTCAAAGCCTTTCCCAGCAAGGCGCCCTGGAGCCGGCCTGAGGGCTGTTCACGTCCGGGTCACCCCAAGTCCTGGTCTCCCCACTGTTAACATGAAAGGAGCCGGAAGCAGATCAGAAGTGTAGACAGCCGGCGCCGCGGCTCACTAGGCTAATCCTCTGCCTTGCGGCGCCGGCACACCGGGTTCTAGTCCCGGTCGGGGCGCCGGATTCTGTCCCGGTTGCCCCTCTTCCAGGCCAGCTCTCTGCTGTGGCCAGGGAGGGCAGTGGAGGATGGCCCAAGTGCTTGGGCCCTGCACCCCAGGGGAGACCAGGATAAGTACCTGGCTCCTGCCTTCGGATCAGCGCAGCGTGCTGGCCACAGCACACCGGCCATGGCAGCCATTTGGGGGGTGAACCAACGGAAGGAAGACCTTTCTCTCTGTCTCTCTTTCTCACTGTCCACTCTGCCTGTCAAAAAAAAAAAAAATTAAAAAGTGTAGACAGGGGCTGGCACTGTGGCACAGTGGGCTAAGCCTTAGCCTGCGATGCCAGCATCCCAAGTGGGCACTGGTTCATGTCCCAGCTGCTCCTCTTCCGATCCACGACTCTCTAATGGCCTGGGAAAGCAGCAGAAGATGGCCCAAGTGTTGGGCCCTGCACCCCATGGGAGACCAGGATAAGTACCTGGCTCCTGGCTTCCGAACAGCACAGCACACCGGCAGTAGAGGCCATTTTGGGGGTGAACCAACGGAAGGAAGACCTTTCTCTTTGTCTCTCCCTCTGTTTATAACTCTGCCTCTCAAATCTTTAAAACAACAAAATGAAACACAGGCAGAGATGTAACCGCGCAGGTGTGGGGCTGGAATCCTGGCCGGGCGGTTTTTGATCTGGCAGCAGCAACCCCCTACTTCCGGAAATGGTTTTTTCCACGCTCAACACGTGACTTCCAGAGGCAGCCGTGTTCCCTGTGACTCCGCCCCTCCAGTTGTTCATTGGCCCGTGGGTGTCCCGTGACCAAACCCAGCCAATCAGCGGCCGTCACCAGGGTGTCTTGAACTGCGCTCGGTCATGGTTTCCTGTGGTCTCCTTTTACAGAGGCCCGCGGGGCCGTGCTTCCCGGCTGGCCCGGCGGGGGTGAGCAGGGGAGGCTGTCTCCTCGCTGGGTCCCGGGCCCAGGCGCTGGCTGCTGGCTGCAGGGCGGCCGCAACCTTCCATGGCTGCCATGTTGCCTTCCTGCATTGACCTGACTCGGCCTGGTGGTGCTGTCGCTTGGGACGCGGGGCTGCCGGGGCATCGGCCCCCAGAACCGGCCCTAGCAGAGGGGTTCCCAGCCTCTCCCTGGCCCCCGGGTTGGAGGGTGCGCCCCGGAGAGGGGCCCCATGCAGGGTGTTCAGGGCACTGACGTGGCTGCAGCAGTGCTGTGGGCTCCCTCCGCCCTGGCCCTTCGTCCTCGGCGCGCCCGGAGCTAACATGGAACGGGAACCCGCAAGCAAGCAGGCATTCTCTCGCTCAGGTCTACGCCCCACTCTTCCGGGGTTTGGGCCCGGAGCCCCTGTCCGTGGGCGTGGCATTGCCACGGAGCGATTAGGCGTCCTGGCTCCGCGCATCGGGCGCTTCCTACAGCGCTCACAGCTGCCGCCCGGGCCCTCTGGAGCCTTGAGAGCTAAACAGGGTGAGGCGAAAAAACCGTGCGTGGACGCCAATTGTTTTTGACACCAAAAGCAGCTTATTTTTTTAATTCCCTTTGTCCATAACTTTTTGAACTGCGCTTGTGTGATTCTCTCCATTTTACAGATGTAGAAACTGAGTCTGGAAGGTTGAGTGTCTCACTCAAAGTGATTGCAACTCGCCTTGGATTCAGACCTGATAGCGCTTCCAGATGGGTGGTTTCCCTGCTAGAACACACAAACACACAGATACACATTCATCTATTCATGCATTCATGCAACAGGGCTGCCCAACGAGACGGGGCGAGAACTGGGGAAGCGGTGGAGGATGGCCAAGTGCCAGGCCCTGCTCCCCCGTGCGAGCCCTGGAAGAGGCTCCTGCTTCAGCCTGGCCCAGCCCAGCCATTGCAGCCATCTGGGGAGTGAACCAGCAGATGGAAGACCCCTCTCTCTCTGTCTCTCCCTCTCTCTGTCACTCTGCCTCTCAAATAAATAAATAAAATCTTATAACTCTACCTTTAAAATAAATAAATCTTTTAAAAAATTTTTAAAATAAAAAATCATTTTTAAAAATAGGAAGAAGTGGGAGCAGCCTCAACTTGAGAAAACGTTGCCACAGAACCCCGCAGCTGACGTCACCGCGTCCACGCTGGAGGAGGGCGTGAGCGTCTGCTCTCACTGCTTCTGTTTGGCTTTGTGCTACAGACTTTGCTGCTACAGTGAAGTCAGAAAAACGCACGAAAAGCATGCAGAAAGGAGGGACCAAGGCTGTCTGTTCTCAGAGAACGTGGGCATCTGTGTAGAAGGTTCCATGCGCTCTACACACAAAAGCTGCTAGAACTAGGAAGGGTGTTGGCAAGTTCACAGTAAAGACGCGCGTGCTCCAATCCATGGCGTTTCTGTGCACTAGCAGTGAGCAGCCGGGAACGGAGCTTGCGACTCGGCAGACCCTTTCTGGAAGGGCCGGCAATGCATGTGCTCGTGGCCTACGCGTGGAATCACGGCTGCTCAGCTCTGCCAGGACAGAAGCAGCCAGGGATTATATGTGAATGGGGGTGTGTCTGTGTTCTAAGAAAAAAATCCTTATAGAAATAAGCACTGGGCCCAGTTTGGCCAATTGAACTTTGCCATTTACAACAGCAAACAAATACAGATTTTTAGGAATACATTTGACCAAAAAAGAGAAAAAAACATTGTTAGTCAGGATTATTTATTTATTTTTATTCAGATGGCAGAGAGAGAGAGAGATAGAGGCTGACACAGAGAGAAATCTTCCATCCTTGGTTCTTTCCGCTAGATGCCTACAACAGCCACGACTGGACCAGGCTGAAGCCAAGTACTTGGAACTCAATCCAGGTCTCCTACAGAAGTGGCAGGAACCCAAGTACTTGGGCCCTCACCTGCTGTCTGCCAGGGACCCAAACCAAGGCCCTTCGATATGGAATATGGATGTCCCTATTGGTGTCTTAACAGTTGCTCCATCCCTGCTGTGGAAAATGACAGAAGACAAAAAGAGAGATATACAATGTTCATGGATTGAAGGCTCAGAATTGTGATGGTGTCAGTTCTCCCCCAAGGTCATCTGTAGATTCACTGTGGTCCTAGTCAAAAATTCTAGCCAGCAATTTTTTAAAAAGATTTTATTTATTTATTTGAGAGGCAGAGTTAGAGACAGCGAGAGGGAGAGACAGAGAGAAAGGTCTTCCCTCCGTTGGTTCACTCCCCAAATGGCTGCTATGGCCAGAGCTGGTCCCATCTGAAGCCAGGAGCTTCTTCCTGGTCTCCCATGTGAGTGCGGGGGCCCAGGCATTTGGACCATCTTCTACTGCTTTCCCAGGCCACAGCAGAGAGCTGGACTGGAAGAGGAGCAGCCGGGACTAGAACTGGCGCCCATATGGGATGCCAGCACCGCAGGCAGAGGATTAACCTACTGCGCTACAGCGCTGGCCCCCTAGCCAGCAATTTTGTAGAAGGTGTCAGGCTAATCATAAAATTCACATGGAATTGTGAAAGATCTAGACTAGCCAAAACTTAAATGAAAGTGGGGGAATGTACAACATTCCTTGATATCAGGAATTACTATTAAAATATAATAAGAAGGGGCCAATGCTGTGGTGTAGCAGGTAAGGCTGCCACATGCAGTGCTGGCATCCCATATGGGTGCCGGTTCAAGTCCTGGCTGCTTTACTTCTGATCCAATTGTCTGCCATGGCCTGGGAAAGCAGTGGAAGATGGCCCAAGTCCTTGGGCCTGCACCCGCATGGGAGACCTGGAGGAAGCTCCTGGCTCCTGGCTTCAGATGGGCCCAGCTCCAGCCGTTGTGGCCATTTGGGGAGTGAACCAGCGGATGGAAGACCTCTCTCTCTCTCTGCCTCTGTGTAACTCTGCCTTTGAAATAAATAAATAAATCTAAAATAATAAAATAAAAGGTAAAGAGTAGGAGCACAGCAAATACTGGTGAGGTTATGAAAACACTGGTGCTGTCTTCCACTGCTGGTAGACCCATGGACGGGCAGAACCACTCTGGAAGGCCAGTTGTTGCAAAGGTTCTACCTACACCCGCGGTCTTCCTCACTCACTCTCTGCCTGGCACACCCAGGAGGACACCAGCCCGAGTCCACGCCGAGACTTGGCTAAGAGTGTTCACTGTGGCCGGCGCCACAGCTCAATAGGCTAATCCTCCTCCTTGCGGCGCCGGTACACTGGGTTCTAGTCCCAGTCGGGGCGCCAGATTCTGTCCCGGTTGCCCCTCTTCCAGGCCAGCTCTCTGCTGTGGCCAGGGAGTGCAGTAGAGGATGGCCCAAGTGCTTGGGCCCTGCACCCCATGGGAGACCAGGATAAGCACCTGGCTCCTGCCATCGGATCAGCGCGGTGCACCGGCCGTAGCCCGCCAGCCGCGGCGGCCATTGGAGGATGAACCAACGGCAAAAGGAAGACCTTTCTCTCTGTCTCTCTCTCTCACTGTCCACTCTGCCTGTCAAAAAAACAAAAAACAAACAAACAAAAAAGGGTGTTCACTGCAGCTTTCCTTGAAATCGGCAGAAGCTGGAGAACTCTGTCATCTGTCCATCAACCACAGATGGCACGAGCGGTGGCACATCCGTACAGTGGAATCTGAAGACACAGAACACCATGGGTGATGCTGAGTACAACACACCGGGCGACCAAGAATACATGACTGTGACTGCACACACAGGTCAGCAAATGCAGGTCAGTGACTGCCTGAGATGGGGGCAGGGGACAGGAAGGCGAGGGGCCGGGCAGACACAGGGAGAGCTGGCCCCTTGGCCTGCTCTTGACCGTGGTGAGGATTTCACAAACGCATCCAGCAGTCCAGCTGACATGTATGTGGCTTACTGCATGCCCGTCACAGTAAAAGGATGGCGCGATGTTTGGGGGGTGGGAGGGCCGCACTCCTCCTCCCCGGGGGCCTGGAGACAGCCCCGTCTGAAGCTCAGGGAAGCAGCTGGCAGGGTGCTCAGAGGCTCTGCTGCACGGAGCCCAGCACAGGTCTAACTGATGTGGCCGCACCAGGTGCCTTGGAGGGATGTACTCGGTATGACCTGCTCTGCCCTGCAGCCCCAGCTGGGAGTTTCAGCAGAAGAGCTGCTGTATGGGCACGCGTGTGTCTGTGCTCACACCTGTGCGAGCTGCTGTATGGGCACGCGTGTGTCTGTGCACACACCTGTGTGAGCTGCTGTGTGTGCACGTGTGTGTCTGTGCACACACCTGTGTGAGCTGCTGTGGGTGCACGTGTCTGTCTGTGCACACACCTGTGAGGTGCTGTATGGGCACGTGTGTGTCTGTGCTCACACCTGTGAGCTGCTGTGTGTGCACGCGTGTGTCTGTGCTCACACCTGTGAGGTGCTGTATGGGCACGCGTGTGTCTGTGCATACACCTGTGCGAGCTGCTGTGTGTGCACGCGTGTGTCTGTGCACACACCTGTGCGAGCTGCTGTGGGTGCACGTGTGTGTCTGTGCACACACCTGTGTGAGCTGCTGTGGGTGCACGTGTGTGTCTGTGCACACACCTGTGTGAGCTGCTGTGTGTGCACGCGTGTGTCTGCACACACCTGTGCGAGCTGCTGTGGGTGCACGTGTGTGTCTGTGCACACACCTGTGTGAGCTGCTGTGGGTGCACGTGTGTGTCTGTGCACACACCTGTGTGAGCTGCTGTGGGTGCACGTGTGTGTCTGTGCACACACCTGTGTGAGCTGCTGTGTGTGCACGCGTGTGTCTGCACACACCTGTGCGAGCTGCTGTGGGTGCACGTGTGTGTCTGTGCACACACCTGTGCGAGCTGCTGTGGGTGCACGTGTGTGTCTGTGCACACACCTGTGCGAGCTGCTGTGGGTGCACGTGTGTGTCTGTGCACACACCTGTGTGAGCTGCTGTGGGTGCACGTGTGTGTCTGTGCTCACACCTGTGTGAGGTGCTGTGTGTGCACGCATGTGTCTGTGCACACACCTGTGAGGTGCTGTATGGGCACGTGTGTGTCTGTGCTCACACCTGTGAGGTGCTGTGTGTGCACGCGTGTGTCTGTGCACACACCTGTGAGGTGCTGTATGGGCACGTGTGTGTCTGTGCTCACACCTGTGAGCTGCTGTGTGTGCACGCGTGTGTCTGTGCTCACACCTGTGAGGTGCTGTGTGTGCATGCCTGTGTCTGTGCTCACACCTGTGAGGTGCTGTGTGTGCACGCGTGCGTCTGTGCACACTCATGTGCGTCCAGTCTTGGAGCAGCAGGTCCCCACGTCACGTCTGAATCGGGGATGCTTGCGTTGGTCCACTTTTCACTGCTACAGTGAGGTAACCTGCGGCAGGCAGTTTCACCCAGGAAAGAGCTGCACTGGGTTCACGTGTCGGGGTCCGAGGGCAGGCACTGCCGGGGCGCGGCCCTCGTGGTGGATGCCTCACAGGTGGAGTGGGGGCTGGGGGCAGTGAGCAGCAGAGGGAAAGATCGCATGGGCAGGTTGGAAGCTGTGGGCTGTAATCCCATCCAAAGGCCACGCCCAGAATGGCCTCATGACCTCCCATTAGGCCCCACCTCTTAAAGGTCCACGCCACCACCCAATATCTATACTAAGGACCAAGCTCCCAACACGCAGACTCCTGGGAACAAACCCCGCCAAGCCACAGCAGTGCCCACCTCTGCATGCGCACGGAAGGTTTTGCTTCTTTTCTGCTAGTCCACGACGCCCTGTGATCACTGCTGTCCGGATCACCCAGGCCCACGTCCCTCCCCGGATCAGCACTCCGGCTGCTGCACCCGGAAGGTGCCTCTCAGCTTTTAATGCCTGAATTTTATGGACTTTCTGCCTCTCAGGGTACTTCATTTTTTCTTGGCCAGTGTTTATCTAAGCACAAAAAAAAAGTGTATTTATGTCCAAATTACTTAACATAACATTCTTTTCTAAATAAAAGGATGAGTGGGGAAAGTCTGATTCCATTCCAGATAAAATGCACAGACTGTCAGAATCACAGATGTGCACGTCAACAGAGGGCGGTGCCTTTCGTGGGCCCAGAAAGAGGCCTCGCGGGCCCACAGCACCGGGAGCTCATCCCCAGTACGGCTCAAGCCCCGCCCCGTTTTGTGCCCTGTGATGAACAGGACGTGCCCTGCGGAGTTCAAACTGTGGCGAGACGGGGGCTGCTGCAGAGAACACCGAAGCTGCTCCCCGAGCCGCGTGCCGGGCACCCCAGTAACAGCCGCGCACCTGCCGGGGTGGGGGTGGGGGCGCGCTGGAGGTCAGCCCGGCGGCCTCAGGCAGCCGTGGCCTTTACGGAGATGGAGAAGACGATGGGAATCGTTTGTGGGGACAGGGAGCCTCCGTGCCTGGGTGAGGGCCAGGTTAGATCGGAGATGACTTCACACACATGCAGGGAGATGAAAGGCCTGGAGATAGGAGTCCCTGCGCTGGGACATCCTCGAGAGGGGGTAACATCAGGGAGGGGTGGGCGTGGACGAGGGGAGAAGGGGAGGAAGGGAAACTCCCCAAGGGTCCCCGCTGGCTCCTCGGCCCCAGTCCCCAGCACTCCCTAATGCCTCCCACCCAGCCCTCTTGGCTCACTAAGGGTCCCTGCCCCTGTGTGCCCTCAGGCTGTAACTCCCTAGCATTCCTAACTCATGGCCACAGGATGCACCTGCCCAGCACCGGCCTTGGTGCCTGCTGGGAGGGCAAACCCTGCTGGGGAGACCCAGGGCGCAGAGCTGGGTGAAGGGCCTCCCGTGGCGGGGGCCCTCGTGCTGGGCTGCAGATAGGGCTTCTCAGGACCAAGACCAGAGGTCGTGTTGTGGACCGACTTCCCAGAGGCCTTCAGGAAGTGGAGGATCAAAGCGAAAGGGCGGGGAGGGGTCCTTCTCTGCAGCATCCGCCCCCAACCCCAACCCCCCCCCGCCCTGGGCGCACTCTTGAGCGACCACAGCAGGGGAGGGGACGGCAGAGGAAGCGCTTTCCCAAGCACTGTCCCGTGGCTCCGAGGAATTTTAAGTGGCTCCGGTTGGCGCACTTGACCTACGCGGCAGCGCTAAATGCAAAACAGATCCGAGCAGCGTCCAGCTCGGGGGCCTGGGTCTGGAACGCTGCACAGCGGGAGCCGTGTGACGGGTGCTGGACAGACAGGGGCACCCGCGGAGGTGGGGGAGGGCTCAGCCGCCAGGGGCCAGGCCCTGCCATCACAGGGAAGTCACTTTGCCTTTCTGGTTCTCAATTTTCTCACCTGTGAAATGGGCGAGGAGTTACAGCCGATAGTGACAACAAATCGCAAGGACTGCTTGTCGTCTGAAAGGAAACTTTGCTTTGTTTTGTTTTTAAGTTTGAAAAAGTTGTTTATTCCAGAGGCAGACAGAGACAGGCGCGGAGGCTGTGCCAGTTCAGCCCCCAGATGCCTGCAACAGCAGGTTCAACTTCAGACTCGACTCGCCGTCTGCCGCCGCTGTAGCAATTACTTAGCTCAACAGGCGGCAACAGAGCTTTCTGCTTTTCGTTGCTTGGGTCTCCACAAGGTCTAGTGAAGCTGGAATTCTGGGTTATAACAGGTGTATGCTGGTGGTCTCCAGTGGTCTCCATCCACTTCAGTAGCTGCTATTTTTTTTCTGTTTCTTTATGCATAAACAATTGTATTAAAATATCTCGGACATGGGAGCCGACGCTGTGGCATAGCGGGTGAAGCCACCACCTGCAGTGCTGGCATCTCCTATGGGCACCAGTTCGAGTCCCGGCTGTTCCACTTCCGATCCAGCTCCCTGCTGTGGCCTGGGAAAGCAGTAGAAGATGGCCCAAGTCCTTGGGCCCTGCACCCAGTGGGAGACCGGGAAGAAGCTCCTGACTCCTGGCTTCAGATCAGCCAAGCTCTGGCTGTTGTGGCCATTTGGGGAGTGAACCAGCGGATGGAAGACCTCTCTCCCCCTCTCTTTCTCTCTCCCTCTCTCTCTCTCTCTCCCTCTCTCTCTCTCTCTTTCCTTCTCTCTGTAACTCTTTCGAATAAACAAATAAATATTTTTAAAAAACATATCAGACAAACATCAGAAAAATTCCTACAAAGCCGTTGAAGTCGCAGGCTGAAGTTTTCCTAGGTTTCACCGCGACCTGTGGGGGGAGCCGGTTGTCCTGGGCAGTGAGCCTCCCCAAGCAACCGCGGCTTGAGGCAAGCAAGCATTTCCTCCCCTCGGGAGTGGGCTGGTGGCTGACCGCCGCCTAAATCAGCGAGGGTCAAGCACCCCGGGTCCCAAAGTCCACTTGGCCCAGCCTCTGCGTGTCTCCCGCGCGGTGGGCTGGGAGGGAGCCCAAGGGTGGTTGTGTGCTCAGCGCCCCTGGTGGAGCTCAGCACAGGGAGACTCCACTGTGAACAGGCCCCGGGCCTTGCTGGGCGACCTGGAGGGGCCTGCACACCCTCTCTGTGCACCAGCCATCTCCGCTGTGGAAGGTCAGCCATGCTGAGTGCGGTCTGTCAGTTGGTGCATGGGAACCGTGCTTCCCAGAATCCCCTCCCCCGTATGGTACGGCTGGAGGTCTCCCAAGAGGGACGCCTGAGGGAGGCTTGAAGACAAGGGGAAGCAGAGGCATTGCTCTCAGAAGTCAGACTTGGGGACCGGTGCTGTAGCACGATGAGTTAGAGCCCCGGCCTGCAGCACCAGCATCCCATATGGGCACTGGTTCGAGTCCTGGCTGCTCCACTTCCAATCCAGCTCCCTGCTAATGTGCCTGGGAAAGCAGTGGAGGATGGCCCAAGTGCTTGGGCCCTGCACCCACATGGGAGACCTGGAGGAAGCTCCAGAGTCCTGGCTTTGGATCAGCTCAGCTCCGGCCATTGCGGCCATTTGGGGAATGAACCAGCAGATGGAAGATGGAAGATCTCTCTCTCTCTCGCTCTCGCTCTGTCTTTCTGCCCCTCTGTAACTCTGCCTTTCAAATCAATCAATCAATCGAAGAAGCCTGACGTGGCAGCAGAAGCCGAGGTGTGCATGGGCCTCGTGTCCCGCTGCTGGGCACCGCAAGCCCCGCTCCTCTCCCAGGGGTCCTGCTGGCCAGCAGCGGCCAAGCCCGCCCCCCTCGGAGGCAGCAGTTCCCAAAGGGAGCAGGGTGCCCGCCTCCGCCTCCGAGCGTCCGACCCCGGCTGTACACAGTGACTCGGGCGGTCCTCCTGCTGCGGGTTTGTACCTCCGCCAGGACAGGGCCGAGGGACCAGCTCTCCGATTCCCCGGCTGGCCCCCATGCCACTCCCCGCTCAGCCGCCTTTGTGCGCAGGAGAATCCTTGTGTCTCCCAAGACTCCGGGCAGGAATGCTTTCTGCCGGCATCCGTGAGGGTGCCATGGCGACGGGCACCATGGAGGCGGCCATGCCGGGCGCAGCACCAAAGCAAACCACGTGGCTTGTTCCTTGGCATCTGGTTTGACCCGGCACTTCCTCAAGCCGGCCGGGACACCTCGTGTCCACGGTGGGCTCCAGGTCCTGTTCTCATCCTCAGACTGACAGCCTCGCCCGCCTGGGGCGAGACTGGGCACAGCTGTCCCCGCTGTGCGGGGGGAGGGGCGGGGGGGAGGTGATCTCAGAAGCTGGGCCTCAGGGCGACTGCCTTTAGCTCCGCGCCCTGACTCCCCTGGGGCCAGGGCTGGGGCGCCCTCCCGTCCTGCCTCCTCGTGCTGTTTTGCATTCTAGCACGTTCTTCTCCTGTCAACACCAGCTCGTTACAAAGCTAAATAGGGTGTGGCCTCGGCGTCCCATGCATCCGATGGCCCCGCGCGGTCTTAGCCAGGCCCCTCTGCTTGGCATTCGTGCTCTTCCCAGTGTTCTCAGGCCGCGCAGCCACAGAGCTGCCGATTTCTGCGGGACAGGAGTTCCTGAGTCATAGCTAAGACTCGGAGCGTGGGTGGGGGAAATTGCTTCCAGAAAGAAGACACAGCCGAGGCCCAGAGGGAGGTGCCGCCGTGTGCCTGCAGCCACGGAGCCGCTGCGGGTGTGTGTGTGTGTGTGTGTGACCCGATCCCCAGCTGTGTCCACAGCAGCCTTGGCTTCAGAACTGGGTGTGTGTGTGTGTGTGTGTGTGGGTTTACCTGTGTGTTGGAGTTTGCACAGATCAGGTCATTAATGGAAAAGACGGTACACAAGAAGATTTGGACCAGGAGCGTCCTGACCTGGGTCAGAGAAAGACTGGCCATCATGCATCACTCTGGCTAAGGGCGTGACGCCCGCAGCCCTCCCTGTCCCCTGCTCCGGCCAGAGTGGCCACGAGCCACCCTCGGGTTTGCTCCCCAGAGTGGGCCCAGAGCCTGGTTCCAGTGCCAGCCTTCAGGATCCCGGAGCAGGGGTGACAGAGGCCCACAGACACCCAAGCTGGCTGAAGCTGCCCTCCCCCTCCCCATCCACACAGCCTCCGCCAGACAGGAGCAGCCAGGCTGAAGGTGTCCACGGGCCAGCTCTGCGCTAGGCTCCCAGCCCGGGCCCACCCAGGGCTGCTCCGTCTGCGCCGAGTCATCTTGAGGGTGTCAGGCCATCCCCACGGGCTCGTTCGGGGTGCACCAACTCCATAGCAGCCGCCCCCCCCCCCACCGCTATTCCATTTGTGGATGAAGGAGAGGGAAAACAGCCAGTGTCACTTGTGCAGAAGAAGCCAGGACAGGACTGATTCCCAAAGGCCCTGTCTCATGTGCACCGTTTCCTGGAAGGCAGGCACGCGCTAAGGGATGAGCTCCGTTGGCTTAGCAGCACGGACTTGTACTGAGGGTGTGGTAATACACCGCGAGGATCCGCAGGCCCCTGAAACCTGACGCTATACGTCTGCCGGCGTATGGATTCCACATAGCAGCCCCTCGCCGCCGTGGACGTGGACGTGGCAAGCTGTCCCGCGCCACCGCCCGGGGCTAAGCTCCCGCGGGACAGACTCATCAGGACACATCAATCATGTCAATCATTTCGTTTCAAATGGCCACATTGAAACACCTGAAACCCCCGGGGCAGCCCCTAAGTCTCCTGCCGCCGGGAGCTCAGTGGAGGAGAAGTTGAACAAACTCATTAACAAGTGGGGTGAAATGCTCCCCAAGTAGCTTGTGCCCACCACCCCTGCCTTTCCTCTTGGGGCTCGGGGAGCCGCTGTCGGACCCCCTTACGCGAAATCAGAGTTGGACAGCTTCTTCTAAAAGGGCCGGGTGCAAATATTCTAGGCTTCTTGGGCCATGACGTTTTTGTCACAACTCCTGACTCTGATGTTGTAGGGTGAAAACAGGTGTGGGCCACAGGCCACGAGTGGACGTGCCCCAATAAAACTTTATTTGCAAATACAGGTGGGCCCGGCAGGGTTGCTGGCCCCTGCTCCTAAGGGTGCATGCCCCCCGCCCCAGAGCAACTGTGCCTCTGGCAACCTGCTCTCCAAGTGGAAGGGGGCCGGCCCGGGGGATTCAGGTCGGGTGCTGAGCCCCAGTCTGGTGCCCAGCAGTCTCCCGTACACCGTCTCATTCGACTCCAGGAGACCGGGGTTCCTCCCTCGTCCCATCCCACAGACGAGGAGACAGACCCAGCAAGGTGACGCGTGTTCCCCAAAGTCTAGTGAGAACATCGGTAGGATTTGAACCAGCAGCTCTGGACTGCCGGCACAGCAGAAGGGCAGGTAAGAGGGGGTCGCCTGCCCTCCCAGGGCACTGCAGCGACCCCTTGATTGGCCTCAGCACACTCCACCTGTGCTATTCCTGCTCACTCAGGCTCACCGGGGTCCCCACTCCTAGCTGTGTGGCCTTGGACAAGTGACCGAACCTCTCTGAGCTTCCTCTGCCTTCCTCCTCATGGCAGAACTGTCACAAGGATCCAATCAAGCACGTGGGAAACTCCTCGGGAGACTCTGAAATGCTGAGTAAATGTTAGTTTAGCTAATTTTCTGAAAGAGTCCAGGCAAGGGACGGGACAGCCTCGTCTGAATTCAAAAGACTCTCCGCCGCGTCTCCTTCCGGCGTCCCCGGGGTGGCCCGGTCCCCTGTGGGTGGAGCTGAATGGGAGCCTGATTGCAGCGGAAGGTGGCTCAGAACGGCCAGGACCGTGAACCCTCGGGGACAGACGGGCCGGTGCAGGGGCCGGCTCCCAGCAGCATGGGGTTCTACTTAGGGAAGCCGCTTCCCTGTCTGGGCAGATGGCCTGCAGGAACGGGGGCTCGGCTGATCTGGTTTCAACTAATTCCATTAAACGAAAAGTTCTGCGGAACAGATTCCTGCGTGAGCCTCCGTCCACATGGCGAGTTAATCGAGTAAATTAAAACATCGTTGCTTTCTGTCCGCGCGGCTGCTGCTTTCGGAGGTGGCCTTGCCTTGCTGGGGACCTGGCCGCGGAGGAGAAGTTTGGGTTCGCTGGGGCTCTGGCTGCCGTTGGGGGTTGCTGGGAGCCCCCTGGAGACCCAGGCAGGGCGCAGAGACGGGGACAGGGGCCTGGGAGCAGGGGGCGGGGGCCGGCCAGGGAAACTGCCGTGGCCACTTGGAGACTGGGCTGGCAGAGCTCATGGGGTGCCATTATGGTGAAGGTGGGGACATGGAGACTGTGAGAAGGGAAGGAACCAGGCTGGGGGGCCGGGGGGACATCGCCAGCCAGGAGCAAGGCTGCAGGCAGAAGCCCCGAGTGCGGGGAGGGGTCTGAGCTGGTCCCACGCCTGCAGAACTCTGCTCCTGGTGCCGTCGCGCTGCTGGGGGTGTTGGGAGGTCCCTGAGCTCTGTGGGTCTCTTAGTGAGCGAGGAGTCTGGCTTCCTCGTCTGCTGACCCCTCCGCCCCAGCTCCGCCTGTCCTGCCTGCCCCGAGCTGTATATGGGTGCCAGGTCGCCAGCCGGACGCCCGTGCTGTGGCTCTCGTGGGTGACCCCGAGGGGTGCCCTGGGCCCCGCCCGCTCCTGGAAGCACAGCTGACAACATCGTATTTGGAAAAATGTAGAGGAGAACGCTGCTTCCTCCTTGGCCCCAGGTCTCTGGCTGCCCCGCCTTTCTGATGAGCTCCTGGCGCCTCCAGGGGACACTCTGCATGCTCACTGCCTGTGAGAGACCCAGGCCCCATTTCCTGGAGGGGGCAGCTGAGGCTCGAATGGTGATGCAATTGGCCAGGGCCACAGCTGGCTGTGCCGTCGCCTGGGCTGGCCTCAGTTAAGGGCAGCAGCAGCTCACAGAGGCCCAAGGCACCGGTGGACGGGACGTAGGGTCAGGACTGCAAGTAGCGAAGATTAGGTGTCAGGCCCCTCCCCTCCTCCCCGCCCAGCCAGCCCAGCCCCACTCCTGAGTTGTCTGCCGGGTGAGCCGTGTCCACCTGCAAACGCTGACCGGTCCGAGTTGTCTTCCGGCCCCGTGCAGGTCTCTGCTTGCCAGCTGGGTGTGGAAGGAGTGGGCGGCAGTTCCAGGACCCCTGCGGGTGTCAGGCCTCCTGAGTGCTGCTGTGCGCTTGGGCTGCCTCCTGCCGGGACCTTAGCAAGGATCTGCCGAGCCGCATGCGCACAGCGACCCTCTTCTACTGTCAGACCCCAAGGGTGCTTGGATCTGGCTCATCACCTGGACAGGTGCCGATCCTGCTCGGTCCGCACCACTCACACCCCTCTTCTCTTCACACGGTACAAGAGCGTCTTGTTGATGGCGAGGTTAATCCCAGCCAGGGCTGTCCTGCCCAGGCATGGGCGGAGGTGGCGTGCAGCGCTGATGGACACTCTCCCACCCCCACCGGGTCCCTTGTGCGTGTAACCCAGAGCGGGAGCTTCACCACGGGGCACGCTCGGCCATGGTACCTGCAAGCTCGGAGGATCAGCAAAGACCACCTGTGGACGCAGGGACGCCCAGCAGGTGCAGCTCCTGGGGCAGAGGATTGACCCTGAGCCATCCCTGCTGGCTCTCGCGGTGCTGGAGGGTCCTTCCAGGGGGTGTCCGAGTGGGGCTGGGGTGGGGAGCTCAAGAAACAGAGGGATAACCAGGCTGTGAGTCCCCTCCCCCCACGGCATCACGACTTGGGGAATGGTTACTCTGCCCGTGTGCAGGCGAGAGACTTGGGGGAAAATCCTGTCTGCATTGGGGTTTGATTATGAATCCTCATGATGACCCTACAAGGTCACAGACGTGGAGCCCCTGTGTGTGTGGAGCCCCTTGCCGGGCGTCCTCAGGCCCAGGGCACTTAGCGTGGTCCTCATCACGCCCACCCTGAGGAGCCGTGCCAGGCAGCGGCCAGGGACGCAGAAGCCCGGGACCAAACCCTGGCCTGCTACTGTGGGGCCCCAGCAAGTCTCCCGGCCTCTCTGAGTGCCTGTAGCCTCATGTCCGACGCAGGACGCAGACTCAGCACGGAGAAAGCAAACTGACGCGAAACGCTCAGCGGCCCCTGGCAAGAGCAGAGCGGGCAGCAGGAGGCGAGGCTGCACCTCACACGCGGAAGGACAAACGTGGCCTCGCCGCTCTTTGCTCACGTGACTCCTGTGGCCTGGTCAGCGAGGCTGGGCAAGCCGCCCCTCAAAAGGCACACCTGCATGGGAGGGCCTGGTTTGGCCTCCCCGCTGGGCCAGAGCAGCCAGGGCTATGCCTTCGGCTCAGACACTGAGCCAACAGAAAATCGGCCCCGATCCTGTTCCTTCCATCCGATTCGTCATATCCCCCGCAGGCCCCCGTTTGCCAGGGAGCTCCCAGCTTTCAGGCCCCTGGGAAGGTAGGAGCCTTGAGGTGCCCTCAAGCCGGGGCCTGGGCTGCCAAGGCTAGCCCAGCCCTGCAGGGAGAAAGGCAAGGACGTGGCCATCTGTCCAAGGCCCCCTGGTGCATCCAGGCCGCGTGGGTCCTTTCCAGGGAACTGAGTCACGGCGGCGCTGACTCCCCGGGGCCGTCACTCAGGGGGGCCCCCCAGGCACCGATGCTGTGCTGAGCAGGTGCCTTAGGCCTCCCCCCTCCCCCCCGCCACCCCACAGGTCGCAAACCGCCCGGGGGTTGCCCAGGGTCCAGGTTGCAGAGGAAAGCGCCCCGGGGGCCCAGCTCTGCCCCTCTGGAGCCCTGCCTCACGCTGCAAACCTCCCATCCCATTGCGGGCTCTGCTTCTGCCCTGCGGCCTTTCGCCGACTCGGGGTTTTTATCCGTTTTTAATGAACTCATTTTGAAGCTTGCACGCCTGCCCCCCAAATATTTCCCTGGCATTTCATGAGCATTGTTTGCCTTGGACGGCGGCCGGTGCCGCCGCCGAGGGTCACCCAGCAACATGGCTCGGCATCCGCACGCGCTTTTGTTCCCGGCTCGCTCCCCGCCGGCCCCTGGCGCTCCACGTTTACTGTTAAAGTGTGACGCAGGCCCACACCCGAGCCCCTAATCCCTGGTGTTAGACTATCTCTAATTGATTTAATTATTCATAATTGCTCAGCCGGCTTCATGCATACTCGTGTGTGATTCTGGCGGGCCGGTGGGCGGGGCCGAGGCCACTCCTGCGCCCCGTCCCCGATGAGCGGGCAGGTGGCAGAGTCGCCGCCGGCCTCTGCTGGCCTGTGGACGGAGGGACCCCCAGAATGTGGGCTCTCGGAAGGGTCACCCGAGGGTGTTGGCTTGGAAGGAACTTCAAAACAAAGGACAGACAGAAACGGGCGTGGAGGCGGGGCTGGCAGAAGTGGGCTGGCAGGATGCTGAGGGAGGGAGGAGATGGAGGCCCCTCCCCGGACCGGCCGCTGGCCCCGCCCCCCGCACCCACAGATCATAATCAGATAGAGGATGGGAGACAGCAAATCTGCTGGGGGGGAGGAGGCAGGGGAGGCAAGACGGGGTGTCCCCATCCCTGGAAACTAGCACCTAATGAATTCAAGACCCGTCCGTGTTTCATGGCGTGGCGTGCTGGGGCCTCGCTACCCCAGAGTCCTCTCTGCTCCGCCCTGGACCCAGCTCGGAAGGCCCCGGGCGTCCCCAGCTAGTTCCGAAGCTGGCCTGCCCGTCCTGGCTGGCTGTGGCGCACTGGCCGGCTTCGCTAGTGGCAGCCGCCTGTGCAGTCGGGAAAAGCCGGCCGGAAGTTTCTGAAGGGCTCACCCAGGTGTCTCTTTGTGCCTCTGCCCACCCCCCAGCGACAGTGGCCTCAGAAGCCCCCGAGGCCGCCCTGCAGACAGGCAGCGTGGAGGCTGCACTTCCAGACCCCAGCTTTCTGTTCCCTTTCTCCTACACAGCCACAGGGAGGCTCAACGCACCCCTGGGCCGGGGTGGGGGAACTGAGGCTGGGAGCAATGAGATGTGGGTGCGAGGGAGCCAGGAGCCCGAGACCTGCGCTGGAGCAAACCTGGGACCCGTCGCCAGGCCGGGGCCAGCTCCCAGCTCCCACGGGGGCCGCGCGGGGTCTTGTCTATGCACACACAGCAGCGGGTTTTACAATCGGCCGGGCAGCCGGCTATGTCCCATCAGAAGGATGTAATTACAAATATTTATGTTCACGGATTCCCAACCGGAGAATCGTGGGCTGGCATTGGAGCCAAAGAGAGGGAGAGAGAGAGAAAAGAGAGAGAGAGCGAGGGAGGGAGGGAGAGAGAGAGAGCGCCTGAAAAAAAGGGCTTAAAACCTCCTGACAATAAGCAATTCTTCATGGAACAAAACTATTACAATGGCCACCCTTTGATCTCCCCGGCTCCTGTTGCCAGTCGAATTTTGTCACCATTGGGCTGTCACCCGCCAGCCAGCAAGCTCTCTTGAATTAAGCAGTCCACAGCAATTTAGCCTGCCCTGCCTTTGAAGTGCCAACATCACTCAGGCCAGGACTCACTTTTTTCATTAAAAATTTTTCAACTTCTCTAAGGGGGCTTTTTGGCTTTTTTTTTTTTTAAAGCCTGCCCGGGCAGTTAGATAAGTCCAGCCTCCAAGCCCTAGCCTCAAGACATCAAAAGGCAGTCATTAAGCCCTAATGGACTGCTTCATTAAGACGGCTTCAAAGGCCGCCTTTACAGACGTGCGGATTCACTAATTTACACATTGTGGGAAAATTGCTACCAGCTCTGCCCACTCCCAGCAGGGGCAGGGGCGCCCCCTTTCTGTGAAAGGTGGGAACTGCAAGGGACCCTCACTGCACAGGATAGGACAAACTCATGGATGGGGGGAGGGCAAACACTCTTGGCTTTGAAACCCAGCTCTGATCCTACCAGCAGGAGACGCCAAGCAAGCAACTTAATCTTCTGAGGCCTCGGTTTCTCTTGCCTGAAAATGGGCGCTATCAGCTCCGTTGGGACGAGAGGTCAGGATCCCAGGGGAAGGACGCTGGACCCTGGCCATGCGGACTTAGCACGCCTACAGGAGAGCTCAAAGCATCCCAGAGATGCGGCCATGCTGCCTGGGGAGCCCTCCTCGCAGGGTTCTTGCTCTCCAGGGAGCTGTGTGAGACTGGATCTGGGCGTGAGCCTGCAGCGTTGGCTGCTGGGAGTCCCACCTGGCGCTCTTTGAGAAGCCTGTGAGTGGCCTCCAGGCACACGAGGCGGTGTCCAGCCTGAGTTTTTCCCTTCATCACGGAAGCAATATGGCGCAGCCTCAGTGACACGTGCTGCTGCCCGATGCTGTCCCGGGGGTCTGCCCGGGCCTGGGGGGCATCCCAGGGCCCTGTGGGGAGAGGAGGTCCCCCCCTTGCAGCCTGGCTCTGGCCGGGACAGGCTGACCACTCCCAGCCGTGCCACCCACCCCCGAAGCATCAGCAAGTCCCAGGCTGCCTCGTGGCGTCTCAGCGGGAGCCTGCACTTCCACACGGCTCCCCGTGACGGCCGGAGGAGCTGGGCCAGAGCCCACGTGGGCCCAGGCTGACCGTGGGGCTGCTGCTTCCTCCAGGGGGCCCGCCATGACTTGGTCTGGGGAGTCTCCAGCTTCGGGAAGAAGAGCCCGGCCCCTTGCCCAGCACCCAAGGGGCCCTGAAGGATCACTTTAACTCTGCCGCCTCGCTGGGGACCCTAAGCGCCTACTGTGTGCTGAGCCCAGCGCTTCTCACTGTCAGCTGTCGGCTGAGCCACAGAGAGGCTTAGCAACTTGCCCAAGGCCACACAGCCCGGGAGCGGGACCCCCAGGCCACGCCCCTTCCAAGTTGCATCCCTGTGGAGACCCCTGTGGGGCTGGCTCTGCATGGGTGGGTCAGGAATGCCAGTCCGGGGAGATACTCTCCCAACCCTGTTTGCTGATCTTCAGGGGGAAAACAATTCTACAGTCACTTCCTCTACTCAACCTTTCACTTAAAAAAAAAATGCCACTCCCGCCCATCCCCTGGCAGGGAAGCACCCCGGCCACGGGCAGGCAGCGCAGCACACCACTTAGCAAACCACAAATTTCAGAGGCCTCGTCACATCTGCGTTTTATCAGCTTTTTCCGGATAGTATTACCCCGAGCAATTGTCTGCAGCTCCGCCGACAGCTGAGACATTCAAGCGCCCGAATGAGGGAGAAAGGGCCGGAGATAAGGCCGGCACATGTATCCCATCAAAGTAATGCAAGCCAGCCGCCTGCCGGCAGGCCGCCCCGCAGGAAGGCTGATTAACCCTTGCAGGGTGGGGGGAGAAGCGCAGGGGTCATCCAATACCCAGGCTAATCACGGCCCCCTCCGCAGGGGGCTGGGCGGAAGGAACAGCCCGCTGACCTCAGGCTCAGCCCTGTGGCATTTCCTGTGCTGGGGGGCGGGGCTAGGTGCAGCTTCTCACCCCCCAGGAAGGAGCCTGGAAGTGACTGCCGGCGGGGGTGGGGCGCTGGGTGCCCACGGAGGAGAGGCCGAGTGGCTCCCTGGGGGCGCAAGCCTGGCCTCTCCCCTGGGATCACATGTGCTCAGGCTGAGGTCCAGTGGCTTCGGAGCACTTCCTGTGGGCAGGGCGTCCCTGTTCCTCACCTCCTGCTGCACCTGGAGTCGCCCCCCTTGACTGCTGCTGCTGTCCTGCCAGGGGTGGGCGCCATGACGTCCCCAGCAACCTGTCCCTATGACCAGTGCCCCGCCCCTCTGGGGACCCCTGTGACAGGGGAGCCTCAGCCTCACCTCCCTCCGTGCTGGCCCGCAGCCCCCCAGAAAGACTGTCGGCCCCTCCGCGACATTCCGGCCAAGGAATGTCATCCTTGACATCACAGTGCCTTTCTCACCGTAAGTCTTAAAGCGACTCCTGCCTCTAATGAGCGCCACGCCTCCTTCCACAGGTGAACTTGACTTCGAACAGCTCCTGCGACTCCCGCTCGCCGTCTACACCTCTCTCCTGCCCTTTCACACCCGTGACGACCCTCCTGTCGGATCCCCTTTCTCTCGCCGTCTGGGAAGAGCCCCTGGTTCATCCTAATACCGGAGTATTGGGGTGCCCTCTATGTTACCGGGTGCTTATTAATACATATTAATACATACAATATTACATACAATGTTAATGGCCTTGTGGGTTCTTGAGTAATAGATTAGAACATAAATGAACGAGGCAGCATGATACATTTTAGGCTGTTTGTTCAGTGAGAGAAATGCACAGGAGAGGGAGGGCCCTGTCCAAGAGAGAGAGGGAAGTCTGGATTCCCACCGAGCGCCAGGAGCCAGCCGTGGGAGGAGCACACGGGCAGGGGGCATGGGTGGGTGGCCCGAAGGTGCGGGGGCAGCAAGCGGGTCCAGGGCAAAAGGAAGAAGGGCTGGGCCCACCGTGTTCCAGGCCTTTAATCCACCTCCAAGGGGGCGTGGTTAATTACCCTGATTGGCAGGCGGTCACACAGGGGCGTGGTGAAGGCGTGGTCCTCCAGCTCACAAACCTGATCAATTTTATCCTGTCTGCCTGCCTACAGCAGTCCTTAGCCATGGCCATGTGTCAGGCTTCGCAACACCGAGGACAGTGCCTTCAGCCTGGGCCTTGGTGCTTGGTGTTCTGGTAACAGGTGCGCGGGACACCTGCGCTCTGGCGCAGTCACCGACGCCTCCCCCGTGGGTCTTGGGTGTAGGATCTTTTGGAGCAGGTTCACCCTTCTCTGGGCATTGAGGTCTCTTCTGAGGCTTTCTCCGATTGGGTTTAGTATTTTTTTAAAGATTTGTTTATATATTTGAAAGGCAGAGTGACAGAGAGAGGGAGAGACAGAGAGAAAGAGAGACCTTCCATCCACTGGCTCACTTGCCAAATGACCACAACACACAGAGTTAGGCCAGGCTGAAGCCAGGAGCCAGGAGCTTCCACCCGGTCTCCTACGTGGGTGCAGGGTTCCAAGCCCTTAGGCCACCTTCTGCTGCTTTGCCAGGTGCATTAGTAGGGAGCTGATCGGAAGTAGAGCAGCCAGGACTCGAACCGGGGTGCCCCTACAGGTCACTGGTGTCGCAGGCAGCAGCTTCACCTGCCGCGCCACAGTGCCGGCCCCTGCTTTGTGAGTTAATGTGTACCTCTGAGCCTGGAATCCATCAGGAGCCCACGTCTGGAGCGGCTGGAGGCAGAGATCGCCGATGGCCATGGCAGTGCGTCCACTCTCTCCGGGGCAGCGTGCTGTGGGCAGAATCGAACCCTTGAGTTCTCGGTGGCTGGCTCTGGGGTACTGTCCTGCACCCCGAGTGCTCAGCGCCTGGAGGGAGGCATCACCCATCGACAGCTGCTGTGTGGCTCCGGCCACTTCTCTCTGTTGTGTCTTCGGCCTCTGTGAACAAAAGGATAGGAGGCCAAGGGGAGGGGAGGTCACCATGGAAACACACCTTCCGGAGACGCGGGACCAAGCTCCTGGACTCGGAGGAGCAACCAGCACCCGGGGGGCGAGGTGGCAGGTGCTCGGGGCGTGCCTGGGGCTGGGCCGGGGCTGGGCTCTCCATCACGGCTCCAGTCTGCCCTCCCTCCAGGGTGCCAGCAGCACCTTGCCTCCTGGGCAGGGCCCTCGACTGGGACTGCCCTTCCACCCCCCGGCTGGGCGTCACTCTGGGCCTTCAGATAAATAAAATAAATGTTTGCAGAAAATCAAAAGTGCTGAAAGCAGTGTGGAATGCCGTGACCAAGGGGGCATCCCAGAAGGCTTCCTGGAGGAGGCGATGCCGAGTGGAGGAGCTGGAGGGGATGGTGTTCCGGGCAGAGGTGTGTGAGCAAAGGCATGGGCGTCGGCAGCTGCTCCCTGGGGTCTCTGAGGCCCTCGTGGGGCGGGGAGGCTGGGCTGCAGGAGCCTGAGGTGTGAAGACATGGACACAACGGCCCCAGCGGCCGAGCGGCTCCCTTACCACTGCCCACAGCGGCTTTACCGTGGGCCGTGTCCCAGCAAGCCCTTCGTGGGTCGCAGCTGCCAGTGTAAACGCAGGTGATGCCCCCACCTACACAACACCTGGCTCAGCGGCCCAGCACATCTGTCTCGTGATGGTGTGGCTGCCTGGGAGCTGCACTTGCTGCCACAGCCCAGCGTGCCACAGGCACGTCGCTTGCCTGGGGACACAGCCAAGTGCAAACCCCAGGTACAGCCGGTTTCGACCCGGTGGCATGTGTGTCGCTTTCACAGTGTCGGAGACCTGGAGAATCCCAAGTGGGGCCGTGGCAAGTAGGGGTCAGCTGGTGTCAGATCCCGCCCCCAGATGGGGGCCAGCCCGGGTGCTGCCTTGTCTTCCCCATCCTGGGGCCTGAACGCTTCCTTGTCAGCGGCCAAACGCCTCCGCCCCTCCTCTCTGTGTTCTTTCTCTTTTTCCAATGGCTTTCCCTGGTTCACTCTCCAAATCCCCTCAATGGCCCCCCAGGTGGAGCAGCAGGGAGCCGGATGGGGGCAGAGGAGCCGGGACCCCGCCCGGCACTCTGATATGGGTGTGGGTGTCCCAGGTGGCAGCTTGACCTGCTGCACCCAGGGCCCGCACCCCAGCGTCCTGCCGTTGAGTGGTAGCGGTGACTGGCACACGTTTGGGGCCAGGAACACACGGATCCCTGAAGGGCTCTGCAGGGCCAGTCCTGCCCTTCCTGCATTGCTCGCTGCCTTGAGATGACATTTTGGGAGCTCTCTCGCCCATCCCGAGGGCTCCCCGGGCACCCACGCCTAATGAAGACACGGCGAGAAGTTGACTCACTGCCTGTTCACAGCACGACCCTGAGCCACCCCCGGCCCTGCCGGGTTGGGGTTCCTCCAGGAATTGCAACAGAGCACGGGGCCGGAGGTGGACAGAGAGGCCAGAGCCCGCAGTGGGTTTATAAGCGGAAACCTGGGGATGGAGGTGGGGATGGGGGGTTGACCACATCCGCTGCTGCCGATCGAGTTCATTTCTAAGGGGAGGGACCTGGGAGAATCTCAGGTCGGGGGGCACCCAGCCCTCGGACCTGGGCTCAAACGCCGGCTTCATCACTTCCGCCTCCGGGCAGGGGCAGCCCCTCTCTGAGCCCCGGCTCCCCTGCCTAGAAGACGGAAAGAACCGCAGCCGGCAAAGTCGGCGGTGACAATGATGCGGGAGGAGACTGGGGGCCCGGGGGCCGACCCAGGCCTCACTGCCACACTGGGGAACCGGATGCTAACCATTTCATGTCCCCGGGAACAAGAGCACCCCGGGGCCATTGGAACCAGGAGAGTCCTGGGCAAGTGGGGATGAGTTAGTCCCGTCTTCTCCACCTTGATGTTCTTATCAGGCAAATGGGTGCAGGGCTCAATGCACGTGAAGGCAATGCGGTGTTGAAGGGATAAGGCAAGTCATGGAGTGAGAATGAGACCGTGGCGCCCACAGGTGCACCGTGAGTGTGCACGGGAGGGGGCGCACGGCGGAGGGGCATGCGTTATGGGAGATGAGAAGCTGGGGCCAGAGGGACCTAGAGCCTCATCACGGGACTGATGGAAGAAGGCACAGGCAAGTCAGGAGAGAGGGCCTGGACCCCGGAGGGAGCACTCCCTGGTGCTCCCCCGAGCTCTGTTGACCGCCCCTCTTATAGGGTTCCCGGGAGAGCTGGGTTGACTGCTGCTGGCACAGGACGGTCTCCCTAGACGCTTGCCCCGGGACCCCTCTGCGGCTGTGAGACCTTGGCCCCTCATCTCACCTCTCTGACCCCCAAACATCCATTGGTTCCTGTAACCTCCGTTCCCCAGTTCCAGAGCCTGGACTCAGGCCTGGCGGGCACTGCATGGTCTGTCTGGGGCCCATTCACCTGCATACATGACGCTTGGGGGTGCAGGCTTCCTCCCCGCCTCCCGGCCTCGCCCGCTCCGAGAGAGGCAGCTCGGAGGGTGGGAAAGCACCTGGAGCAGGGTGGGCGCCCTGGGCCCAGGCCAACCCCGGCCCCTGTCCTCTGGTTGTGAGACGACGGGCAGCCGCTTCCTCACCTGTGAAGTGGCGTCATCTGCCTGCCTCTAAGGCACCGCCGTCACCAAGGGCGACAGCACACACCCCGCAGCACTCGGCCGAGCTCCCTGCGTGTGACAGCAGAGAGAAGAGCTGTGCTGTTGCCGCCAGCGTCCTAAATCGCTACGGCCATCACCATCTCCACAGTGACTTCCACTTGCGCCGTGAGCAACACCAGAACCAGCGTCTCCATTACCATACTCATCAGCGCCAGCATCACCAACACCACCTTCCTAACCACCACCATCCTCATCACCACCACCATCATCACCACCACCATCATCACCATCCATGTTGGTGTCATTGTCACCCGCATCACTCTCGGCATTGTCGGCATCACCACCACCATCATCACCATCACCATCATCACCACCACCATCATCACCGTCCGTGTTGGTGTCATTGTCACGGCCACCACCACACCGTCGCCCCCGCCTGAGCAGCTGACGTCTCCTGTGGCAGATCTGCCTCGGTGAAGGCTCTCTGGGACTCGAAACTGGTTTTCTCCGGCTTGTGGCGATGAAGCTACTACCCTGGCATTCTTTCCACTGTTTATTGTTTTAGAAAATCAGCTAGAAAACTGCTTTCTTCCCAATATGGCTCTTGGCTAGCCCGCGTCGGGATTTTCCACTGGCATCTTGGAATGTTCCCATCGAAACTGCCTTGAGGGCTGGTCCTTGGCGCTGGAGCCCGTCCCACAGGCCGGCCACCGTTTCAGCCCGGCCGCCCTCTGAGCGTGCCCAGCTCTTCCCAGCCAACAGAGGCCTTGGGAAGCAGGCGGACTGACAGGAGGAGGGGCTGGGGAGGAGAAGGGGAGGGCGAGGCGCGTTCGCCTGCTCGGGCTGAACGGCAAAGCGCCCAGGCTGGGCCACATGAGCGCCAGGGTCTGTCTCCTCGCAGCTCTGCAGGCTGTGAGCCCAGCATGGACGGGCCAGGGGGTTTGGCTTCTGGTGTGGGCTCTTTTCCTGTCTCGAAGATGGCTGTCTGCTCGCTGTGCCCTGTGTGACCTCATGGAGAGAGCGAGAGCGAGAGAGAGCGAGAGAGCGAGCTGGTGTCTTTTCCTCTTCCCAGGACGCGGTTCTGCTGGACGAGAGCCCCACCTTATGGTCTCCTCTGATGTCGTAGCCTCCACGAAGGTCCTGCCGTCAAACACGGTCACACTGGAGGCTGGGGCTGGAGCGTGTGGATTTGGGGTGACAGCCCCCCCCCCCGGGGGGGAGGGCGCCTTCCCGCAGCCCCTGCCGTGTGCGGGCATCGCACCAGGCCCTTTCACTGTCAGGATGGCTCCGAGGCGGGAACCGCATCTGAGGGGCAGTGTGTGGCCCCGTGGCTAGGGCGTCCCTGGGGACAGCTGCACCTCATGTCCGAGCACCTGCACTGGAGTCCTGCCTGGCGCTGCCCCCAATCCCAGCTTCCTGCTCATGCACACCCTGGCAGGCAGCAGGTGATGGCTCGAGACGAGGGCCCTGTCACCCACCTGGGAGACCTGGATGGAGTTTGTGGCTCTTGGCTTCAGCCTGACCCAGCCCTGGCTTTCAGGGACATAAGGGAAGATGGGAAACAAAGCGACAGAGGGAAGATTCCCTTCCTTCCCCCGCATTTCAAATAAAGAAAGAAAGAAACAAGCAAAATATATTTTGTCAAAGTATCAACGGTTCTGAAAGAATGGGCCGTGTAGCCCTGGGGGTGGCTGGGGATGGAGGCGGTGAAGACCCATGTCCGTAGGTTGCTAGGGATGGGGACAGTGAAGACCCGTGTCCGTAGTAAGACCAGTATTGCACCTGTCATCAGTGTTCCTGCACTAACAGCACCACCAGGCCGTGTTACACGTGGTCGATGACCACGGGCAAAGCTGTGGACACTCAGCCGGAAGCAGGGCTCGCAGCGTGTGCGTCACCACGCATTCACCGTGAAACGACACAGCTCGCTCGCGTTCAGTCTCAGCCCTTGGCAAGGACACGCCCTCTGCACATTCTGCAGAACGAGACGGGAGGTCAGTGTGAAGCACCTTGGCTGCACCTGTGCAGTTGCTGGGGTTGTCAGCCGGATGAGCTGGCCGCCTTCTCACAGAGCCCCATTATCGTGGAGAGAATGGTCGACAGGCTAACCACGGCTGCTCAGACTTAGTTTCTGGCAGACGGGTTTCTGAAAACGAACCAAGTCAGCCTGTTGTTTCAAGACGAACAGCTCGCAGCATTGGTTGCCAAAGAGAACCAAGCTTTTGACGAAACTGCCAACCTCGTGTCCGCCGCGCGAGCTGACGCCCCCAATACTTAGGGGTATCTGCGGTGGTGATACAGATGCCTGTGATTTATTCTTCAATGTTGTGAGATTGCGCGTGTCCGTGTCTGGAAGAGGCTGTCCGTCAATGTCCTGCACCGAGTGGCGCGTAGGGCTGCAAAACCAAACAGGAGAAAACGGGCACTCACGGTGCCAGACAAGCGGACGGCGTTCCTGTCCCCAAGGACAGAAGGCTCGGGACTCCACGCTGCACCTGTCCAAACGTCTCCACTTGCCAAGTCTGAGTAGTGGCAAGAAATTCTCAGAAACGCCTCCGGTGATGCCGCTGCCCAAGGTGTGCGCACCTGCGGCCGAACCACCGGCTCCACGGAGCCCAGGAGCGGGGAGAAAGTCCGGGTCTTCAGTTAAACCAGGAGTAAAGGGACTGTGGAGATATGAGCCAATGCCGCTCTTCTCACTGAGCCCTTCTGCTCCGAAAATAAAAACAGGGGCTTGTGCCGTGTTGCAGCGGGTTAAGCCGCTGCCTGTGACACTTGACATCCCCTATGGGCCTCAGTGCGTATTCCGGCTGCTCCACTTCCAATCCAGCTCTCTGCTGATGCACCTGGGAAAGCAGCGGGAGATGGCCTGGGTCGTTGGGCCCCTGCACCCGCGTGGGAGACCCAGAGGAAGCTCCTGGCTCCTGGCTTTGTCCTGGCCCAGCCCCGGCCTTTGTGGCCCTTCGAGAAGTGAACCAGCAGGTGGAAGACCTCTCCCTCTCCTGCTCTTCTTGTAACTCAACCTTTCAAATACTAAATCTTTCTAAAAAGAAGAATAAAAATGTTATTTGCATTAGCATGTAAGAGTTCTGTTATTATTTTTAAATAGGTTAATACAAAACTTAATAGTTTCAGGTTTAATTTCTAGATAGAGATAGATTTAGAGCATAAAAGCACTTTGGGGGGACCGGCGCTGTGGCGCAGTGGGTTAAAGCCCCAGCCTGAAGCGCCGGCATCCCATATGGGTGCAGGTTCAAGTCCCAGCTGCTCTACTTCCGATCCAGCTCTCTGCTATGGCCTGGAAAGCAGTAGAGGATGGCCCAAGTCCTTGGGCTCCTGCACCCACGTGGGAGACCCAGAGGAAGCTCCTGGCTCCTGGCTTTGGATCGGCTTAGCTCTATCCATTGCAGCCATTTGGGGAGTGAACCAGAGGATGGAAGACCTCTCTCTCTTTCTCAGGCTCTGCCTCTGCGTATAACTCTGTCTTTCAAATAAACAAAATAAATCTTAAAATAGCACTTTGGGGCCCTCACTGTTTTTGGGACGCAAGGGGGTCCCAAGACCACAGCGTCTGAGAAGCGCTCCCTGGGCCGCTGTGCAGCAGCGGAGGGGCCCGGGCTGGGGCGTGGCCCAGGGGACTGCTGGTGACAGGCAGGCCCGGGCCCCCGCCGCCGAGGACAGACCTCAGCCTTTGTCCTCTTGGGGATTTGTTTGGTGGAAGAAAATGGAACCAGGACTTGGGCTGGACAGAGTCATCCGAGGCTCACTACTTTCCCAGGGTCAGCCTCCATCCAGGCCCCGCCCATGGGCTGTCACCCCGACTCACAGAGTCGCCCCAGCTGCCTCCCCGACGTGCGCCTGTTCCCGCCCCGCCCACTGCACAGGTGTGAGCCCCAGAAACCCCCAAGAAACTCCCTGCACACGGATGGGCCTCCCGGTCTGCTCCCCACAAGCGTGCAAACTGGGGCCCTGGCTCCCGTCCCGGGCCTCGCCCGTGGCACCCGACCACACCATCCCAGCGCTCCGAGGAGGCGCCGTGACATTGGCAGAGACCATGGATGACACCCAGCTCATCGGCCGTCCCTGGCTTGCCAGCAACCAGAAACGAAAACTAAACAAGGCCACGAGGGTGGGGCCCCAAGCCAGCAGGGCTGCAGCATCAGGAAGTGAGGAGGGGGCCCAGCCGTTCAGCCCGCACCTGCCGTGGCCCCCGGCCCTCGCACCTGCAGAACCAGGTGTTGAATAAACGGCCCAGTACCTGGTGCTCTGTCACAGCCGCAGAGCACAGCCGCCGACGGTGTGCGGTTCGCCTGCACCCCAGCCCGGGGCTGACACCGCTCGCACCTCCGCTTCCCCGTGAGCCCGGCGGCAGGGAAATGGGGCACACCCCCACGGGGCTGTTGTGATGACGAAGAAGGCCGAAGGCTGCCCGGCAGTGGTGCCAGACATGCTGTTGATGAAGCCACCAGCTGGGGGCAGGGCCGAAGAGCAGCGGCCCTGGGGGAATGGGGACGGAGGGCTGAGCGGGGCCCGGAGGGGGGTCCCCCAGGTCAGAGGGGCTCAGCGCATGTCCGAGACCCCCAGCAGACGGCTGGAACCCTGGCGAGTGTCAGACCCTCTCTGCGAGGGCAGTTCAGACAGCCCGTGGGAAGTGCCACCAAAAGCGGCCTTGGTGCTAACGTGTTCTGAAGTCCCTCTCGGACCATCTTGTCCTGTGCTCAGCCTTCTCCGGCCGGTGGTGACGAGGGAGGACTGACACAAGGCCGGCGTGATGGGAGAAGGGAGGTGAAGACAGCACGGCCGTGCGCTGTCCCGGCCTGAGCACAAGTGCTGAGGGACCCCCAGGAGGGTAGCACACACAGGGTGGATATGCTGGACCCAGGGGTGGCTCAGGGTGGCGAGCGGGCCATTAGGGATTGGTATTTCTGGGTGTTGTTATCTACTGTTTTCACACCACAGATGACTGAAAGGGAGGCAGATAACTAGGAAATAGAAATAGAGGGGAAAGCACCAAAGGAAGCAAATATAAAACAAATGACAAGGGGCTGGCGCTGTGCGTAGCAGGTAAAGTCGCTGCCTGCAGTGCCTGCATCCCATGTGGATGCTGGTTCAAGTCCCAGCTGCTCCACTTCGGATCCAACTCTCTGCTATGGCCTGGGAAAGCGGTGGAAGATGGCCCAGGTCCTGGCCCCAGCCCCTGCTGCCTCCTCCTGGCTGTGCGCCACTCAAACCCGGGGACCGCTATGTGGGACACGGCCGTCCTAAGCGGAGTCTTAGCTGCTGAGCCAGCTGCCTGCCCTTTCACCTCGTCTTCCAGGAGTGTGCACTTACATGCCATGCACGCATATATAAGTACACACACCCTGCACACCTGGTGTGCACACAGAGACAGCAGGGGTGGGGGGAGGGGAGAGCAGCACACCAAGCTCAGCACTGCCCAGCCCTGACCCACGGGAGCCACGCACCTGTAAGCAGGCTCGAAACGCGTCCCAGGGGAAAAGTTGAAAACACAGCAGCTTCCAGCTTTTCTGAGATGAAATTTCGCGACAATGATCTGGCAAATGCCTACTGTGGCCCCAGGCACGCGACAGACTTGGTGGAACCAGCTGCCAGTGTGGAAGGCGCTGCTGAGCCGGTCAGCCCGGGCCCAGCCCCCTCCTCTGCCAGAGCGGGGAGCGGGGAGCGGGGAGCGGGGAGCGTGGGCACGGCCCGGGGCGCAGGAGAAGCACGGGACACAGCGCCCAGAGTCCTTGCGCGAGGCCCACGCAGAAGACAGGACGCGGCAGCTCCCGCAGTGTGCGCCCCCAGAGGCACCGTCCAGCCTGAGAGCCGCACACCACACCTGGGACCTCACTCGGGTCCCTGCTGAATGGCACGAAACAGCCCCTCCCCACCACACACACAGAGACACACACAGACACACACGGACACACACAGACACACACAGACACACATGGACACACACGGACACACATGGACACACACAGGCAGATACACAGACAGACATGCATGTACACACATGGACAAGGAGACACACAGAGACACACATGAACACACATATACACAGATACACACACATGCATACACACATATGGACACACAGGCAGATACGCACAGATACACATATATGCACACATGGATACACAGACACAGAGAGACACACGGACACACACACATACACACACGGACACAGACACACAGGCACATACACACAGATACACACATGCATGTACACATGGACACACAGAGACACACGGACACACGTGCACACACATGGACACACAGGCACACACGGACACACAGACACACACTGCACATGTAGACACACAGACACACATGGACATACACGGACACACAGAGACACAGACATGCATGAGCACACGTGGACACACAGACACATACACAGATACACACAAACACACAGATACACACATGCATGCACACACATGGAAGCACGCAGACACAAACAGGCACACACAGAGACACACCTAGACACACACAGGCAGATACACACACAGAGATGTAGATACACACACATGCATGCACACATGGACACACACAAGACACAGACACAGGCACACACAGAGACACACAGGCACACACAAGTACACACAGAGACACAGGCAGATACACACACACGGACACACAGACACACACGTGGACACATGGCCTTGATCTTGTTCTCACTCTTCCCAGAGAGAGGCTCGGGACCAGCTAAGGACCCAGGCTCGGTGGGCACCGGGCAGGGACTGATTCCATTCCCCGGGGCCTGCAGCCAGAGCCGGGGCCCCTCCCCGCCGCCCAGAGCTGTCCCCGACCCTCCCGAGTGCGAGTGCGCCTGCCAATCCCCACGGCTGCCCGTGGAGGCCGGCCAGGCCCGGCTAATCCCATTACCGCAAATGAAGATGTAATCGCAGCCTCTCAAAGGCCCCCAGGGCTGAGCCCTCTGCGGAGAGCAGAGAAAGTGCGATCGCCCCAGCCCCCCCACGGCGGCTGAGGCTCCCGCGGGGACCGGGGGCAGAAGGGCTCTGGGGCCGGCAGCCAGGAAGGGGCTAGAGCGGCGGTCCCAGGCGAGGCAGCTGAGTGCGTGCGGGAGGCAGAGGCGCGGGGGGCTGTGCGGGGGCCTGTGGCCCCCCGGCCTCCAGCTGCGTCTCTTTGAATGTCCCTGGTGCTGACATAGTCCCATTGTACAGATGAGGTGGCTGAGGCAGAGAGGGGTCAAGTGAGCCGCTGGGGGCCACAGGGCTGCAGAGTGGAGGGACACCGTTGGTGAGGGCGGCGGCACGAAGCCACCGTGTGCCTGGAAATGTCCTCACATAGAGCAGTCGCCGAGGCTGGTGGACAGCAGGGCAGCTGTCTGTCCGTGCCCAGGAACAGGGCCGTCCTGCCCTGAGGCTTTGCCTTGGGCCTGCGGAAGTCCCGACTTTCAGAGAAGGGGAAGGGATTTATCCAGGTCCTCAGGCCACAGGCCTGGGCCCCCCGTGCCCCCTCACGGCCACGGTCACTGCTGGCCGCACAGGAAGTGCCTGCTGCCGGGCGCGGTCTTGTGTGCGTGACGTTCTGAACCTGATCTAGGAGTGCCGGGTGGGGGGGCGGGGAGCCGGCTGCCGGCTGTGCACGCCGGGACTACAGAACAGACAGCATCCGGGCATCGTGCCGACCGCACAGGACACAGAACCGAGCCACCAACGGCCAAGGCAGGTGCTTCTCCGACCTCCGCCGAGCGACTGCCGGCTCAGAGACCCTGGTCCCGGGGAACCCGAAGGAAGAACCTGCCTGAGCGCAGGTCTCTGTTCCAGTCCCTCCCCGGGTCTTTCTCAGGGCTGCCGTCCCCAGCCGGCCCCCGCCCCCTCGAGGACATGGAGCTGGGCACCGAGCACAGGCGGAGTGGCCAGTGGACCCTCGAGGAGAGGAGGTGAGTGCTTTGATTCCAGTGTCGGCCGACCTTGGCCAAGGCCATTCAGGGGAGCAGCAGCAGAGCCGTGGCCCTTGGCTTTGGGCTGTCAGCCCTTAGGGGCGACTTTCGGCGGCGACGCTGAGGCTATGCCCACGCCTGGACCTGGGGGTCAGAGCTGTCGGCGCTGCAAGGGCGCGGAGGGGCCGTGCAGCTTCAGGGCCCAGCAGCAGGGAGACAGGACCCAGCGTGTCGCAGCTCCGAAGGCCAGGCAGGGCCCAGGGCTCAGGGAGGAGGGGGCCCGAGACCTGCGGCTGCGGTCCCAGTGCAAGCTCGGTCACCTGTGTGCCGCTGTGGGCAGCAGGTTTGTGCCCCCCAGACCCTAATTTCCAATGTGAAGGCCCCAGGTGGTAGTTAAGGTCAGGGGAGGTCATAGAGGTCAAGGTCAGAGCAGGTCGTGGAGGTCAAGATCACAGAAGGTTATGCAGGTTGAGGTCATGGAGGTCAAGGTCAGAGGTCATGGAGGTCAGGGTCAGAGGAGGTCATGTGGGTTAAGGTCAGGGGAGGTCGTGGATGTGAAGGTCAGAGCAAGTCATGGAGGTCAAGGTCAGAGGTCGTGAAGGTTAAGGTCAGAGGGGCCCGTGCAGGTTAGGATCAGAGCGGGTCGCACAGGTCGGCTGCCCGTGATGGCGTCTGCTCTTATGATAAGGGGAGGGGACTCAGAAGCCCTCTCGCGGCTCCCTGGGGGCTCCTGGAGACAGCTGGCCAATCAGGACGCGCACCCCGGTCAGTCTCCACGTCTGCCGTGCCCTGACCGTGACTTCCAGCCTGCAGCTGTTGCTTTAGCCTCCGGTCCAGGGGACTTTGTCCTGCCTTAGAACAGATTAGGGCACCTGACGCCAAGGTCTCCCACGGCAGTGTTCCACGGGAGCCACAGTGTGACCTCAGGGGTACGCGTGCTAAGGCTTTCAAGGTTAGCTCAATGCATGTCCAAAAATATTTCTAGCCCATTGTACTGGGAATAGTTTTCACTGCAAAGGAAAAAAATAACAAAAAACAGTGGCATCCAAAAGAAAGTTTTTTTCTCTTTTGGTGAAAATCAAGATCCTGCATGCAACAAGATCAAGACCATTGCCGCACAGGCCAGTCTCAACATGACCTCATGGTCTAAGCTGGCTGCTGCAGCTCCAGCCGTCATGCCCACATTCCAGACAGCAGGAAGGAGGAGAGGAAAGGGAAAGATACATTCTTCTTTAGCTCACGTTTCCAATCCATTGGTCAGGACAAGCTACAGAAACTCAGTGTAGACAGAAAGCAGGGCAGGAAGTCTATTCCAGGAAGCTCACGGCATCAGGGGCTCTCCTACAGCTGGGGGGCCCCCGGGGCCCAGTGCTGACCAGAGGGGTGGAAATGGCACAGGCCTGACAGGAGGCAGGGCACTGCCCGGGGTGCGGACGTGTCACCCAGTCGGGTTCAGGACACGCACGCCCCAGGGAACCGCCACAGGCTGGGCCAGGCTTCTGAAAAGCAGACCCAGGGACTTGGACACAGTGCCAAGTGCAGTGCCGGGCACACAGTAGGCGCCTAATAAACCTTTGTTCAGAAGACCCGCATTGTGAGTGCCCACTGAATCCCTGCTCCCACTCAGTGCCTCCGACGCGCGGGCCGGCTCAGACCAGCAAAGTGCTCCGGGAGCGTCAGCTTCTGTCAGCGTCGTCATCGTCTCGCAGGGCAGGCTTGTCATCAGTCATTCACTCAACAAACGTCGACCGCCCCCAGCATGCACCAGGCTCCTCCCTGGCCCTGAGGGGTCTGCAGTAGAAAGGCGACGTCCCGCCCTGCCGGGATGTGTCTCATGGCGAGCTGAGTGGCGGTGCAGGCCAGGGGCCAGGGACGCACGGCCCTCAGCTCGGCCCTCAGCTCGGGTGGGTTTCCCTGGGGTGCAGCGGTCAGGAGTGGAGTCCTTGGGCGCAAGCTGGATTCCACCCGGCCGGGCTGGGGAAGCAGACACGGGGCTCCAGGGCCACTCGGCAGACCGGGCAGGGGGACGGGGGGCGCTCACCAGCCCTCCACTCCCAGGCCCGGAGTCCAGGGTGGGGCTGGGCTGGTGGGGAGCAGGCCAGACGTGGGCAGATGCCCGTGCGCCGGGGGCTGTGTGGGGCTGCCCGGCTGCCTCCCCGCCCGCCCTGGCCCTCCCCGGCCATCCCCACTGTGCGCGGCAGCACCGGGCCCGTGCTGAGCCCCTGGGGACCCGGTGTCGGTGGGGCTGGCTTGCAGAGCTCGGCGCGTTGTCCCAGAACAGCAGGCTCAGGGGTGCACGGCTCTGTGCTGCAGCCTGGGAAGAGGACGCCACCTCAACAGGCGGCACCGCGACGTGCCGACACGGCGGCTCTGCACGGCCCCGCTTCATTAATGACTTGGAGAGCAGCCAGGGGCGGCCGAGGCGCCGTGGCGAGGGGGTGGGGGTGGATCCGTGATGCAGGGGAGACACGGGGACGTCCTGGCCGCCAGCTGCCGGGCCCTGTGCGGAGCTGCCGTCGGGGTGGGAGCAGGGGAGTGGCAGGGAAACGCCTCTGTGGCTTCTGCCGCCTGCCCAGGTCAGAAGCCAGCGGGAGACGCACCTGCGGGCCGCCTGCGCCCCATGTTTCCGTGCGGATTCAGCCAGGGTCACACAGCCACTCCACGGAAATTCACGGAGAACGCCCAGCGCTCGGCTCATGGGAACACTGGAGGCGCAGCCCGAGAGGCCGCCCCAGGCCTGCCCAGACGGCCCCCCAGAGCCTCTGCAGACCCAGACAAGCTCGGGAGATGCACGGGGTGCGTCCCCAGTGCGGTCCTCGCTGCGGGCGCTCCCGTCATGCGCCCCAGCTCCAGCTTCTGAACCCGTGCCCGAGCCTCCCAGATAGCGGCGCCTGCTCTGTCTTCTCTCCTCCCTTCAGTTCTGGGTTTTCCCTCCCAGGCACCTGCAGAGGCTCCGGGAGCAGCCGTGACACTCGACTGGTGGTGGAAGCGGCGGCAGCACTCGGAAGAGGAGACGTGTGAGGGCTGTCGTCCCGGCAGGGCCTGGCAAGGGTGTGCAGTGCTCACCAACCTCCTGGTGCAAGCAGGTGCCAGGGGCAAGGGCGCTGGCTTAGGGGCCAGGTCCCTGGTTCTGCCTCCTGCTCTGTTGTGGACTCCCGGGTGAGCGTGGGTCAGCTGCTGGGGCTCCACGTCCCCTTTCAAATGAGAAGGGTGCGGCGCTTCCAAGCCCAGCTCCCCACTCCCCGGACTCCAGCTTCTCCCTGCCAGCTCGACCCCGCGCAGGGAATGGGCCTTGATCAGCGTGGGCAGAGGCGGCTGAGCCTCAGGTCAGGTGGAGGGGACGCCTGACAGCTTCTATGTGGCTTTGCAGGGAGAGGGTCAGTCAGTCCCAAGGCCATCGGAGCCATCATCTCAAAGACAAGGACAAAGTCAAGGTCGAAAAGGAGCTGAGTCCCTATATTTGGCCAGAAACAGGGACCCAGAGGAAGGCTGGTGAATCCGCGGAGCTACGGGGCAGGACCTGGACCCAGCCCCTGCTCTCTGCATGGTGTCACGGCCAATCTCTGAGCCAGCCCGGGGCCCTGGAAGCCTGGCCCTCTGCCAGGGCTGACCTGTGTTCCCCCACGTTTTAGTGCCAGCAGTGACCACGTTGTATCACACCCGTTGCCATCATCTGTCGTCTGCATTCACAAAACCCTCCCCAGGAAAGTTACCAAGCAGTACAGGGGTCAACCCATGAAGGAGACCAAGGCGTTGGCTCCCGGAGGGCTTCAGGGAGATGTGGCTGTCACACCAGAGCGTAACAAAGAGGACGTGGCATTCTCGGACTCTCCCAGACTTCTGGGAGCAGCCGGTCCAGGACTCGGGGCTCACCAGGCCCCCTCCACGCCCACCCTCACGATGCCTCTCTGAGCAAGGGGGGCACCTGGGCGCCTGCCAGCTGACTGATTCTTGTTGAAGATCTTTGCTGGAAGTATCGGCCCTGAGTGTTCCGCCGGCCCATGCGACGGCAGGAGCCTGGGAGGTGGCGCTGGAATTGGCCTTGGTGCATGGCTGCCGCCCACAACCCGAGAGTTCTTGGCAGGGACGGCAGGGAAGTGGGGACTGAAGGGACAGCTGCTGTGTCTCGGCCACAGTGGGGTCGAAGAAGCAGGGACAGCGTCAAGACAGCCCTTAGACTTCAGGGACGCCCCTCGGGTCCAAGGGGAGACCCGTGTCACAGCAATTCTCAGAACTGCAGCGCCTCAGGTCCTCGCGCACACGCGGTCTGCTTCTCACTGGATAACCCAGGTTATCAGCCTGGGGGGCAGCAGGGACCCAGCGCAAGGCTCCGAGGCAGGGGTCGGGCTGGCAGACCCCCACATCCAGGGGCAGGGGGCCGTTGGAAACTCCAAAACCCTCTGAGCCTCGGTTTCTCAGTCGGTTAAAGGGGAAGAAAAGCAATGTCTCTCGAAGCACATAGGAGGATGTTTCACGCAAAGTGGTGACGGACCAGAGCCAGCCTCCCCTGCGACAGCTGAGGACGAAGCCTGGAACCCGGGACCAGGCAGCGCAGGACAGCGGCTCTGAGAAAGCACCGGCGAGGCGGCCGTGCTCTGCAGCCCAGCTCCTGCCCTTGACACCATCTCCCAGGACGGGCAGGGAGGTGTGACCCAGGCAGGACTCGTCAGTCGCCTCGAGCTGAGGATGCCGGCTGGGCGTCCAGGGAGCACACAGAGGACCAGGAAGGCGCCAGCCACCTAGGAGATGGGCACAGCGTCCCTGTGGGTCTCCACCTGCCTACTGGACCTGCCTGTAAGGAAACTGCCCCCCCCCCCTCCGAGAATGAGAGGGAGCCACGGAGCACTGGTCTGGGCTGGGGCAGCAGGGGCAGCAGGAGGAGTGGCTCTGCCCCTCAGGTCAGCAGATGGGTGAGCTCAGGCCATCTACAGCCTGAGGAGCTGCTAAAATTAGCCGACAAAGGCTGCCTTGATACATTGTAGCAAAGATGGGAACCAAGCCACAGAAGAACAAATGGTTTCCAAGTACTCAACTGTGTTGCAAAAACAAAAACAAACAAACAAACAAACAAAAAAAAACCTTGGGAAAATAAAACTCCCAAGATCGGGCATGGAAAATACTAAGTATGAAAGAAGCACTAAGGTAAAATCCATGGTGAGAAAGCCAATCAGCAGAAACAGAGCAAAAAGGGACACAGATGGTAACCGTGAGAGACCCAGACCCTAAAACAATTACTGCAACTTTGTCTAAGGAAGTGGAAACCGCATTTCCGATGCTGAGACATGGAAGACATCCAAAGAATCTAAATCGAGCTTCTAGAAATGAAAACCGCAACGTCTGAGATTTTATCTTTTTAAAGATTTATTTATTTGAAAGAGTGATGGAGAGGGAGAGGGAGTGAGTGAGCAAGAGAGAGAGAGAGAGAGAGAGAGAGATCTTCCATCCTCTGGCTCACTCCCTAGATGGTCACAAAGCTGGGGCAGGGCCAGGCTGAAGCCAGGAGCTTCTTCTGGGTCCCCCACGCCGGGGCAGGGCCCCAAGGACTTGGGCCATCGCCTACTGCTTTTCCGAGGCCACCAACAGGGAACCGGATTGGAAATGGAGCAGCTGGGACACGAACTGGCGCTCATTTGGGATGCCAGCCTCGAAGGTAGCAACTCTACCCGCTATGCCACACCACTGCCCCCCATGTTGGAGATTTTAAGAACAACAAAATAAAGCACCTTTTGAGATTTACAAAAGTTAGAAAGTGCAGAAGAAAACAAAATAACCAATCTGGAGACAGTGGTAGAAACCATTCCCAACTGGAGCACAGGGAAGAAAAAAAACTGGACAAAAACAAGGAGAGCTCGGTGGGTTGTGGCCCAACTTCCGGTCCGCAAACGTAAGGGGACTTACGGTGTCCACACAAGAGTGTGGCGCAAGACACGCTCATTCTGCTGCAAAGTAACTTTTGAAGGCCATGGCAAGTTTCTCCATTTCTTTTATAACAATGTATTTGTTTATTTGAAAGGCAGAATGAGAGAGAAGGACAGAAGGAAAGAGAGAGAGAGAGAGAGAGAGGAGATCTTCCATCCACTGATTCACTCCCCCAAATGACTACAACAGCCAGGGCTGGGCCAGGCCGAAGCCAGGAGCCAGGAGCTCCGTCCTGGTGTCTCCCACGTGGGTGGCAGGGGCCCCGAGTCCTTGAGCCATCTTCTGCTGGCTCCACAGGCACATTGGCCGGAAGCAGCTGGACTGGAAGTGTAACAGCCAAGAATCAAACCAGCACTCTAAAATGGATGCCAGTGTCACAAGCAGTGTCGTAGCCTGCTGGGCCCCAGGTCACGTTTTTTTAATACACGTTTTCCATGAAGGCTCAAAGATGCCTCACAGGCAAGGGTGGCAAAAGGTTTTGCACTAAGATAAACTGATCTTTTATGTCCATTTCCCACAAACTCTTTAAGGTCTCCGCTTAGGTGTTGTCAAATATTACCAAATACATATAGCATTCTAGTGTCTGGTGTCAGAAGATTTAGCACCTAAACCATTTCCGAATTTGGTGAAAACTTCAATCCACAGGGTCAGAGTGCTCAACGAACTCCAAATACAAGAAACATAAAGAAAACGTCATCAAGATATATCCTAATCAAATTGTTGGAACCAGTGATAAAGGGGGCCAGTGTCGAGGCACAGTGGGTTAGGCTGCCTGGAACCCCAGTATCCCACGTGATTGCCGGTTTGAGTCCCGGCTGCTCCACTTCTGATCCAGCTCCCTGCTAATGTGCCATGAAAGCAGTGGAGGGTGGCCCAAGGGCTTGGGTCCCTGGATGGAGCTCAGGCTCCTGGCTTCAGCCTGGTGCTGGCCGTGGAGGCCTCCTGGGTAGTAAACCGGTGGGTAGAAGCTCTTTCTCTCTTTCTTTCCCTCTCTCTGTAACTCTTCCCTTCAAATAAATAAATGTCTTTTTAAAAAACAAAAAGAGAGAGAGAGAGAAACTTAAACACAGTCTGTTAAAAAAGAAGACACATTACGTCCAGAGGAGCTATGATAACAGCAACAGCGCATTTCTCATTGGAAACAATGCAGACCAGGAATGAGTGGAGTCTTTATGATACACAAAGAAAAAAAAAAACAGCCAACAAGGACTTTAGGCCCAGTGAAAAAGAACACCCAAGCCTTAAGTGAGCAGAGCAGTCCTAGAAGAGGTAAAGGAGTTATTCAGCAGGAGGAAAATGAATCTGGATGAGAACCCAGCTGTGCGCTGGGCGAACAAGAGCACCACGGGCAGTGGTTGATGCAGGAGGCGTCTGCTCTTATTTCCTGTCTCTTTAAATCCTAATCCACAGCCTAAAGCCCCAAGCAAGCAGACACTGTGTGACTCACAGCAGGTGCACAGGCTGAAGGTGTGGCCATGCAACACAAGGGCTGGACCAGGCTGGTTCTCCCACGTGAGGGGGGATAATATTCCTTGAAGGTAAATTGTGGTAAATTCAAAATTTATACCATAAAGCACCACTAGAGAAACAAAGCCAGGAGTTATAATAATAAACCAATGAGCAAACTGCAATACAATCATTAAAAAAAAAAAAAAAAAAAACAAAGAAAACACAGAAAGACAAAGAGAGTTCAAAGAACAAAAGAGACCATGAACAAGAAACAAGTAGTAGGATGAAAGAATCAAACGCAACAGGTGAATAATTACATTAACAGTAAACGGTCTAAACACATCAATTAAAAGGCAGAGGTTGTTTGGATCAAAAGCAAACTCCAACTCTATGGTGTCTACCTGAAATCCACCATAACCATAAATATACAAAATGATTTGGAAAAAAAGCCACGATAACACCAATCAAAAAAGAAGCTAATCAATCAGGAGATGAGGGAGATTTCAGAGCAGAGCCTGTGACCAGGAATGAAGAGTAAGGGAAGGGGGAGTGTGGGTGGCTCCCTCCTGGTGGTTAAGAAATGCATATCGCATCTCAGAATGCCTGGCTTTGCTTCCCAGCTCAGCCCGCTGATAACACAGATCCTGGGAGGCAGTGGTGAAGACCCGCCTCCAGGTTCCTGCCACTCACCCGGGAGACCTGAACTGAATGCCCAGCTCCTAGCTTCAGACTCAGGGAGTTACGGCTGCATCTGGGAAGTGAACCAGTAGACGGAAGCCTCTCTCTCTCTCTCTCTCTCTCTCTCTCTCTCTCTCTCCATCTCTTTGTCTTTCAAATACACTTGGAAAATACTAAAGGGCCATTCATCCAGAGGACATAAGAATCCTAAGTGTTTATCCTTCCATTAAGAGGGCTTTATCATCTATGAACTAAACACCAACAGAATTGAAAGGAGAAATAGACAACTGCATAAGATTAGCTGCAGATTTGAACGCTGACTCAACTGATTGAACAAGCACAGCCAAGATCACTGAGGACATAGAAATCTGACCAACTCTTCATCTAAGCTGGCTCAGTTGGTAGTCCTAGAATTCCCTATCCAACAAGATCAGGGTGGAATGAGAAGGCCATGCCCAGATGGTCGCTGGCAACAGAGCCTGCCTGGCAACAGGCTGTGATCGGATGGCTTCGGAAACTGCCTGGCAACAGGCTGTGATTGGTTAGAGCATAAACCACCCCTTGACTAGATTGGCTGCCTTGGCTATATAAGCAGCTACACCAACTGAAATAAATGAGTCTGCGGGCTGCTCCTCTCTAGCGTGCTTTCACCAGACTCCTGGGGTCTGTGTGGTGACTCTGCACCTCTTGCCCCCACCACGCTCCTCCTCTCAGAATGAATCCACAGCAACAGATCAGCTTACGCATTTTTCCAAGAAATATAAAATATTTGGGGTCGTCGCCATGGCTCACTTGGTTAATCCTCTGCTTGCAGCGCTGGCATCCCATATGGGTGCCGGTTCTAGTCCCGGTTGCTCCTCTTCCAGTCCAGCTCTCTGCTGTGGCCCGGGAGGGTAGTGGAGGATGGCCCAAGTGCTTGGGCCCTGCACCCGCATGGGAGACCAGGAGGAAGCACCTGGCTCCTGGCTTCGGATCAGCATAGTTCCAGTCGAAGCGGCCATTTGGGGGGTGAACCAATGGAAAAAGGAAGACCTTTCTCTCTGTCTGTCTCTCTATCTCTCTCACTGTCTAACTCTGTCAAATAAAAAAAGAAATATAAAATATTTATCAAAATAGATCATATCTTGGTCATAAAGCCAGTCTCAACAAGTTTAGAAGGATTCAGGTTATATAAAGTGCATTTTCTAATCACAGTGGAAATAAGTTAGCAGCCAACAACAGGAGGAAGCTTAGAAAATAAATGAAATAAATAACCAATGGGTCAAAGAAGAAATCAAAAGAGAAATTAGAAATTATGATGAGGTCCGCTCTCTTTCAAATTTCAGCTTCCTGCTATTGCAAACCCAGGGAGGTAGCAGATGATCCCTGCCCAATCGTGCAAGACCCAGACGGGACCTCTGGCTCCTGGCTTCGTCCTGGGCCAGCCCTGGCTGTTGCAGACATCTGAGAGAACGAACCAGCAGACGGAAGCTCCCTCTCCACCATGGCAATGCTCCTGTCCCTTTGTCGCCGCAAACAAAGGCGCTCCTGGGCAGGGCTTTGAGGGGGACTCACCTCGCAGACACCTGCGGACCTTGGCTCCTTCTCGCTTCCTAATTTCCGGAGGCTTTGAAGAGCACCCCTTTTCCTTACCATCGTACAGAAGACCACATCCTCGTGGTTACCGTCCCAGGACACTCACTCCGTGACTCATGCCCTTCTTGCAAAAGTGTCTTGGACTTGATGGAGCTTATGAATCTCAAGTTCACCCCACAGATGCAGAAGTGTTCCTACTGCGTGGAGCCATGCACATACAGTTCTAGAAAATCTTCAGGAGCAGCCAGTGGGAGCCTGGGGTGACAGAGACGCACAGAGGGAGCTCAGTGGGGCGACGCCTTACATCGTGTGATGGAATTGAGTCAGCCACCAGCAACAGGAGGACATTCAGGAAATAAAGGAAACGAGTAACCGTCTTGGTTGTGACAGCAGATTCGAGGTCACTTACAAACGCTGACTGTGTCCTTGAAATCTACGCAGGTTATTGCGGCCCAGTTCCATCTCTGTAAAGCCGCTCCTCTTCTTGAAAAGGAGAGAGACAGAAGTGACGCGTGGAAAGGCCGTGCCGTGAGTTACAACTTCCAGACACGGGGTTCTTGGCACAGGTGTCCTGGAACAACAAGCTGCCCACGTCCTGGTTTAGAGTGCCCGGGGGTCAGTCCCAGCTACTCCGTGCTTCTGAGCCAGTGCCCAGCAGACGGGAAGCCCACCTGATGGCCCAGGTACTTGGACCCCCAAGGTCCACGTGGTGGACCCGGATGGAGTTCGGGGCTCCTGGCTTCCGGCTGGTCCAGCACTGGGGGGAGTGAAGCAGTGGGTGGCAAGATCTCTTTCTCTCTGCTTCTGTCACTGTGCGTTTCAAGTCAATCAATCAGTGACTAAATCTTCAAACATCGTTGTGCCCGGTAGGAAACATTCCACAAGCGAAGAGAGGTCCTTTGGAAGCGACCGATAAGGCTAGCGGGCTAACTGCTTCCCTGTGCTGGCCCTGGCCTGCTGGTCTGCACGAGCTGACCTGGAGCCTGCAGGGCCACTGCCGGAGGGATCGAGTTGTCCCTGCTCCGTCCCAGAGGAAGCAGGCGCAGAGAGGCGGAGTAACTTGCCCAGAAAACCGGCTAGAAAGTGGTCGAGCCTGGGAACACCTGGGCTCCGGTGCCGGCCCCACGGCCTCCCCTGCCGCTCACTGCCGGAGTGCACTCAGCGGTTCTGATGTCGCAGAATGGGCCTCTGGGGGCAGCTCTGGGTCTTGCCCGCCCGCCATGGGCTGTGTCACGCTGTCCCGCCTTCTCCTTCCCAGCCTCACCCCACGACTGCTGCACTCCCTTGGAACATTGCAGAGTTCCAGAACCTTCGGGTGGCTTTATGACCCCCTGCCTATGCTCGTGTGACCCCCACCAACCTGAGAAGCAGGGTCAAGGGAAGCTGGGGCACCTCGGGTGCAGCACATCTGTGAAGTCTCAGACAGCTGTGCCCCGAGTGAACCGGCCCCTCTCTCTCTGCTCCCGTCCTGGGCCTCACGGGGACTCTGGGCCCAGCCACTGTTTCCAAGTAGGCGAGCCTGGCTCTGGAGGGCGCAGGATTCCTGGGAAAGGCATCGGGAAATAAGGCAGGTCAGGAGAGGCGAGCTGAGATTTATCTCATTGTAAATGAAGCTAAAAATTATGGAATACTGTGTATCTTCACAGTGAGCCTATCAAAACCATGACGGGTTCCTGGGCTTTGCCAGGCTGAGATGAGAGGGGGCAGCTTCTGGTCACCCTGGCAAGCCGTAGGATGCCAAGCCACAGACCCAGTGCCGGCCATCATCATCATCACCACCACCATTATTATTATTTTATATGACAGGCGGAGAGATAGCGAGATCCATTTGCTGGTTCACTCCCCCAAATGTCCCCACAACAGCAGCCTGGGCTAAGGCCAAGCCATGAGCCGAGGACTCAACTCTGGTGCCCCGCCTGGGTGGCAGGGACCCCAGGACTTGAGCCATCCCTGCTGCCTCTCAGGGTGCTCATTAGCTCCTATGGAGAGCTGATGGGAGACTTGAACCCAGGCACCCGGATAAGGGCTGCCGGCCCCCCAGGCAGCGGCTTAGCCCCTCATGGTGCCAACCACCTGCCAAGGGCATCAAATCTCACAACGTCCAAGGACCCCATCGACGACCAGGCGCCCCCGTCCCAGTGTGGACGCTCAGCCCCTTCCCTGGCACGGCTGCGCATGTCTTACAGCAGTGGTTCACTCTTTAGCTAATGCTTCAGCTTTCATTGCACCAAACGCGCATTCACCCTGTTTTGCCTGGGACAGAACAAGCCCTGGAAAAACACGGTGGGTAGGATAATGGCCACGCCCTCACCATGGCGCCACCCTCCCTGGATGCAGGGACTCGGCAGGTGGGATGAAGCTAAGCTGGGAGACATTCTTGGATTGGAGTTAGAACAAAGCAGACTGACGGAGGAGCCTGGGGCTGGAAGGATGCCCCCTGTGGACGAGATGACCGAGAGCGAGGATGGCTGGGCAAGGCTGGGCCATGGAGTCTCCCCCAGAGCTGCCGGAGGGAACTGGAGTGGGGGGGCGGTCCTGACGCCCCATCAGCCGCGGCGGCACCTGCTGCAGATTTCTGACCTCCAGAACCGGAAGGTGACAGCCTGGTGTGGCTGACGTCCCTGGGTTTTCGTGGGAATTTGCCACGGCAGCCACAGGAAGCCAACACCAATAGCCACTGTGAGGACATCACGCATCTTTGCAAACCCTGTAGTGTGTGGAAGCTGGGTGTGCAGGGGGTGCTTGGCCCCACCCTCCTTGTCCTCCTGCCCAGGCCCCGGGAGCCCAGCCTGCAGGGAGACAGGTCAGCGCGGGGCGGGGACACAGCCTGGCCTTGATTCAGAGCATCCCACAGTCGCTTCCCAGCTCCCGAGCTCCCCGTGTGCAGTGGGTACAGCTTCTCTGCCTGGGCTGCTCCCGGGGCGTGGCCTCCAGGACCACTCCCCCAGTGAACTTCCTGCATGCAAATCCACGCCCAGGGCTGATTTCTTGGGCAATCCCTCCAAAGCCTGCAGTGGGGTGGGGCGGGGGAAAGCCAGCGGCCTCAGGGCCTGTGCGACTCAGCAGCGAGATGGGGGTTGGGGTTTTAGCCAGGGACTTGCTGTAGTGCATCTGGGAGCACCCCGGCTGGGTTGGCGGCCTAGGGACCTGTTGCTGTTGATTTCTCAACAATGTTGCAGTGGATTTGTTCTGAGAGAAGGAGCGTGGTGGGGGCAAGAGGCGCGGAGTCACCACACAGACCCCGGAGTCGGGTGAAACCAGGCCTGAGGCGAGCAGCCCGCAGACTCATTTATTTCAGTTGGTACAGCAGCTTATATAGTCAAGACCGGCCAATCCGGTCAAGGGGCGGTCTATGCCCCAACCAATCACAGCCTGTTGCCAGGCAGTTTCCAAAGCCATCCAATCACAGCCTGTTGCCAGGCAGGCTCCGTTGCCAGGTGGGTTTCAAAGCCATTCCTGAGTAACTGATGCTTGCTTGCCAGTGGCCATCTTGGCATGGCCTTCTCATTCCACCAGGGACCCATTTGCCTTCATCCTTAAGTCTCGTCCTATTAAGAAGACCTTTGTTTCCTTCTGCCTCCCTACACCTGCCTGCACTCGGACAATGAGTTTTCACGCCAAGGGACTGCCCAGCAGGGTAAGTCCCTCCCTGCACCACCAGCATCTTGTAAGAGCACCGGTGGGAGTCCAGGACGCTCCCCTTCCAAACCAGCTCCCTGCTAATGTACCCGGGAAGACAGCAGACGATGCCCCTGGCCCTTGGGCCCCTGCCACTCCTGTGGGAAACACAGATGGAGTTCTGAGTCCTGGCTTGCGCCTGGCCCAGCCCCTGCTGTTGCAGCCATGTGGGGACAGAACCAGTGGGTGGAAGATCTCTCCCTCTAACTCTGTCTTTGGAACAAATCTAAAAACAAACCGGAAAGACCACTTGGCACTTGCGCTTCTTGGTCTGCACACACTCTGCAGCCCGGCCACTTCTGGATACCACGAAGCGCCCACCACCCATGCAGAACCTGAGCATCAGCCTGAGCGGCCCGACCCTCCACCCCCACAGCCCGGCACAGAAGGAAATGCTTTGAGCCACTCGACCCAGGGCCCTTGTGCAGCACTTGGCACCTGGAGCCCGGCGCCCTACACTGCTGACAGCCATCCACTCCGATATGTGAGGCACGGGAAATGACTGGCAGGTGCCGTGCAGGAACCCAGGGTAGCTCTGGATCAGGAGAGCAAGAAGGGGACCTGCACTGGGCCTGCAATGTTCACATCCCATATGGGCGCCGGTTCCAACCCAGCTCCCTGCTAACGGCCTGGGAAAAGCACCGGACGATGGCCCAAGCGCTTGGGCTCCTGCCACTCACCATGGGAGGCCTGGAAGAAGCTCCTGGCTTGGACCTGGCCCAGCACTGGCCATTGCAGCTAGCTGGGGAGTGAACCAGTAGATGGAAGATTCCTCCCTGTCTCTCCATCTCTCTCTGCAACTCTTTCAAATAAATAAATCTTTAAAAAATTTTAAAAAATAAGACAAGAATAAAACTTAGTGCCAGGTCCTGCTGCCAAGTGCTTCCCCCGCTGGGACCTCCTGGGGCCTGACGGGGGGCGGGGGGTAAGGTTGGGAGGCCTCTCCTGGTTCCACAGGGGGCACTGGAGGCCTAGAAAGGGGCAAGGGGCTGGCTCAGAGCCCCACCACTAGTCACTCACGTGCCCCATCTTTGTGCCCGTAGGCATACACGCTTCCGTTCCACAGACGCCCCTTGCATGTCTGTTACAAGCCGGGCTCCACACAAAACAAGCAGGCACCGGGGACTGGGGGTGGGCAGGGGGCAGAGGGCGGCCAGAGGGGTCTCTCTGCAAGACCAGCCCTCGAGGGGGTGAGGACAGGAGCCGGACGGTCTGGGGAAGCTTCCTCTGCCACCTACAGGCTGGGCTCTGCAGCCCACAGTGGGCGAGGCCTCTTGGAGACCTCCCCCCACCCAAGTGGTGCGGGGCTCCGACCCGACCCCTGTCGGGGCAGGGCGGAGCGGCAACGTGGCACCACATGCTGATGTCTCCTGGCGCCCACGCGGGCCGCACCAGGTGGCTCCACGTTAATTGCTCGGGAGAACACGGCTGGCTGTATAATTTGGATCCAGAGGCCCCTCTTGGTGAAGTCTTAATTGTGGCGCTCCTGGGTGTCCTGGGGCGAGCTGAGCTCAGCCTGGGGTAGTGCGTCCGGCCTCGGTTCTGCCTCTTGCTCCCGTGTGTTCCAAGCCTTTCCCGGCCTCAGTTTCTTCTCCTGAGAAATGGGAGTGAAAAGCCACCTCCCCCGGACGCAGCCCACAGCGCTGAAGGTGAACTTTAGGTCTGGAGGTGGGCGTGCAAATGCTGCCGGGCGGGCACCTGGAGTCCTGAGCGCTGGCTGCCGGGACCGCTCGCCGGGCGTCGTCACCCAGCCGCCAGCCCTCTGCAGCTCCTGCCGCCCAGGCACGGTTCTCAGGCTGCAGAGGTGGCCCAGACACTGAGAGTCACAGGCGTCCAGGAGCCGGCTGTCGGCAGAGTCAGGCAACAGGTGAGCAGAGAGCCACAACCCGCTGGGGAGGGGGCCTGGGGCTGGGCTCAGGAGAACCCAAGCAGACGGGGGTCCCTAGGCTGGGAGGAGAGTCTGCACTGAGCCTCCTCTGCTCCTGGGAGCGGGGGGGGGGGGGGGGGGGGGGGGGGCTTGTGAGGCAGGGCAGCCTTATGCTCGGCCCTGCCTGGGGGAGGGGTCAGATGGTGACAGGTGGGGGCAGGGAGGCAGCGCTGGGAGCAAGACGCCCTTCACCCACTCAGGTGCTCGGGCCGGGCGGACTCTGCGGGAGGAGCAGCTGCGCCCCACTCAGGTGGGCAGAAGACAGCAACGACACGGGCGCGGAGGAGCCGGGGAGCCGGAGCTGCAGAGGGGCGGCCGGTGTGGTGTGGGGGTGACGCTCCCCTCGAGACGCCCACATGGTTCCCTCTCAGAGTGTGGGGGTGCCAGTCCCAGCCACTCTGCTTCCTGCTGATGTGCAGGCGGACGGCTCAGGGACCTGAGTCCTGGCCACCTAGTGGGAGGCCCGGGTGGAGTTCCGGTTACAGCCCCAACGCTTGTGGGCATTTAGGGGGTGAACCAGCAAATGGAAGACCTCTCTCTCTCTGTCTCTCCCCCTCCCCCTCCCCCGCCCCCTCCCCCTCTCCCTTCCTTTCAAATAAGTAAAATAAGTACTTTTTCTAAGAGCTGTGGAGAAAGCCCCAGGCAGGTGAGGGCGGTTGACCTCTGTCTGCGCAGCCTGCTCCACCCCTGCTGCAGGGCCTTCCTGAACTACAAGGTGGGAAAGACGAGAACTACATTTCCCAGGCTTCCTTGCAGCTCTGGGTCCCAGACCAATTAGGTTCCACCAAGTTCCTGCCGTGGGAGCCTGGCTGGGCCCTCCTTCCACTGCTCCGGGCCACTTCCTGCGGGCAGCTGCGTTGCTGCTGTGCGTGGAGCAGGGCTCCTGCGGGGTCTGGAGGGCGGGAGCCAGGCCCTCACCCCGGTCCGCTCTCCCCGTGGTGGAGGTCGAGAGCCTGTCAGTGGCAGCACCGGGGAGATTTCAGCTCCCTGATCCTCAATTGCAGCTGAGGCTCTGCTTATTATAATTTTTTTGATGTTTATTTATTTGAAAGAGCAACAGAGAGCGCCAGAGAGAGAGACAGACAGACAGACAGACAGGGAGGTCTTCCATCTTTCGGAAGCCTGCAGCAGCCAGGAAATGCATCTGGGTCTCCCCCAGTGGGAGACAGGGACCCAGCCACTCGAGCCGTCACCTGCTCCTCCAGGGACGATGTTAACCGGAGCTGGGGTGGACGGAGAGAAGCCGGGTTTCATCCAGGCACTCGGTGTGGGATGTGGGCATCCCACGATGGTTAGCCCGCAAGGCCAAGCACCCGGCCCGGCCCTTTAGAACCGAGATGTCACCTGCCACGTACATTGTGCCTGAAGAACTTCTGACCCGCGTGCAGCACACATATCCACGCCTCCCCCCTTTCTCGCCCACTTTCCTGCACACAGGGCACACCCCAGGCTCGCTACAGGGAGTGCTTGGCACCCAGGGTGGCAGTGTTGGTGAGCACAGCTCCCCAGGGGACCAGTGGCCTCTGTTCAAAGCCAGCCCGGCCACTGCCAGCTGCAGGGCCTTGGGTGAGTTTCTTGGCTTTCTGTGCCTCGGTTTTCCTGTCTGCGAAATGGGGCCAGCTATTTGCAGGGTTTGTCACAGGTCGGGTTCCCTGGGAAACGGGCTCTGATTCAGGCACCTGAGGCTTTAGTGGGGAGCTCGAGGGAGAAGGGGAACAGGGCTGAGTGGCCCCTTGGGTCTCCCAGGCTGGGAGGGGCTCTCCTCCCTCCGGCCTGGGCTTGCACAGCTGGGAGCTGCAGGCCTCCTGCCTGAATTGGCCATCACTCTTTCCCAGCGCGAACAGGCCCCGCAGTCCGAAGCACTCCGGCGTCAAATGCTGTTGTATGTGTAGGGGAGCCTTGGCCAGGGCAGGCCGTGCACAGTCCAGCTGCCTGGCCCTGAGAGGTGAGGGAGGTGGAGGAAACCACGGTCTGTTTGCAGGTTCTGGAAGGTGCCCTAAGAACGAACGGACGGACTGTGGTGCGCACCAGCGGGCCGTGCCAAGGCCAGATCCGGTGGCTGGGCTGCCTTGGATCCGGCCCTGTTTCTCAAATGGATGTGATGTGCACCATGCAACTTCCACTTAAAATAGCCCACTTTCCCCACGGAACATAAACTAGGGCTTAGCGTTTCTTGGCAGCCAACGATTCCAGGATTTCACGCAGGTTAAAAATAAAAATGCGAAGCGCTGTAATAATCCCCGCAGTCCCCGTGGCACTCCCCAGCTTGCAAGGTGATTTCCAGCCGCCTCTCACCAGGGAGCGTCACAGCACTCTTGGGAGGCAGGCTGCTGTGGCCCTGATGTCAGGTGGGGAAACTGAGGCATGGGGGGGCCAAAGCGAGGGACGCGAGGTCACCAGGGCTCAGCCTGCGTGTGCTTGGCGCCACACCATGCGTCTTCTCACTCTGAGACATGTCTGGGCTAAGACGCCAGGCCCTGGGGCCGGCATCACGGTACACTAGGTAAAGCCACTGCCGCCTGTGACGCCGGCATCCCGTTTGGGCACCAGTTTGAGTCCTGGCTGCACCACTTGCGATCCAGCTCCCTGCTAATGCACCTGGGAAAGCAGCAGAAGATGCCCCAAGTGCTTGGGCCCCTGCGTCCATGTGAGAGACCCGGATGAAGCTCCTGGCCCCTGGCTTCAGATCAGCCCAGCCCTGGACCTTGTGGGGAGTGAATTGCAGGATGGAAGCTCTCTCTCTCTCTCTCTCTCTCTCTCTCTCTCTCTCTCTCTCTCTCTTCAAAATAAATAAAGGAATCTTTAAAAGAAGCAGCAGGAGCAGCCAGGCCTTGGATCTTGTGAGTGAGTTCGCGGGGTCTCATGTTCTCATCCACGCAGCAGGTGAGACTGGGAAAAACATGAAACATCTGGTCCGGACTAGGTGTGCGCGGACTGGCCCGAGAGGGTTGGAAGTGGCGTGGGCATCGTCCCGGCGCACACCTCGGAGCCCTCCTCCGGCCAGGCAGGGCCTGTGGAGAGAGGGCAGCTGGCCTCAGGTGTGGGCGTGCCAGAACAGTGAGGGGGGCAGGTGCAGAGGGTGGGCCCAAGCCCAGCCTCAGCTCCAGCCGCCCCCGAGGAGAGAGACCAGGGCACCTGCGCGCTCGCCCAGTGGGGAAGTGACCAGGGCTGTGTGGTCTGGGAGGTCAGGCCAAGGTCACGGGCTGACGGGCAGCTGTGCTCCATGGCGGGGTGTGCAGCAAGGGAGGGGCTTGCCAGGAGCTAGGGGACGAGGAGGGATCTCCCGCAGGTGGGCCCAGCAGCGGGTGGGGTCTGGACGGGCGCACCCTCTGCCCCTGCCAGGCACTCCCAGAGGCCCTGATCTGACCGCGTCTCCCGTGTCACAGCTGTCCGACTGTCATCCCGTCCGCTCCACCGCTGCTAGCTGGGTGGCCTGGGCCACTGGGGTCCCAATCCACAGTGATGGATTTGTCAAAGCAAGGGGTGAACCAGCAGATGGAAGATTCTCTCTCCCACCCCCCTTCCCTGTCACTTTGCATTTCAAAAAAGGAAATAAATATTTTAAAAAGAGCGGGCATGCTGGGGTGATGCCATGGGGCTTAGCCAGGCACAGACCTGACCAAACAATTCCTATCACTTCCTCCAGGAAGTCCGCCGTGACTGATGCCACCCTTCGGTGGCTCTGGGCATCTCCTTTGGCCTCCCCTGTGCCTCTGTCAAGGCACGCAGGGGTCCGTCTCTCCAGGGTTCCTCTGTTTGCTCCCCGTCCCCTGAACTGTGAATTCTTGGAGACTTTGTCTCAGCCCTAAAGCCCCAGACCTGCCTCATTCCTCGCTCGTAGGCGATGCTGTAGACCGGGGACACTCACTCAGATGCCCGTGCCATTCCTCACCCCCAGTGTTTGCAGTTGAGGGCCCCGGGGAGGTTTTAGGGCTCAGCTCCCCTGTGGGAGGCACCAGCGCCCATACACCAGAGACCCCAGCACCCCCTCTCTCTTCCACCAGTTGAGCTCCCAGCAAGAGCGAGCCGGGACTGTGGGCTTCCCAGCCGCCAGAACTGGGAGAAACCCATCTCTTAGCTTGGGCCATCCAGTCTATGGGGTCCTTCAGCGGTTGAAAGAACAAAAGAATGCACACGTTTGACCCTTGAGCGGGGCTTCGAGGCAGGTGCATCCGCCGACCCCGCCCCGCCCCGCCCTGCCCCGCCCCGTGGGAGCTGCTTCAGAGGTTCTGGGCTCACCCAAAGGACCCCCCTGCAGGCCTGATGCAGCCTGGCCTGGTCCTGGGCGGAGCTGTCCGCTAAGCCCCCAGCTCCTGACTCTTCTTACCCTTCCTCCCCCGGGAGGGACAGAGGGAGGCCCAGGGCTGCAGCCTGGCCAGGGCTCTTCTCCCTCCGAGAATAATGGCGCCCAGTCCTGTTGCCCTTATTTAATGCTGCAGATTTGCTGAGAGGCCTAATTGCACATTCCACTGTGGGGCGATTAACCGGCCTCTTAGCAGCGAGCGGCTCCCTGGGCCGGCGCGATTTATGCCTCCTGGGGAGGCAGCCTATTAGCAGCGGCCATAAATCTCGGAGCCGGGCTTGGCAAGGTGGATTTTAATAAAATCATAGGGGACAGAGCCAGGCTCGGGCCGCAGACTTCCGGGGGGAGAGCCAACATTTCTCTGTAATTAAAGGGACGCCTTGCAGCCCTGGGATATGCCCAGGATTTTAATGAAACTCTGGGAGCTGGAGGCAGTGACCACTTGGCAGCCAGGGCAGCGTCCCAGCTGGGATGGGGGTGCGAGGAACCTGGGGGAGCTTGGGTGGCCCCGGCCAAGGGGTCTTGAAGTGGCGGGGACGCTCAGGGCACACTGGCACCAGGGCTCTGGGCTCTGGCTGTCTGCTGACAGGGGCTCATTCCCAACCCTGGCAAATCGCTCCTCACACCCAGGAGCTCCCGGTCTCTAGGGACCCTTGGCCAGGAATCCCCAGGCCTCCTCCTAATCCCAGAACAAAAGGTTAAATGCCAGGCTCCACGGGCGGCTCCCTGAGCCTTCAGCTCCCTTCAGTCAGTGCTCAGGTCCTGCCTTTGAACTTGGCTGAACCTGCCAAGTGCACGCGCCAGAGTGCCCTGGAGCACAGCCCCGGTCCCCCTCCCTTCCATTCTGTTCCCTTCACTGCCCTTCCCTGCCCTCTGTCCCCAGTGCGGGCTCCTGTACTCTGGACTGGGCGTGTCCCAGGACGTCTCCCAGGCACCTGCTCCCCAACAGGCCAGGCCCCGGGCAGCTCCTCCTCACCCTGTTCCCCGCCGGGGCACTGTGTGCCCAGACCCACAGCTCAGGGGCGTCCAGCCAGAGCTTCCTCCCCTGCTCGCCGCACCTCCAGCCCCAGTTCTCGGCTGGTCGCGGCCACGTCGGCCTCCGCCTGGACCACTGAGGTGACCTCTCTGCTTCCACACCGGCCCCAGAGAGCTCAGGCGCCACCCCATGAAAGGTGTCCCCGACAGCAGGCACCATGGCCGCCCTCGCGCCCCCAGTGAGGAAACAGGGTAGTGAGGTTAAGTCCTGGCGTGGGGCTGCATGGCTGGCTCCAAGGAGCCCTCCCCTCTCCAGCCTCCTGCCTCCCCAGGCGCTCATCTCCTCTCACAACTGTCCCCTGCTCGCTGCTGGTCACTGTCCGACCGTGTCCTCCCTGTGTGCCTGTGGCCGCCTGCCCCTCTGTCCCCCAATCCCCAGAGACTGGGGCCTTGGCTCTGACTGCCATGGTCCCGGCACACGGCTGGTGCTGTAAGGTGCGCTCCTTGAGCCTGGTTTGTGCTCAGCCAGGAGTGGCTGGCGAGCCACGTGGTGCCCGTGCAGGTCTGCAGCTGGCTGAAGAGTCCGCCACCCAGGGAGAGGTCAGCTCCACGCCGCGTGGGGGGACTCCCTGGGCTTTTCCTCCTGGTCCTTGCTTGGAGGCGCGGGCGAGGGGGAGATGGGAGATTTGGCAAGGAGGATGCTAAGGAGGCAGATCCAATGGGGGTGGGGGGGGAGAGGAAGGGAGTGGGAAGGGAGGGAAGAAAGGACTGAAAATGTCCCTAAGACGCGAGTGGGCCCCAGAAATCCCCTCCCCAGGCTCTCAGCGCTCTGTCTGTCGCAGCCCAGGGAGGCTAAGGCCCCGGAGACGCGTGTGCCGCGCCTGGGGTCCCGTCGCTTTCTGGCTAAAGCAGAGTAGTTAGCAGCCTGCTCCCGCGACTCCGAGTCCGGGGCACTTTGCTTGGACTCAGGACGTCATCTACGCAAACAGCCCTAAAACTCGGGCGCCGCCTGGTGTGTCCGCACTGGCCGGGCCTGAGCCGGGGACCGTGTTTCGGAGCGGGGCCGATGAACACCGTGAGCGAGACTCACTGGCCATCGCGGCAGAGTGGCCACCACCGGGAGGGTTTGCTCAGGAGCAGGCCAAAGGCTTGTTTTCACCTGGAAACATTCCTCGTTTGCTCTCCACAGTTCTTTATCCAGGGCAAACATTTCACTCCACAAAACGCAATGAGTTTCTGCACACATAGATGCCAAAAAGCAGGTGGCAGAGTCAAACTGGGTTTCAGCATCTGTTACAATGGTTATTTTTTTTTCTTAAGATTTATTTATTTGAAAGAGTTACAGAGAAAGAGGGAGAGGCACACACACAGAGAGAGAAAACTTCTATCCGCTGGTTGGCTCCCTACATGGTCACAATGGCTAGGGCTGGGCCAGGCGGAAGCCAGGAGCCCGGAACTCCATCTGAGTTTCCCTCATGCGTGGCAGGGGCCTAAGTGTGTGGGCCGTCCTCTGCTGCTTTCCCAGGTGCATCAGCAGGGAGCTGGATCGGAAGTGGAGCAGCCGGGACTCGAACCAGCGCCCAGATACGGGATGCTGGTGGCGCAGGCGGCCACTTCTGCAGAGCCGATCAGGAGGCACTGTCGCTCCAATGACATGGGGCACACGGCGAGCACGCGGGGCTCACGGTGGGAAGCGGGACCCGTGGAAGGCAAGAGTCTCCATCTCCCAACAGAGAAGCCCTTGTCTACACGTCCACACGTCAGACGTGGCCGTGCTTGGTTACTCGGCAGAGAAGCCGCGTGGGGTTTGGAACGGACAATGAAGCAGTGATCGCAACCGTCCCAGCCGGCGAAAAAAAGTGACTCCTACAAAGGCCTTCAGGATCTACATACTCGAGACAATAAAACAACTCATTAACCTTTAAGAACAAAAAGCAAAAGAAAACCATCCCAAGCTATAATAAATGATTCCGGTGTGCCTGAGAGCTGTGGCGGGATCACGTGTCCAGGAGGCTTACACCCCGCCCCCCGAGTGTAGGGGGCGGGCAGACACAGAGCTTCCCCCGGCCCAGGGAGGGGGCTTCTGTGCCGTGGGTGGGGGTGTGGGACGCGTGGCTCTCAGAAGCAAGCCATTACCCCAGGCAGCGGCTGCGGCTCGGGCCCACAGCGGATTCCCCCACGACCTCTTTGCTGGGCTGCAAGTCACACAGTGTGGCCGGGACAAGCTGCATGGGGCTGCCTTCCCAGACCCTCCAGCCCCCGGCCTCAGCTTCCCTGCCTGTGAAATGGGAGCAAGAAGCCCCACCTCCAAGCCTACTTGTGGGGTTGGCACCGCTGCCCCATCTGTCTGTCTGTCTGTCCCACTGGTGCAGATCCAGAGCCCACCAACGTTGCTCAGACCCCCACCCCGCTGCCCACTACTTCTTGCTTGCAAACAGCAGTCACCAGGCAAGAGGCCTCTGCTGACCACGGGGAGGGGCAGCTTGTCTACCTCTGCCTGCAGGGGCCCCAGGAGGGCAGGAGGAGCCCGGCACGTGGGACACTCGGGTATCTCTGAGGCAAAGATCACCAGGACCTTGGGTGGTGGCTTGGGAACCAGTGGGAAAAAATTGTCTTTCTTTCTTTCTTTTTTTTTTTTTTTTAAGATTTTTTTGTTTGAGAGAGTTACAGAGAGAGGAGAGGAGACTGAGAGAGAGAGAGAGAGATAGAGAGATCTTTTATCCATTAGTTTATTCCCCAGGTGTCCAACCTGAAGCCTGGTGCTCCATCCGGGTCTCCCACGTGGGTGCAGGGGACCAAGCACGTGGACCATCTTCTGCTGCTTTCCCAGGCCTTTAGTGGGGAGCCAGACTGGAAGTGGAGTAGCCGCCGGGACATGAACTGGTATCTATACAGGATGCTGGCATTGCAGGCTGCGGCTTTATCTGCCAAGCCACAGCACTGGCCCCTGGGCAACCATTTTTAAAGCAATTCTCCACCCTTCAACCTGGGGGTCTTGGCAGACACTTAAAGACCCCGGGGACTGCTCAGGCCCCATCAGATCAGAGCAGCAGACACTGTCAGCTCTGCACGTGAGAAACCGAGGCGCAGGGGCCAGTGCGGTGCCACAGCAGGCCACGCCTGTGTTGGCTGCACCGGCATCCCATATCAGAGCACAGGTTCCAGTCCCGGCTGCGCTGCTTCCAATCCAGCTTCCTGCTAAACACCTGGGAGACAGCAGACGCTGCCCCAAGTCCTTGGGCCCCCACCACCTGTGCGGGAGGCCCGGGTGGAGCTCCAGGCTCCTGGTTCTGGCCTGGCCCAGCCCCGGCTGTTGCAAGCATTTGGGGAGTGAACCAGCAGATGGAAGGTCTCCCATCTCTTTCTCTCTCTGTCTCTTCCTCTCTCCCTGTTGCTCTGCCTTGCAAATAAATAAATCATCTTTAAAACAAAGAAGCAAACCAAGGCCCAAAGAAGGTGAGAAGCTTGCCTGAGGCCAGCTGGGTGGCTGAGTACTGTGGACTTGCCAGGGCCCTCACCGTGACCTGGGACCCTGCTGTGGTTTCTCACTGAGTGCCTTCTGCCCCTGCTGTCACAGGGGCCACTTCTCAGGCCACCCTGACGTCTCCCAGGGGACTTTGCCCTGGGCCCGAGGAGCCTGTTTTCCTACGGAGCCCCCCCCCACTTTCTAGAAGTTTCCCCATGGAGATCTGCTTGGCCTGCGACTCGGCCTCCATGCCTGGGCTGCCCCTGCAGGCCTGGCCCAGCGCTGACCACTGAGTGCTCACTGCAAACCTGGGGCGGAGTTGGGCCAGTGCCACGTGTAGCCTACCCTGAAAGTGTTGCTCCTGGCTCGATGTCCGTTCTCGTGGATTCCCACGGACGGTCCCCACTCTTGCGCACACTGGTCTACGAGCTGGGCCACGTTGCATGGCTTTGTCCTTCCCACATCCCTGGCACCGTTTCCTGCACACAGTAGGTGCTCGGGGAGCAGGTGCAGAAAGGCACAGGGCGAGGGAGGCCTAGGTTCCCACCTGGAATTGTCATCCACGGGCCTCGTTTTGCTTCCTCTGCAGAATGGGAACACATCTCTCCAGAGTGTGAGTGTGGGTGGATATCCAGGACCACACAGGACAGAGCTCGGCAGACTCAGCGCATGTCTGGTTGTTGAACACGGTGCCCGTGTCTCCCCACCCCCAGCCTCCGTCCCTCCATGATCCTCACAGCGCCAAGCCCTCCCCCTACCGCACCGACCCCTGCCCTGGCCGGCGCGGGAGCAGCCTCGTTGACCGTGCCCGGCCGTGCGCACACCGGAGCCAGCAGGGCTCTCCCTCCCATCGCCGAAGCCTGCAGCCACAGGCGCACCTGAGCGGCCACGGTGGATCCGACCTCCCCATGGATGGATCTGATCGCCTCACAGGTAAGTCTGGACACCCCCAGGAGGACCTGCCCATCCCGTGGGGACTCTGACCCGCGTGGCCATGTGTCTGTCTGACGGCCTCTCAAAGACACACAGGCCAGTGGGGGGGCGGGGGGGGGGTGCTGCCAGGGCAGAGCAGCTCTGCAGGAGGTAGGGACACGCCCCTCGCCCTCACCCCCTCCCCAGCCAGGCCCAGGAGAGCCCCTGGGCCCCAGAGGGAGGAAGCCTCTCTCCAGGCTGGGGCGGCCGAGAGAAGCGCAGCATAATTGCATCTTAATAACTGTTTTGCAGCATAGGATTTATAATTACTAAATGTGTGATAACTGCTCCTTAAATGCCCATGATCTTTAAAAACCCTAATTTATAATTTAAGAAGCTGACACCTCTCGCCACTCTTTATTTTATCTTGTCGGGAGTAATGGAAGAGTAAGTTATGGAAAACCTTTATTTTTCATTAGCCTTAAATCCAGCGACAATTAATGTGCCCAATTTGATTATAAACTGCACAAATTAAACAATAAAGAGCTGTCTAATGAGAAATTAATTATGGGCATGGGAAGGGGAGCCGGGCCGGATAAAAGCAATAACTTACCGCCCGTGGCAGCCCGTGTCGGCCTCTCCGGGAGATGAAGGGGCTCCCTCAATGTGTGCCTTTGCTGATAGGAGCCATCACAGATCAGTTGATCCAGAAACCATAACAGGCTAGTAATTGAAACTGCCAAAATCAATAGTGCTGACAGCCTTAATTAAATTAAATATGGCGGGGATGGGCGCGCGGCGGCGGCCGGCGGCGGGACACTTGACCCTCAGGCCGAGCGCGCCTGATGGAGAGCGCCGCCGTGTGATGGATCTGACCCCGGGAGACACTTGCGGACCGGGCCCCCTCCCGCAGGGAGAGGCTCCGTGAGCGATGGGGTGCTGGGAAGTCCGTGTCTCGGGGCATCTACTCTGGGGGTGCAGGGGAGGGGCGGGAGCAGGAAGTGAGGAACCGCGGGCTCTGGAGGCAGGAGCCAGCCGGTGGGAGCGATCCGACCAGTCCCAGCTCCCCACTGGCCACGCGAGGGGCCCCGGCTGCGTTGCCTCGCCCGGCCCAGCCTCCACTTTCCCCTTCTGCGAGCTGGGCGCGCGCGCAGACACCTGCAGCGGGGCGGATGCCCGAAAGACGCAGTGTTGATGTTGAGGAGCCCTGCTGTGCTCCGGGAGTCTGGAACATTCTCACTGCTGCCTCCCCTGCCCCAGGGCCCGGCCACAGGGGCCTCCTGGCTAAGGAGAACCATGAAGCCAGCAGCAGCTCTGTCCGCTTCGTGTTTGTGGCTGCTCTTGGTAGAGTTCCTTCCCATGGGGCCGGCGCTGTGGGGCAGTGGGCTAAGCCTCCGCCTGCCACACCTGCACCCTGTATGGGCACCCGTCTGAGTCCCGGCTGCTCCGCTTCCGATCCTGCTCCCTGCTAATGCGCCTGGGAAAGCAGCGGAACGTGGTTCAAGTGCTTAGGCCCCTGCGCCCACGTGAGAGACTGGAAGAAGCTCCTGGCTCCTGGCGTCAGCCTGGCCCAGCCCCCGCCGTTCCAGCCATTTGGGGAATGAATGGTAGTAAGACCGATACCTCTTTCTCTCTCTCTCTCTCTCTCTCTCTCTCTCTCTCTCTCTCTCTCTCTCTCCCCTCCCTCCCTCCCTCCCTCCCTCCCTCTGTGACTCTGCCTTTCAAATAGATAAAAATAAATCTTTAAAAATAATCCCCTCCCTGGCCGGCGCCGCTACTCACTAGGCTAATCCTCCACCTTGCGGCGCCAGCACACTGGGTTCTAGTCCCGGTCGGGGCGCCGGATTCTGTCCCAGTTGCCCCTCTTCCAGGCCAGCTCTCTGCTGTGGCCAGGGAGTGCAGTGGAGGATGGCCCAAGTGCTTGGGCCCTGCACCCCATGGGAGACCAGGAGAAGCACCTGGCTCCTGCCATCGGATCAGCGCGGTGCGCTGGCCACAGCGCACCGGCCGCGGCGGCCATTGGAGGGTGAACCAACGGCAAAGGAAGACCTTTCTCTCTCTCTCTCTCTCTCTCTCTCTCACTGTCCACTCTGCCTGTCAAAAAAAAAAATAATAATCCCCTCCCTGCCACAGATTTGGGGTCTCCCACCCTGGCTCCTTGGACCCCTGGAGCGAGGCAGTAGAGAGAACTTCAGAGCGTTCAGGGAGAGCCTGGCTGGGGTTCAAATCCTGGCTGCCCAGCTTGTTGTCGGCGTGACCTTGCCTGTGTCGCCGGGCCGCTCTGTGTGCCCGTGGGGACGAGACCCCACGCCCTGCTGAAGCAAACCAGACCGTCGGGGGGCTCGGCAGTGTTGTGAGCATTAGCAGACAGCGGCGGCCGCCCGCCTGCCCGCGCCACGGCTCCGGCAAAGGAAGAAAATAAAATGCACTTGATTGCGCTCTCCAGTATTGTTCTGTCCTTCCAAAAAAAGAGAAGGAAATCAATGACTACAAAAAGCCCTGGCCTCATAAACATTGGTTTTCACCATAGGAAGCAGAACAAATAAATATCTTCGCAGTTTGCTCGGCTGTCGGCCGGCTGGGCCGACTCCTTCAGCGACATGAATTAGGCGGCTGGGCTTCCCCGAGGTGGATGTCAGCGCTAACAAACTGTCCCTTCATAACAGGCCGGCCGGAGATCAGAGGAGCAGATTATTCAAGGAGACGCCTTCGAGATGCCCATGTGGTTGCTGTGACAACTTGCCCAGAGAGGGAGGGCCCCTGTCGGCCGGAGGGGACGGGCTCCAGGCAAGCTGGCCAGAGGCGGATAATCCCAGCCCAGGCCGCCACGAGCAGAGGGCTCTCTGCCCAGTGAGCACCTTAGCTCGCTCCCGCTCCCCCCTACCCCCCAGCCACCGGGCCCCGGTGTGGGTGGAGTCTCCTCCGAGAGCCGCCTGGACGCCGGGCAGCCCCCTCGGAAAGACGCTGGGAGAGCAAAGTGGGTGATGTTCCCTCCCAAGGGGGCCCCGGACTCTCGTTCACCACCGCGGGCCCTGCACGGGGCTGAGACCTTGGACCTCGAATGGCACAACCTGTGTCAAGTCCCCGTGCGCCTGTGTGACCTGGAGCGGCATTGCCCCGCCCCCGTGTTGGCGTTGGCTGTGGGCTTCATTGTGGCTGCCACCTTGTAGGTTTGCAGGAAGTGCTAGACGCTGCTGCCGCAGGCACCCCACAGGGCTCAAACCCCGCTCCGCCTGTCACCAGCCATGTGACTCCTGTGACCCATCTGCAAAATGGACTCACAGCCCCCAGTCCAAATGAGTCAATACGGTGAAGCATTGATCGGCACTTGCTTGCTGTCATTCAGTGCCCTCGGAACTCAGACGAGGAGGGACCAGGGCTCCTGGTCTACACACGAGCAATGGGACCCCTGCAGGGCCAGGGTGCCCCGTCCTGGGGCCAGCCCGCCCTGCAATCGTAGCCACACTCATAAACACACATCTCACACCCGGGCACAGGCACACACCCCGCCGCGCATCAGGAACTGCCAGGGATGTCACGCATGCCCCGGGGAAGAGATTACAACACGGAGGGAAAGGAAGTCGCTTGCAATCAGAGCCTCTCCCCGAGCTCTGCCGACGAGCGGGACCGGCTCGGGCTGGCCCGGCAGCGGCTCCGGACGGCCAGGGTGGCGGGGAACCGCGGCTGCTCCCCTGGTCTGCAGCTGCAGAGCCCCCGCCAGGCACTGCGCAAGGGCGCCCGCTCACACGTATATACACACTCACACACTCACGTGTATACACATACTCATGGACATGCACACACTCTTATACATACACTCATACACACACATGAACACTCACTCACATTCACATACCCATACACACGCTCACAGACACACTCACACACTCATACATGTATACATGTACACACTCATACACTCACGTGCATACACACTCATGAACATGCATACACACATGTACACACACTCATACACACACACACATACACACTCACATTCACATACACACGCTCACAGACACACTCACACACTCATACATGTATACATGTACACACTCATACACTCACGTGCATACACACTCACGAACATGCATACACACATGTACACACTCACATTCACATACACACGCTCACAGACACACTCACACACTCACATATGTATACATGTACACACTCATACACTCACGTGCATACACACTCATGAACATGTATACACACATGTACACACACTCATATACATACACTCACACACATGTACACACTCATGTTCACATACCCATACACATGCTCACAGACACACACTCATATATGTATACATGTACACACTCATACACTCACGTGCATACACACTCATTCGTGAACATGCATACACACATGTACACACTCATATACATACACTCACACACATGTACACACTCACGTTCACATACCCATACACATGCTCACACTCATGCACACACATGTATGCATGTACACACACTCATTCATGAACATGCATACACATATGCACACACTCATATACATACACTCACACACATGTACACACTCACGTTCACATACCCATACACATGCTCACACTCATGCACACACATATGTATGCATGTACACACACTCATTCATGAACATGCATACATACATGTACACACACTCATATACATACACTCACGTACACACTCACATACATTCACATACCCATACACATGCTCACACTCATATGCATATATTCATACACATGTGTATACACTCACACATACACGCACAATATGTCCATACACATTCACATGTGTATACATACACCTAAACACACACACACCTACACACTCACACACATACACATATGTATACACACAAATACACAACTTGTACACACGCACATATACTTATGCACACACACACTCACGTGTGTATACACATACCTTCACACACATTCATACACACATTCACACACACTCACACATTCACGCACACTCACACGTGTATACACACATACCTACACACTCACACACATACACACTCACACACTCATACACACTCACACGTGCATACACATACCTACACACACTCAGACACATTCATACACACACTCACACATTCACTCACACGTGTATACACATACACATACCTACACACTCACACACATACACACTCACACACACTCACATGTGTATACACGTACCTACACACACTCACATACTCTGACACACACTTATGCACACTCACACGTGTATACACATACCTACACACACTCATACACACTCACACATGTTTACACATACCTACACACTCACACACCCATACACACTCACACTCACACACTCATGCACACTCACACGTGTCTACACACATACACACACTCATGCACACTCACACACACTTGAGTGTGATGCAGCCTTGGAAAGGAGACTGCCCCATGCCCCGGCGTGGGTTAACCTCGGGGACACGATGCCTCAGGAAATCAGGGCCAGGGGCTGGGGAGGGCCAGGGCGGGGAGGGCCAGGGGCTGGGGAGGGGTGGCGGGCTGCGGTTCGTGTGCAGTGGGGCCGGGGTTTCAGAACAAGCCTCTTTCCAGAGATGCCCTCTGGAGATGGTGGGACGGAGCAGTGAGGGCTGGGCGGGCACGTGGGTGTAGTCCAGCCCCTGAACGTCGGCCTAGGGGCGGGAATGGGGTGTCCACATCTTTCACCACAGTTGAAGACCAAGCCCTCTCAGCAAACACGGAAGGGCGGATGCTGAACCCTGGGGCCCGGGCGCCGCTCGGCTGAGCCCGCGGACATTTGTCCAGTGCCTCCTGGGTGCGCGACAGAGCAGGGCAGCTGGGAGAGTCAGGGGCTGCCCCCCCGCCAGGGCAGGGGACACTGCCCCTACTGACCAGCAGGAGGCTCTGCACATCTGACCGGCCGGACCCTGTGACCCAGAAGTGCTGCCCTGCCTGGGCGCACTGAGCACGGCCACAGGCAGAGCCGGCCCCCGTGTGCCCGGCTGGTCTCACGCGCTGTCAGAGGGTGGCCAGAGAAGCTCAGGGCTGTGCGGAGAATCAATCTGTCCATCTATGATTATATGCGAGCCTGTGTCTACTCACCTGTCACGTTTCCACCCATCCGTCTACCAAATCCATATCTACCCGTCATCCACCTACACACCTACCTGTCCATCCGACCATCTGAGTGTGTGTGTGTGTCTATCTCTATCTTGCTTCTCCAGGGGCCTATCCATCTATGTACATATGTATGGCTCCATCTACCAAATCCATCTATAGCTATCTATCGTCTGTCTACCTGCCTGCCTGCCTATCTATGTCGACCTGTCTGCCTGCGTGCCTACCTGTCCACCTGAGCACCTGTGTATGTCTGTGCCACCTTCCCAGCCGTCTGGATTATCGACTGCTCTATCCGTCTGTCCGCGGATCTGTCTGTCTGTCTCCCTCGCTATTTGTCAGAACGTGCAGGCGATATGGTAAGAACCGGGCTCACGAGCTGGTGGGGGCTGGGAGCGTGCCTCTGGAGAGCAGACAGCAGGCTGGGACTCGGGGACGGGCCGCTGCGCTGTCCTGGGTCCCGGGTCTGCAGGCTGGGGACCCAGGCAGGCTTCTAGGGTGCGGGCCCGTAGGGAGCCCGCCCTGGGAATCTGCTTTCCCTGGAGCCCTTCTGCTGGTCCAGCCGCAGGATGGAGAGTCGCATACTCTCCACAAAGCCGGCCGACTGCCACGTTCTTCTCGCCTACCAGGTCCCGTCACGGCAGCATCCAGGCTGCTGCTGTCAGCCCGCCGCAGGGGACGCATACAGTTGACCTGCACCCCGCTCGTGGCCGTGTGGGAGTCCTGGGCCACTGTGAAGTGAGCAGAGCCCACAGCGTGCAGGGGGCGGCGGCCTCCAACCAAAAGCCGATCGTAGGCACTGAGCACGGTGGTTGGCCCGTAGGAGGTGAGAGATCAGCGCCCAGGCCTCCCCCGGTCACTACAACGACCACCTGTGTCCCCCCTGCGCAGGCAGCCCCCAAAGGAGAGGCAGCTGTGGGAATGAAGCATGGGTGACAAAGGCAGGGTCTTCCTGGGGCAGGAGTGGGGGCCTCACCACCTTCCGCAGACACCAGCAGAGGGGCCGCCTCTAGTCTGGCCGCAGCCGCATCGCTCTGCCAGGAAGCTGCCCGCGGGGTGTCAGGGGCCTACAGACACGGAGCCAGGCCATGGCTGACACCAGAGACGCGGCATCTAGTGCCCCATTTGCGTGTTCCGCACAGGTTCCCCCCGTGGAGGCACAGCCCCGTTTTCCAGGGCAAAGGGATGCTTGCTTGTGAATGTGGGAAGTCATCGGAGGCCAACAGAGCTGGCATGGCTAGCCAGGCCCCGCCCCTGCCAGCTCACCACGGCCAGTGCCCCTCCCCAAGTCTCGCTGAGCCTGGCATGCAGTGCCGGCACCCACATGGGCGCCAGTTCTAGTCCCAGCTGCTCCAGTTCTGGTCCAGCTCCCTGCTGATGTGTTGGGGAAAGCAGTGGAAGGTGCCCCAAGTGCTTGGGCCCCTGCACCCACGTGGGAGACCCAGAAGAAACTCCTGGCTCCTGGCTTCAGCCTGGCCCAGCCCCAGCTGTTGTAGCCATCTGGGAAGTGTACCAGATGATGGAAGACCTCACTCTCTGTCTCCCCCCACCCCGTGTGTGTGTGTGTGTGTGTGTGAGAGAGAGAGAGAGAGAGAGAGAGAGAGAGACTCTCTGGCTTTCAAATGAATAAATAAATTTTTAAATTGTTTTTAAATATTGAGCTACATTGCCCCCCCAAAAAACCCTTCCTGGCCACCTGGGACCTGTGAGGTGGCCTTCTTTGGAAACAGGGTTTGTGCAGGTGCTATCGAGGTGAGGTGGGATGAAGTCCAGACAGGCCCTATCCAATGTCACTGATGTCCTCCTAGGAAGAGACTAATGGCCGAAGACCAGAGGGAAGCGGCACAGGCCAAGCCTGGAAGCCGCAGAGTCGGGGAGCTGGGTGTCCCCAGATCCTCCAGCGGGAGTGTGGCCCCACCCACACCGTTGGCCCTGCCCCTCCTGTGTCGGGTGCCTGTCTTGGAGCCTTAGGAAGTGAACCCACCCTCCACGCTCTGCAGCCGTCGCCTGGTGGGACGCCCCCCCTGGGTCCCGTGCAGTGTCCGCCTCTCCCCAGCGCAGGGTCTCAGGAGCGGTCCCGCCACCCCCACCCCCAGTGCCCGTGACCCGGGGCCTTGCGTGGTTGCTTGCAGGCCTGGGCTGCGTCCATCCGAGGCGGCGACCAAGTGTTTATTTCTGCATCGCAAGCCCGGAGGTGTAAACAGAGCCGGTCGAGACACAGCCGTGCCTGTCTTGGACTTCAAAATAAACTCATCCTGGTAATGGATCGTAATGGGCAGTCTGCACGCTGCAGGCCCCAATTACGCCCCGCAGGGCCTCTGACGGCGGGGCAGGTCACCCAAGGGCGCCAGGGAGAGCCCGGGGCCCACCTCCTAGTGAGGAAACCAGCTCCTGCCCTCCCAGCCCCGCCCCTCCCCCGTCACCCCCACTTCACCTCCTCTCTCCCCTTCCCCCCCGCCTCCTCTTCCCTGGCTTCAGAGGCAGAGTTACAGAGAGAGCGAGAGCGAGAGAGAGAGCGAGAGAGAGAGAGATCTCCCATCTGCTGGTTCACTCCCCAGCCGGCCACAACAGCCAGGAGCCAAGGGCTCCATCCCGGTCTCCCACGCCGGTGCCGGGGCCCAAGCCCTTGGCCATCGTCCACTGCTTTCCCAGGTGCAGCATCAGGGAGCTGGATGGGAAGTGGAGCAGCCGGGACTCGAACAGGCGCTGCAGCGTGGGCTGGTGTTGCGAGGAGCAGCTCAGCCTGCTGCACCCGGAGCCAGCGCCCACGTCTGTCCTCCCCGCGATTCGTGGGCGCCCTCGTGACCTCTGCTGAATGGGCGCCCGTCCTTTCATGCCCGTGAAGCAACGCCTGGGCTTCCAGTCCAGCTTCCGGTTCAGGATGGCTCCAGGGCTGGGGCCCTGCTGTCCACCGAGCCGACCCAGGTAAGGGCTCCTGGCTTCGGCCTGGCTCAGCCCTGGTTGTTCCAGGCAGTCAGAGAGTGAACCAGGAGGCCGGTGCTGTGGCACAGCGGGTTAATGCCCTGGCCTGAAGTGCCGGCATCCCATATGGGCGCTGGTTCAAGACCTGGCTGCTCCACTTCCGATCCAGCTCTGTTGTGGCCTAGGAAAGCAGTCGATGATACCCCCCCTCCAAAAAAAAAAAAAAAAAAAAGAGTGAACCAGAAGATGGAAATTCTCTCTCTCTCGTTCTCTTTCTCCCCTTTCAAATAAATAAATATAAAAAAAAAAACACTTTTAAATGAAAGACGCTATATTTTAAAAAAGGACAACTAGGTCAGTGCAACAGCAGAGAGAGCCCAGAACTAAAACAGCAATGAGAGTCCATCAGTCATCCAGGAGAGCAGCCAAATCCAGATGCCGACAGCACCGCGTGCTAGCTAGGGTGGGAGCAGCAGGAACGCACACTTGTCGCCCAGGCCTGGGACGTGGGAGAGCCTCACAAGACAACACACTCGTCCCTGGTGCTCACTCAAAGGAGCTGAAAAATGAATACCCACACAGCCATCCGCACACAGATGTGTGCTCATCCGTGTGTCCTGAAAAGCTGCACTCGGAATCGGCAACACTCGGCAGCAACCAAGACGTCCTTAGCTGCCGCGCCCGGGCGGCGGAGAGCTGCTCGGAAACGAGCCACGGAGCGGGCGCAGACCCGGAGGGAGTTCCAAGGCCCCTCACTCCACGAAGCAGCCACGGGAAAGGTTGCCTCCCGCGTGGCTCCAAGCCTGCGGCCCGGGCAAACGGCAACCCTGCGCACACCGTCCCGGGCTGCATGGCTCAGGGCTGCGGGTGGAGCGGCGGGGTGCAGCGGGCTGTCCACGAGCGACTGCGATGGCGGGTCCGCGTGGTCCCGAGCCCATCACTCCCCGGGGCCCACGGAGCGCACAACCCCGGGGCGCGCTCTCGCGCCCCCTGGTGACGAGTCGCGGTAGGTCCATAGCGGTAACCAAACGGGCCAATCCGGAGGGTGGTGGTCCCGGGTGGAGAAGCAGGCTTAGAGGGAACCCATGAACCTTCCATGAACCAAAATCTCTAAAAATGCTGCCTTTCACACGTAAAAAGCGCCTGGGTCAGGACAGGGCCGGCCACGCTCCTGTAACAAGCAACCTGTCCATCTGCCGGCCTCAACGGGGCCAGGTGTTCCATTGCTCAGGGGCCTCTGCGCACCACTCAGGCCCCAAACTGGCCCTGGTGACCCCCGGGCCGGCTGAAGGCGCCGTCAGCAGCACAGTGCAGCCTTCGCCACGAGTGACTCTGCCCACGGTGGCACAGGTGCACTCACCCGGGGCGCGAGGAAGGGCCATCCGGGAGGTGGGGGCCGAGCACTGCTGGCGGCCTGGGGGGGGGGGGCACCAGTGGCAGAGGACAGGGCCCCCCGCGGGTCCTGCCCGACCTCGGCTTCCCCACTTGCCCTGAGGGCCAGTGCTTGCTGCCGCCCCGAATGAAGAGGCACCACGGATCCGGTGTTCAGTAAGGGATGGACATTCTAAATTGAGACACAGGAAGGGCTGAGAGCCCCCTACCTGGTCAGTTTTTTTTTTTCCTTTTTCATTGTATTTGAAAGGCAGAGGGCCAGATCTTCTACCCGCTGGCCTGCAGCACCCAGGCCTGGCCCAGGTCAAAGCCAGCAGCCAGGGCCTCAATCCGGGCTCCCACGTGAGTCACAGAGACACGGCTCCGGGAGCCATCAGTGCGGCCCCCGGGGCACACATCAGCAGGAAACTGGAGCCCAGGCTTGGGACGGCAGGTGGACGTCCCCAGTGGGACGTCAGCCACTACGCTGAACGCTCACCTCTAGAGAGTTTTGACTGGGATATTTCTAATAAAACCCAGGTCTTCATGCTCTTAACAAGTCAGCAGTGGGTAGACCCAGGCCACGGAGGCCACAGTGAGTCCCGGCCGTGGGGGACCGTGGGGCCTCTGCAGCTCCCTTGTAGGATCAACAATCCTGCACGTCTACGGAGCGCTCAGTGAGAGCTGGGGATCTGTGCGTGTGTGTGCATGTGAGTGTGAGACTACACCTGAGTGTGTGTGAGCATGTCTCGTGTGGGCATGCAAGTGATGTGTGTGCATGTTTCAAAGCCCATGTGCATAGACAGTGTGACGTGTGCAAGTGCGTTTCGTGTGTGCGTTAGTGTGTAAGTGTGTGTGTTCTGTGTGTGTAGTGTGAGGTGTGTGTGAGTGTGTACATCTTCCATGATCTGTGCGTATGTGTTGTGCGTGTGCACAGTGTGAGGTGTGTGCAAGTGTGTACATGTTCTCTGTGTGTGCATGTGGTCTGTGTGTGTATGTGTTGTGTGTGTGCACAGGGTGAGTGTACACATGTTCTGTGTGCAAGTGTGTGTGTTTTAGGAAGACAGGCAACACCAGGGTCGGCGCTGACTGACTCATTGTTAAGAGCAGGCACGAGCCAGCGTAGCTCCTTCCCCTGGCTCTGCGGTCCAAGCTTTCCACCAGGGCATGCTTCCCCGGCTCCTGAGCCTGAGCCTGACCCGCTAAACCTCAGGCCTGAACGAGGAAGGGGGCAGGCGGCGTCTCCTCTCCAGGCACCGAGAGCAGAGCGGCTCTGACCCCGGGGAGGGGAGGAGGGGGTCACAGAGGAGCCCAGGTGAGGAAAGAGGCTGGGGTTAGCCCAGCCCCTCAGCCCACTGTGGCTCCAGGGCAGGCATCAGGCGGGGGCGGGGTGGGGGTGCTGAGCTGGGCTCTGCAGTCCTCAGGGCAGCGACCCTGGAAAACCCACGGCTGCCGAGCACAGGAAGTTCAGCCACGAAGTCGGGCAGGGCAGTCCCTTCCTCCCTCCTCCACCCGAGCCTGGGCGCCGAGTGAGAGGGGGCATCCGATGCTGCCCCACCCCGGAGCAGGGAACCCAGCTTCTCACGGGCAGGGCTGTGCCGCCTTGCCTGGATTCCAGACCTATGGGTTTTCTTCCTTTCTTTTCTTTTTTTTGACAGGCAGAGTTAGACAGTGAGAGAGAGAGAGAGAGAGAGAGAGAGAGAGAGAGAAAGGTCTTCCTTCTGTTGGTTCATCCCCCAAATGGCCGCTAAGGCCAGCACGGTGCGCCAATCCAAAGCCAGGAGCCAGGTGCTTCCTCCTGGTCTCCCATGTGGGTGCAGGGCCCAAGCACTTGGGCCATCCTCCACTGCACTCCCTGGCCACAGCAGAGAATTGGACTGGAAGAGGAGCAACCGGGACAGAATCCGGTGCCCCGACGGGGACTAGAACCCGGGGTACCGGCGCCGCTAGGCAGAAGATTAGCCTAGTGAGCCACGGCACCAGCCAACCTATGGGTTTTCTCCTCCCATTTGAAATAATCTGGATGAGGTCAGATTTAAGACCTGCTTCCATAGCGAGGAAGGAGGCAGAGGATTGGCCAGAGAAGGAGACCGGGAAAGGAGAGATGGGACGAGAGGAGAAGAGACAAGGGCTGGAGCAAGGGAATGGCCAGGCTGTGTCCACCTGAACACCTGCGCGTGCCACCTGCACCTGCCCTGTGCAGCCTCCTAGCTCAGACTGATGGTGCTGGGGCAGGGTCCACATTCTGTGCCCAGGGAAGGGGACAGGAAGGGACAGGGAGGCCGAGGAGGCCTAAACAGACAAGAGGGGGAGGGGCAGAGCAAAGAGAGGCCGGAGAGCCCGTGGCACGAGAGTGAGATGGGGCCAGAAGGAGGTGACGCTGCCCACGGCTTTGCACCCACCTTGGGGCTCAGCTGGAAGTAGGGAGGGGCAGCTCTGTGCAGTGGGGGACAATGATGATGATGGGGGAGGGGCTGAGGGCATCCCACCCCCCTGAGAACTCCACCTGGGGCAGCCAGCTGTCACCTGAACCAGCCCCCCGAGTGCTGTCCTCAGCCTCATGAAGAAGCCTGGTTCAGCTGCCCACCCACGTGGACATGTGGCTCAGCGTGGACATGTGGCTCAGTGTGGACAGGTGGCTCAGCGCGGTCACGTGGCTCAGCGTGGACAGGTGGCTCAGTGTGGACACGTGGCTCAGTGTGGACACGTGGCTCAGTGTGGACACTGGTTCAGCGTGGTCACACGGCTCAGCGCAGTCACGCGGCTCAGTGTGGACACATGACTCAGCGCGGTCACGCAGCTCAGCATGGTCACGTGGTTCAGTGTGGACACGTGGCTCAGCGTGGTCACGGGGCTCAGCGTGGACACGCGGCTCAGCATGGTCACGTGGTTCAGTGTGGACACATGGCTCAGCGTGGTCACACGGCTCAGCGCGGTCACGCGGCTCAGTGCGGTCATGGAGCTCAGCATGGACACGTGGCTCAGTGTGGACACATGGCTCAGTGTGGACACGTGGCTCAGTGTGGACACATGGATCAGCGTGGTCACACGGCTCAGCGTGGTCACGCAGCTCAGTGTGGTCACACGGCTCAGCGTGGACACGTGGCTCAGCGTGGACACGTGGCTCAGCGTGGTCACACGGCTCAGCATGGACACATGGCTCAGCGCGGTCACACGGCTGAGCAGCGGCAGAGTCCACCCAGCGAGGGCGGAGCGGCTTCCCTGGCCCTAGGCCCTCACTGCCCTCCGAGAGACGGGGTGGCCAGAGGGGCTCTCGGCCAGGGGCTGCGGCCACTCCATTCAGCTGGAGACGGGGCCCCGAGAGAAAGCAGGCGGCCATGACCTCAACCCCCTCCCCGCCCACAGAACACTCACTGTTCAGATGCAGAACTATCCGGCTTGGAGTCCTGGGGACCCCCTGGAAGCTGCGTGATCCTGAGCCTGTTTGCCCCCCTCCCCGTCCTCGTGGCTCACGCCTGCAGACTCCAGCACCCGCCCAGCAGCCACCTGGGGGGCGGCCTCTCCTGCTTGAGCAGGGAACCTGAGCAAGGGAAGAGAGCTCTCCGCCCGGCCACCAGCACCCGGCAACGCTGGCCCAGCCCTGTGGCTGCACAGCCCCTTCCTGGCGGCCAGCACCTCCCCACCCAAGGCCCCGTGCTGAGCGCTTGGGTCATCCCAGCCCAGAAGGGCGCTGGAAGCCCTGTGTGCCCCCCGCTGGCAGCCATGCACCTGTGGTGTCTTAAGTCTCAGCAGCGGGTCAAGGGCAGGGTCTGGGATTGGCAGGTTGCACAGCTGCTCTCGCCGATTGGCGGGTTCTGTTGTCACCAGAGTGGAAGGGAGGTATGGAAGGGCTCAGAGATGTAAAGACATTTACCCAAAGCCACACAGCACAATGTAGGTGTCCTCAGCTACGCCGTAGCCTCACCTGGATTACTGCCAGGCCTCAGCTGATCTTCCTGTTGGCCCACAAGCCCCAACGCACTACCTGCCCCCTACCTAAGTGCCTGTCATCCTCCCTGCCACACGCCACACCCACCTCCAGAGACCACGGAGCAGTGACTGCAGTGCCAGGTGGCACAGCGGAGTCCCGGAAACACGGGGAAGGGTCCGAAGAGCAAGACCAAGGCGAGGTCCTGCTCGGGAGGAGGACTTGAGACCTGCACCCAGGGGTGCGAGGTGGAGCTGAGGAAGGAGCAGAGCCCCGCTCTCGGGCAAGCCCCTCCCGGCTGTCTCAGCCCTGTTTCTGTGGCTGCAAGAAAACACCTGGGGCAGAGGAGGCATGGGCGCACAGCTGAGCACAGCCGCCTAAGGGGGCACAGGACGACCTGGGGGACCACGCTGACCCCTCCTCCAAACACCCTCAGCACGTGGATCCCATGTGAGAATGTTGGGGGGACAGTGATTCAAACTCCACTAACCTAGAGCCTGGCTCAGCCCCAGAACAAAGCGGGGAGGGCAGGTGCCGGGGAAGCGGCAGCTGCCGCAGTGCTGGGGTGGCCCTGGGGCGCGGTGACTTTGTCCCGCCCCCGGCGCGCTGCTGCGGGCCTCACTGCCCAGTGGAGAAGCCATTCTTCAATTTCTAATAGAAACCCTGAAGAGGGGTTGACGCACAGTAAATCACCCTCCTCCGGTTCCATCGCGTGCTAATCTCGCCCATTATCTGCTTGCGCGGCACGAGGCCCCAAGGTGAGCAGTGGCTAGCGGCTGGGACGCCAGCAACCAACCAGCCTGGGTGGCTCGGACACCGCGCTGCCCACAGTCGGAAGGCAGCTGAGCGGGGAGGGGGGCAGGAAAGAGTAGGAAGGGGGAGGAGGGGACCAGGCAAGGCTGATGGATTGGTGCTCCCACGGAGGCTTAGCAAAGACGTTGCAAGTGTCTTCTATGCTCCAGGTGCTGGGGAGAGACCAGGGGCGAGGCAGGGGCCCTGCCTGCCCATGGAGCTGGCCTTGCGCTGGGGGGGACAATGTCGCAAACAGGACAGGGGCAGCCCTGGGTGGTCCAGGGGGCCTTTCTGAGGGGCCGACATTTGAACTTCTCACATCAGCTCTACCAGTTGTGAGTTAGGTGATAACCTCTGCGTGCAGGCTCCACGGAGGGGAAGCAACATCAGCTTCCCATGGGAGCTGTGGAAGACTGGGAGTGGTCAGCGCCACGGCTCACTAGGCTAATCCTCCGCCTGTGGCGCCAGCACACCGGGTTCTAGTCCTGGTTGGGGCTCCGGATTCTGTCCCGGTTGCTCCTCTTTCAGTCCAGCTCTCTGTTGTGGCCTGGGAGGGCAGTGGAAGATGGCCCAGGCCCTTGGGCCCTGCACCCGCATGGGAGATCAGGAGAAGTACCTGGCTCCTGGCTTCGGATCGGCGCAGAGCACCAGCCGTGGCAGCCATTTTGGGGGTGAACCAATGGAAAAGGAAGACCTTTCTCTTTGTCTCTCTCTCTCACTAACTCTGCCTGTCAAAAAAAAAAAAAAAGACTGGGTGCTTCCCAGGGGCCGCTTGTGTGCAAACTCTCTTCCTCCGAGAAATGCCTGCACCTGCTCCCCCAGGAGTCTTCCCTGATGCCCAGACGCATCCTCCGCTCTCTCCTTCCCCTGAGGCCTCCTGCCCGCCCGCCCGGCGGCAGCCTGCACACTCTCCTGGTGCCACGCACGCTTGGGTTCGGGTTCTCGCACAGCTCTCAGAATACTTGGACCTCCATGCACACCTGGAAGTGGCACAGGCCTCGCACAGGACATGGCTCAGAGACAGATACTCAGCCACTCTCTCCTGCCTTGTTGGGTGGCTGGCTGGGTGAGCAGGCAGGTGTGTGGCAGGCAGGGTAGTGGGATGTAGGTGAGTGGACTGATAACGTGATGGATGGATAGTAGCATAGACTGATGAATGGATAGATGACTGGCTGAGCAGATGGATAAAATGGCAAATTAATGACAGCATCTATGGTAGGATCGGTGGATGGATGGGTAGGTGGGTGGAAGGGTGGGAGGATAAAGTAACATATGGATGTATGATTGGATGTGTGGATGGGTGGGTGCGTGGGTGGATGGCTGGACAAATAGATGAGTGGGCGGACGGCTGGATGGATGGATGAGTGGGTGGATGGATGAGTGGATGGATGGATAGATATATGGATGGATGGATATATGGATGGAAGGGTGGACAAGCAGATGAGTGGATGGATGGTTGGGTAGACAAGTATATGAGTGAATGGGCTGATGTATGAATGTATGTATGAGTGGATGGGTGATTGGGAGGGCAGATGAGTGGATGGATACAGTGACAAGTGGACGAATGTATAGACAGTAGGATGGGTGCATAGACGGGCATGTGGGCGGTAGATGGGCGGGTGAACAGGTGGCTATGCCGACAGCTGAATGGCTACAAGGATGAAAGAAAGACAACAATAAGATCGGAATTGGGGCCCAGAGAGGCAGCTCTGCAGAGGAGAGGAAAGGCTTCATGTCCCGGGGAGTAGAGGGAAGCCCAGAGGGCACCGTCCTGTGACTTTCCCGTCGGCAGATGCTGGGCAGTGCGCCAGGGCCTCGGCGTCCACGCAGCAGGTTCCTGGCTGCGCAGGGAAGGCTCAGTGAACACGGAGTGACTCTGCTGGACTCAGCGCTGTTCAAGCAGAAAGTTTAGGGGGAAGAGCCGCTGACTGACCCGCAGTGGACGCAGACGGCTGCTCACGGGGCGCTTCCTGGCCAGGGGACCCTGCGCTCTCAGTGGCCTCAGCTCTCGGCGGCAAGGAGCCTTGGCACCGCGTTGTTGCCTCCTCCAGGCAGGCCTGCCCTTGCCGGAGTGCCGGCCCTAGAGCTGATGCCCGCCCAGGCTCCCTGGAGACAGCCTCTTTGGCCTTGCTGGAGACTTTTTCGGCTGTCCCATCAGATCTGCCCAGAAAGGTGGGACGTTTACCCAAAGGCACCCGCCTGTGGAGCCAAGGGACTGGATTTGTACCCAGGACAGGTGACCCTGAACCCACTTTCTTCCCACCAGGCCGTGCTGCCGCTCTGCATGGACAGCCCCCTCCGTTGCTACGGTTACCTCTTTCCCAGCAGTCACCCCTCCCGGAGTGTGATTCTTGCACCTGACATCGTAATCTTCTGTGACATCTTAATCAGCTCCCAGGCAACACCAGTGCCTGGGAGTCAGCAGGGCCTGGACTGGGCCCATTTGCCCTGCCTCTGCCTTAACCCTTGCCTGCCCGCCCCATCTCTGCGGTGGGGGTGGGGAGGTCGGTTGTTTTGGAGTTGGACAGAAACCATTTCAGACCAAAGATTTGCTACTGGACCTTTGTTATTTTTCTTTCTTTCTTTCTTTCTTTCTTTCTTTCTTTCTTTCTTTCTTTCTTTCTTTCTTTTTTAAAGATTTATTTATTTGAAAGGCAGAGCGATGGGGGGTGGGGGTATAGAGAGAGTGAGAGACAGATTTCCTATCTGCTGATTCACTCCCCAAATGATGGCAACAGCCAGAGGCTGGGCCAAGACGAAGCCCAGACCTGGAACCCCATCCGAGTCTCCTACGTGGGTGGCACAGTGCACACGCATGCATCCGTGTGCCAGCAGCACCACAGAGCCCTCCGTGAGCAGAAGAGAAGACTCGGGTCCATCAGGGGTTGAACTGTGTCCCCGAAAAGCTACGTTGAGGCCCCACACCCAAGTCCCAGCAACGGCGATCGAAACGGGGTCTTCGCAGAAGTAAGCGAGGCTGACCTTGCGCTGCTACGAGTGGTGTCCTGATGAGATCTTAGAGTCTGAGACACACCCAGCGGGGTGATCGCGATAAGACACTCAGGATAAGGGCGCGTGAGACAGAGGCAGAGGCCGGCGGGACGCAGCCGGGAGCCGGGCACACCGAGGACTCCGCAGGGCCGCAGTCAGCGGAAGACTACGCCGCCCACAGGACGAGCAGAACCCGAAGTTCTGTGGGCGGAGCTAAAGGGCTTCACCCCAAAAGACGCAGACCCCCCAGACAGCGAGGGGAGGCGCGTCGCTGAATGGCCTGCAGCTGCCGCCCAGTCAGGCTCTCGGACTCTGCAGACCACGTGCCCACCTGCAGCAGGGGTGGGGGGCGCAAGCGTGCCCGTCTTGAGGTCCTGCGGAGGCTGACCGGCTTACTTACCCCACAGCGTTCACTACACGTGTGGACTTTAACAAGCCGTCTCTGCGTTCTGGTGGGGAAGCCCTGAGCGGGGTCTCGGGACGCCTTCCTCGGGAGCTCCTCTCTCAAGGTCCCGCTGAGAGCTGCGGGCACCACTAACGCCAGGGCCAGGAGAAAGGTCCCCGCGACACAGCCTCACTTCCTCTTCTCCCTGCTCACCTCCTCCCCATTCGTGTGGGCACTGCCCCCACCCCCACCCCAGCAGAAACCCAGCACTGCTGCGGCTGCAACAGCCAGATCCCGGCCAGACTGAAGCCAGGAGCCAGGGACTCCATCCAGGGCTCCCATGCACTTGGGGCGTCTTCCACTGCTTTCCCAGGTGCATTAGCAGGGAGCTGGCTTGGAAGTGGAGCAGCCGGGGCTCAAAGCGGCACCTGCTGCACCACACCACAGTCCCCCCCCCCCCCCCCGCCTGCTTCCTCTTGGAGGAGACTCTGCCAGGCCACAATGCTCCCCGCCCTTCACTGGCAAAATGACCTTGGGCAAGTTACTGGCCACTTCCATCATGGCCTCTGGTGTTCACTTGAGGACCATAGCACAAGCCCCAGGGGATGTGAGGGTTGAACTCAGTGGGCGAGTAGCCCCCCCCCCACACGCATACACACACACACACGCGCACACACGGAGCAGCTATCTGGTGAGTTTTTTTTTTTTTTTTTTTTGACAGGCAGAGTGGACAGTGAGAGACAGAGAGAAAGGTCTTCCTTTGCTGTTGGTTCACCCTCCAAAGGCCGCCGCGGCCGGCGCACTGCGGCCGGCGCACCTCGCTGATCCGATGGCAGGAGCCAGGTACTTCTCCTGGTCTCCCATGGGGTGCAGGGCCCAAGCACCTGGGCCATCCTCCACTGCACTCCCAGGCCACAGCAGAGAGCTGGCCTGGAAGAGGGGCAACCGGGACAGAATCCGGCGCCCCGACCGGGACTAGAACCCGGTGTGCCGGCGCCGCAAGGCAGAGGATTAGCCTAGTGAGCCGCGGCGCCGGCCGCTCTGGTGAGTTTCCTGATGGCGATTAGCACACCATTCATTTCTCTGAATGCCTCCTGTGTCAGAAGCCTCGCCGTGCCTCTATTTCCTCACCTGTTGCATGGGTTCATCGTCTCTGGCAAGGAGGGGAGCTGGCACCCTCCACCATCATCCGAGAGCCTCGGCCAGAGCCAGCAATGCTGCCTGTCTCTCCTCGCTGCCTCTGTTTGGGTTGTGAGGTCAGAGACCAAATGTCAGCCCAAAGCCTTCTTCCAAACTTGCCTTGCAAGGTGGAGACTCCCCAGCAGGCACCCCCAGGCCTGGAGACATCCGGCCAGGATCCCGGAGAGCCGGGGAGCGTTTTCCTCCTGCCTGGGGTGCGGGCACGGCACAGTGCGGGCTGGCAGTGTCTTCGCGGAAGGGCTGCTCACGCCACTCCCACAGTGGCTGGAATGACCGTCACACAGGTGCAGTAGGGTCTGCAGAGGCCCCACGCAAACTCAGCATCTGCAGCCCTGGCCTCACTCTGGGCCTCCCCCTGCACCTGCCCCTTCCTGCCACCCTGCCCTGCCCCTGCACCCACCATGGCCACACCCCCCAAGCCACCCAGTGACCTCACGTGGGAACTTGCCTGGCCATGGTCCCTGGGCAGGAGCTGCCCTCCCACAGGCCTCCCCGGGCCAAGGCCCACAGGCCAGCAGGTCCCGGGGAGGAGATCCGGGTGTGTGAAAGAAGGTACCAGCTGTCTGACCTCCAGGGACCGGTCCTGCTCCCCAGGGCCTCGCCCTCCCACCTGTAGAAAGACTTGCAGCCTGGTCAGCTCGGGGTCACACAGGGCTCCCGTGAGAGGCCTCGCGGGCAGTGGCTCTGTTTTCCAGGGTGTCCTACAAGCACCTGAGCAAAGGTTGCTCTATGGCATCACGCCAGCCAACAGCAGGAATCTTCTGGAAAGACCGCCAACCTCTCCCGGTCAGGCCTCGCAGGCGTCCTCGGAGCAGGGCCCTGAGCTGAGCGCTGGGGCCAGTGCCGAGCCCTCAGAGGTCTGAAGTTCCCACAGGGGTAGCCGGGCACACTCTGGGGAGAACAGCCGAACAGAGGGAGGAGCAGAAACCCTGAAGGCGGTGAGAGACAGGACGGGGCTCCGAGCAGGAGTGCACGTGGGTGGAGGAGGGAGTGGCGTGTGAGACAGTGCTGGGAGCCGGAGGAGCAGGGACGCACGCAGACCACATGGTCAGGACCTTGAGACCGCGTGAGCCCTCCGTGGCCTGTGCCTCCAAACAGGGGCCGGGGCTGGCTGCTGACTCTGACCCTGAGCTGGGACCCACCCACAGGGTGGCAGCCATGCTGGCTTTGGGGCCACGGGGCTGGGCTGCTGTACTGGCCCCTGAAGGGGGCACGGTAGCTGCCACCTCCCAGGGGGATGGTGATGGCAGAAGTGACTCACTGGCCACGTGGATGGCCAGGTCACTGAGCGTCGGCCAGGGCCAGCACAGCTCCGCCGACTCGCCAGGGCTCCCGTGGTCATTGAGCCCTCCCCGTAAGGAACAGCCGAGACCCGCAGAGAGTGGCGGCACTGTCGGTGACTGCTCAGCTGGTGGGAGTGCAGCCAGGACCCCAACTCCTGCTGTGTTCCAAAGGTGGCATCCGCTTTCCCCCCTCTGCTCCTGGCACCCCCCCCCCCCCGCCCTGTCACCACTGCCCCACATCAGCACCAACCAGCAGCCTCCCCTTAGGGACCAACCAGCAGCCTCCCCTTACCTGGTAGTCCCCGCCAGCTCCAGGCTGGCTCAAGTTACTGAAGGCCCTGGGGTTCTGTTTAAACAAGAGTGTCTGAGCAGGAAAATCAAACAGACAGGGACCCTCAGGGGCTGCCTCCAGGACCACCCCGGGGACTGCAGCGGCCTGAACCTGATAAGGTCAGATCGCTTCACTCAGTTGGACGGCAGCCAACAGCCCACCATTGGACCAGATAGCGGGTCCCCTCCAGGTGCCCTCTGTGGGCAGGAGAAGACGCGGCGCGGGGGGTTGGGGGGGCATGCTGGGGAGGGGCCTGGGAGACTGCTCCCTCCTGCTTGTCCCTCAAGCTGGGGAGAGGGGCTGCTCCCCCTCTGCCTTCCCAGAAGGGGAGGAGCCTGTGATCACAGCCCCGGCTTTCTCAGCCCTTCTTCCACCACACCCACCGTGGTGGTCCCTGGGCAGCAGGGAACTGAGCAGCCAGGAGGGCACCGGCCTCAGACTCCACACAGACCCTTTTGAGTGGCACTGAGTACCTGGCCTGACCTGTCCGGGCCTCAGCTTCCTGGTCTGTTGAGAAAGGGGTGGCTGGAACCCATCTTCAAGTTCAAGAGAGTTAAAGGCAACACAGGAGGGGTGGTTCCGGCTTCCTTGTGGAAATGCCATGCCAGGGGCCCGGCGCTGTGGCCTAGTGGATTAAGCTGTCACCTGCAATGCCGGTATCCCACATGGGCACCAGTTTGAGACCCAGCTGCTCCACTTCCCATCCAACTCCCTGCTAATGCACCTGGGAGAGCAGTGGAAGATGGCCTGAGTGCTTGGGCCCTGCACCCACGTGGGAGACCCAGAAGAAGCTCCTGGCTCCTGGCTTCAGCTTGGCTCAGCCCTGGCTGTTGCAACCATTTGGAGAGTGCCCCAGCGGATGGAAGACCTCTCTCTCTCTCTCTCTGTTTCTTCTTCTCTCTATAACTTGGCCTTTCAAATAAATAAAATAAATCTTCTAAAAATGCCATTTCAGCAGATTCTGATGAACATGAAGACACTGTGTCCCTAAGCTGTGCCCTCAGGTGGTCTAAGCCCCACAGCCGAGCAGCTGGCCCTGGGGGGCTGCTCTGAGGGTTGGATGTGGCCTGCCAGCCAGCCATTCACCGCCCGGCGGGGCCCCTTCTTGCCAGGCTCTGCCCTGTTTTCAGGCAGGCACCCAGTCTGGGAGCCAGCAGGGCTGGGCTGCCTGCAGCAGGTGAGCCAAGCTCCCTCTGCCTGTCCCCCAGGGATTGCACCGCAGGGGTCTCCAAAGCGGGGCCATTCGTGCAGGGGAGTGCCTCAAAATCCCCAGCACGCCCAGAGCATCTTGCAACACCTCCGTTTTGCTTTTGCTCAAGTCCATGACCTCCAGTTTCCCCAAAAAACTGGGGACAGAAATAGAGTCGCTGGGAGACTCAGTGAATTAAGACGCGGTGAGCGCTCAGTGCGAAGCCAGGCAGGGGTGCGCAGGACACGGTAACCGTGGGCAACCAGAACGGCTGCCCCCCCCACACACCCTCTACCCCCACTCTCCTTCTGGTTGTCCTATGCTTTCCCAGTCTCCTGGAACTCAGATCCCCAATCCACACTCAGGAGGTCAGGGATGGGGCCGGGGACTCCCCAAGCCCTGAGAAGCGGGGCTCTGCAGGGAGTTGCAGCCTCACCCAGTCCGCGCGCACTGGGGACCCCTGGGGTGCTCACCTGGTGGGGAAAACAGAACTGAGAGAGGCCTATGGTCTGGTCAACCCCCAGGCCCGCCCGCCCCCATGCGTGTGGTGTCGTTGAAAGAGTGTGATGGCGCTGACTGGTCCAGTCCTGGGGTCTGCACACCCCCTGCACAGCGCAGAACTCACTCCTTCCAGGCTCCTAGCCTGGGGTCTCTCTGGGAAGTGCGGTGCGCACCCAGGGCGCTGAGGGAGAACGCACAAGGGTGCTGGGATGCACCGCTTGCTCCCTACAGTCTTTGTGCATGGCCACCACCCTCAGCTCTCTGTGACGGTGCAGGCCTCTGGGCGCAGGTGGCAGGAGCTTAGGGCGAGAGAGGCCTACGGTTTTCAGTCCTTTCTGGCTCAGAGAAGGGTGAGCGCTGGGCTGTGGATCCGAACACCTGCATTTTAGCGCCAGTTTCTGCCTCAGAGACCTGGGGACAGGCCCCCTGCCAGGCCTCACTGTCCAGAGCCTGGAGCTTGCCTGTCGCCCCAAAGCTGTAGTTTCTTGCAGCTTAGGGGGCATTTTTCTGGGCCTGGGGGGAAGCCCGCGGCCAATGCAGCCCTAGCATTGCCTCCGCCCGCCCGCCCATCCCTGCAACTGTGTGTGGTTGCAGACTGAGCGAGCAAAGTGCGGGGACAAGCAGGGGCCGCAGAGACCCTGGCCACGGGCACCCCCACCCCCCAGGCGGAAGGCAGAGCTGTGGCCAGTCAGAGGCCACGGCCGGAAGGGAGGCACCTGAAGGAACCCGACCTGTCTAGGATCTCAGTGATGTCACCGGGCTCCTTCAGCTTCCGGCTTTCCTGCGTGGAATTCACCATTGAGCTTCCCGACCGCAGGGCCAACTTTGGGGGCTACCCCTTCTTCCGCTCACTCTCTGCGGGCACTGATCGGGCGCTTACTGCCACCGTCTCCGCCCTGGTCCACCCGGGAAGGCAGCGCCATATGGTGAGCAGCCCTCCTTGTCACTCAGGGCTGCCAGGAGCCAGGCTCAGGGTGAGGAGAGCCCAGAGGGGAAGGGAAGGAGGCTGCCTTTTGGGTGCCTGCCCAGGCCCGGAGGGGCAGAGGAGCCGATGAAAGGGGCAGTGAGCAGCCCTAAGGGAACTGGCAGGGGCCTGGGCCTGGGTGTCCCGTGGCCTCTCCAGAGGGTTCCCTGGTCACCCTCACCCCCTGTGGGGTTCTGGAACAGCGTGGGTGAAGGACTCAGTTGGGACCTCAGTCTCACTGCGACCTTGTCCACTCTCCGGTCTTCAGGGGGACTCTAGGGGCCAGCGCTGTGCTGCAGCGGGTAAAGCCGCCACCTGCAGTGCCAGCCTCCCAGGCATCCTGCATGAGCACTGCTTGGAGTCCTGGCTGCGCCACTTCCGATCCAGCTGCCTGCTAATGCGCTGGGGAAAGCAGCTGGCGGACAGGTGGCCCAAGTACTTGGGCCCCTGCACCCATGTGGTAGACCTAGATGAAGCTCCTGGCTCCTGGCTTAGGGGAATGAACTCCGAATGGAAGGTCTCTCTCTCGAGACTGTGCGTTTCAAATAAAACAAATAAATAAGAGGGACTTTAAGAACAGGTGCAGGTCACCGTCCCCACGCGGGAAGGAGGCTGGTGGATAAATGAGACCTGGCGGGAGCGGAGGGCCGGGCCGGGAGGGGCACTTCCTGCCGCTCCCCAAGGTGCCCCGTCGCCTTCGCTCGCCTGCTCCTGAGCGCCTGCAGCTTGAATCAGAGTGAATCACCGGGCAGGGGCGCGAGCAAGGCCACAGAGCCTCGGAGGGAGCCGACCTGCGAGGCAATGGAGACAGCGCACTGAGCGCGCGTGCGTGGGGCCGTGGAGGGTGAGGGACAGAGGCTGCGGCAGCCACGCACCGAGACAAGGATTCGGCAGGCGGGCGGGAACGCGGCAGCAGGGACGGCCACCTCGAAAAGAGCAGGGCCGGAGTCGCGGAGTGGGCAGCGAGGGGCCACCCACCCGCCAGCCCTCGCCCCGGTCGGACTGTCCGCCCCGCACGGTCCCCCGAGCTGCTCCCCGACTCCGGGGAGAGCGGCCGCGTTTCCGAGGGACCTCCCTGGGCTCCCTCCAGCCTCAGCCCCGGCCTCTCCTGGCATCCCCAGCCAGCCCCCCGCTTTAGCTCTTGGGTGCCTCCTCCAGGGCACGGCCTCGCCCACCTCTGCGAGCTCCGGGCTTCGGGGCCTGGCGCGCGTCTCCATCACGGCCCCTGCCCGTCGCCGCCCATCGTAAAGCCCACAAACCGAGGCTCAGACAACTGGCCCCGGGTAGGCGGGCGGCAGCCTGGAGCCTGTTCCTTCCGGGACTGAGGTCCTGACGTTGGATTGATTCACGGAACATTCTCGACCGTGTTCAGGACTCCCGAGGACAGGGAGCCGTGGACAGGCGGAGAGTAAGGGTCCGGCTCGCGACCCTTTTCGTGGGTTGGGGGCGGGTCCACGCAGCCCCGCGAGCGCCCCGGAGTTTCAGTGCGTTTCGTCTTTTGAAGGCGCCGCTCCCGGGAGAGGGGAGCGGATTTCTGGGGCTCAGACCCACCTGCGTTCTAGCTGGGCGCCCGGGCAACGCGTGCGACCTGTCTGATTCTGTCCTTTCGTCTTGCGGGGCAGGGGGCCTCCCTCCCAGAGCACGCAATTTTAGCGAGAGCTCCGACGAAGGCGCAGCGCCTAGCGCAGGAGGGGTCACTTCTCTCCTGACCACTCCCTCCGAGCCCCTGCCCCTCCGAGCACCGGGCCGGAACTCAGCTGGGGGGCCCCCAGCGGGTTGAGCCCAGGCTGGCCTTCCCGGGCCTCGGGTGGGCCGAGCCGGGACTCAAAACGTCGGGTCGGGGGCCTGGAGCCTCGGGGTCTGCTTGCCGTCTCCTGGCTTAAATAACCGTGCGTCTTTGTTATCCGTCGGCAGCAAAATGGTTCGTTACGCCTGATTGGTCTAATTGCTTTGAAATGGGATATATTATCTATAATTATAGAGCTCTAGGAGGAGCCGGCCGGCCCCCGCTTTCATCCTTCCAAGTGCACCCTCATGTCTTGATCACATTAATTTGGGCCATTTGAGGGGGAGGCACGGGCGGGGGTCTCTCCCTGCAGATCCCGGCCCTGCTCGCCTCCTTCCGAATTCAACGACCCAGGCAAGCCCCGGCCCCAGCGAGGCCCCGAGAGGCGGGTGGGGGGAGGGCGCGGCGGGGCGCATCGATGTCCCCCTGGCGTCAGCAAACTGTCCCGCACGGGCTGGGCCCGCCTGCGCCGGAATCAGCAGGAAGGAGAAACCACGTTTACAAATGGCTCTTGGTGTCCCTGCACGCGAAAGAACCGAAATGCTTCACATGCACTCGTTCTGCCCGGGTCCAGGAAAGCAGGGCGCCTTTCGCTCGCGGTCTGCGCGCTGAAGATCCAAAGCCCGGAGCCCCAGGGTCCGCCGCGGCTCTCGGCTCCGCCCGGCGCGAGCGGCTCCTGGAGTTTCCCAAGCCGAGTCGCAGCCCCTCGCCTCCAAGGCCTGGAGGCGGCGGGTCCGGAGGCCCCCGCAGGTTGGGAGACCCCGTGGCGATGCTTTCTGTCTGCTCCTCGGCCCCCGCCCCCACCCCGGGACAAAATGCCTCCTCCCTCGCCCCCTCCGCCGCCCTCCGGGCGATTGGTGAATTCCCACCAAAATAAACCGTTCCGGGTAATCGGTTTTCATACCACATTCATTCTATTAAAGAGGACTGTTTGGGGCTCGCTAATTGCCCGGGGATCCCACTGAGCTGCGCATTTTAAAAAATGCACGCGGGATTCCTGGGCCCGGGCCACAAAACGCATTGGAAAGGTGGGGGAGGGGAGGGGCGTAAACAAAACCCGACGAGGCGACAGCGAAGGCCGAGGCGACAGGGGCCAGCGCGGCCCGCGAGCAGCCTCCTCCTCGCCCGGCGGTGGGGTGGTGGCCGTGTCAGAGAGCGGCAGCCGCGGCAACATGGGAGTCCCTCCAAAAATAGAGCTTTGCCCGTGGGCGACCCACCGCCCATACCCCCCCCCCCCCCGCAACAAACACCCCAAGCGAAAGGGATGCTTGGGGTCTTAACAACAAACAACCAAAAAAAAAAAAAAAAGCCAATCCCACCACCCGTTTGTTTGTGCGCCCAGAAAGTGGACGCGGGACACTCGAAGGCAGAGGCGCGGGGTTGGGGGGCAGGGAGCGCAGTGGGAGCTGGGCAGGGTGGGGGGAGGGGAGGAGACGGCCTGCGTGGATGCGTAGCGCCGGTCTCGGAGCTTTATCTGCCGCGGGCCAGCCCTGCCCTTGCCAGGCATGAATTACAGCCCCGGGCTGCAGCTGAGAAGCGCCTGGGTACGCGCCTCTAGAGCTGGCTGCGAGATAACGGCGCAGCCCCCCGGCCGGCGGCCGAGCTGAGCGCCCGCGCCGAGACGCCGGCCCGGGTCCGGATACAGGCCCGAGGGGCGCCTCGCTCTCCCCAAACGCGCCTCCTCGCCCGCGGGATCGAGCAGCACGTGCCTGCGGACAGACTGCGTTACTTCTCTCCTTGGAGCCGCCGGGGCACCCCTCCCCGGCAGCCCAGTGGCAGAGCCCGGGAAAGCCCCGCGCTGTTCGCACAGCGCATCGAGTCGGGACCCTGCCCCGGTGCTGATGCGCTCTCCTCGCGTTGCAACGATTTGTCTGCCCAGGGAGCACGCACGAGCCCAAACTGAACCTGGAGACAAGATTCGGCGGGGTTCGGCCCGGCTGGGGAAGCCGAGGGGCGGGCTGCTGGACCCGGGGCTGCGGGCGCGAAGCGGTTGGCTCCCTGGAGGCGGGGGCGCGACTTCAAGGGCCCCTGCGGCGGCTGCAGCCTTTGATCGGGCCGCCGCTGGCGCCTAAAAACAACATCCTCGTCTGCCTAGGAGGCGCGCGGAGGGATCGTGACAGATTGTTCATCCCCGCAATTAACGATGCGGCCCCGCTCCGGCCAGGGCGGGGCCCGGGCCTGCGCGCAGGCCTCGCCACGCGTGGGCCCGCTCGCGGGGTGCGAGCCCGCGCCGCGCCCTGAAGAAGAAGGAGGCTCCTTGAAGCCGAAGTAGTCGGCGCAGTTGCGCGCAACGTGCTTTGGCTGGCGCGCGTCTTCCAGCGAGAAACTTGTTAGCTAAGTCGGCTTCTTAGGGTGACCTGGGAGCCAGGCTTTGCGAGACGCGAGAGGGGAGCGCAGCCGCGCCAAGCCCGGTCCGAAATATGGCAGCGTGGCCGCAGAGTGTCCCGCCAGCCGTGCGGAGCCTCAGTTCGCTCAGCTTTAAAGTGGGGTCTCACGGCCTACGCTCCGTGCGCCCAGCCGGGCCCGACCTCGTCGGAGGCCCCGAGTCCCGGGGGCAGTGCCTGGGCTGCAGCCTCAGGCCCTGGAGCACCCTGGAAGGGGCGACATAAATTTTACGGAGGCGAGGGACCGCAGCTCACGCACCTCGGGGGGTGGGGGCCTGCGAGCAGATGGGAGACCGCCAGCCCGACCCCGCCCGCCGGCCCGCGGACGCCGTCCGGGTAATAAAGTTCCCTCTGTAGCCATTCATTTTCCTTAATCTGGACGCCCCCTAATCTGCAGCTTTTATTGCTCCCGGTTAAAAGGCGAGCGAATTCGCCGTCCCTCCGCGCCCGGATAATTACTCCTAAACGACCACGGCAGCCCCTGGTGTTTCCTGGAGATTAGAACTCCAACTCACCGAGGGCCAGCGCCGCGAGCGACCGATGGCCCCCTTGCCCCCGCAGCTCCGCGGGCGCGCAGGAAGCCGCCGGGCCTTGGAGGTCTTTCCACGCCATCCGACTTCTTCCCCTCGCCCCCTCTTTTTTAAAAGCAAAAATGAAATCACGTTTCCTTCGAAATTGGCAGCATCAAGTGTTCAAGACAGGCGCCGAGGAGCCACGGCCAGGAAAACCGTCCCGGCTCCCGCGGCCCCCTCCCCGAAAGGCGCTTCTGCCTCGCGCCACCCGAGACCCAGACACCCGGGCGCGCGGCTCCCGCACACGCGCTGCTGGCGGTCACCTTGGGGCCCGATGAGTGTTGTGCGGACGTTTCTGTTGGTTTCATTCACACACGTTCTACACCAAAAAAGACCTGGCGGTTTCTTTGCCCACCGGCCCCCGGAGAGGAGAGGTTCAGAGTTGGGGGAGAATGGCCCTCGTGGGTGCAAACCGCCCAGTGACACGCGGCTCCCTGCAGTCACAGAACCCCAGGAACGGGGCTGTTTGCTGGCAAACTTGAGCCCAGCTCCAAGGAGAGACCGAGGCCCAGGTTCCCGGACCAGGAGGCAAAGTTTCCAAGATTGAAAGGGGGGAGAGAATAAGGGTCTTTTTAGATAAGAAATCAGCGTGTCTTTTTTTTTTCCCCTGGGATAAATACCCCTGCCTTTAAAGAAAAGAGAGAGGGGGACTATGTTTAAAAAAAAAGATGACCTCAACTCTAATTAGTGCCGTGGAGAGGGGGCCAGGGAAGCTGCCATTCTGGAGAGAAGGACGTAGTGGCAGAGCAGGAAGGGGGTGGGAACGGGGAGGGGTGGGAAGAGGCGCTGGGAGGGGAGCGCAGAGGGGCCGAGCAGTCCCCCGGGAACGCGGAGTGCGAGGCCCGGGATGTGGGGGGGCAGGCGCGCAGAGGCCGCCCGGGCTCCCGCCGACCGAAGCTTCCCGGCACCCCTCCCCCGGCCCGGCCCTTCCCTGCGCGCCCCCCGGCCCCGCGCGCTGCGGGGCGAGTCCTAGGAGCGCGGCCCAATGGATCGCCCCGGGCCCGCCCCTCGCGCGCTGATTGGCCGCGGCGGCGCCGGCCTCGCCTTATTAGCAAGTTCTCTGGGGAGCGGCGGCCGGAGCCGGCCTCGGCGGGTGCGCCCGGGAACTCGCCCTGCGCGGCGGCGGAGGCGGCGGGCAGCCAGGCCCAGCTCGCCGGGGCTGGCCTTCTGGGGAGGGGCGGGACGCGCGCGCGGGAGGGCTCGCCCGGCCAGGGCCCCGGGCGCTCGCAGAGGCCGGCCGCGCTCCAGCTCGCCCGAAGCCCATGCCCGGCGGCTGGCCCGTGCTGCGGCTGGAGGGGGGGCCCGGCTCTGCATGGCCCCGGCTGCTGACATGACTTCTTTGCCACTCGGTGTCAAAGTGGAGGACTCAGCCTTCGGCAAGCCGGCGGGAGCAGGCGCGGGCCAGGCCCCCAGCGCCGCTGCGGCCACGGCGGCCGCCATGGGCGCGGACGAGGAGGGGGCCAAGCCCAAAGTGTCCCCTTCGCTGCTGCCCTTCAGCGTGGAGGCGCTCATGGCCGACCACAGGAAGCCCGGGGCCAAGGAGAGCGTCCTGGCGGCCTCCGAGGGCGCGCCGGCGGCGGGAGGCTCGGCGCAACCGCTGGGCGCCCGGCCCGGGGGGCTCGGCGCGCCGGACGCCCCCTCCTCGCCGCGGCCGCTGGGCCATTTCTCGGTGGGGGGACTCCTGAAGCTGCCAGAAGATGCGCTCGTCAAAGCCGAGAGCCCCGAAAAGCCCGAGAGGACCCCGTGGATGCAGAGCGCCCGCTTCTCCCCGCCCCCGGCCAGTGAGTAGCCAGCGCCCGGGCGGCTGCGGGGGTGGGGGTGGGGGAGGGGCCCAGCGGGGGTGCAGGACCCGAGGGCGCCAGGCCGCGCGCCGGCGCCTGCTCGTCTCCGGCGTCTCATACCTGCCGCCGGTACCTGGAGCCAGTGCCGCGGGGCCCCGGAGAGGGCAGGCTGGGGTTTGCGCCTCTCTGCGCCCCCACCCTGGAAGAGCGCGCGCGGCCTGGCGGAGACGCAGCTCGCCGTCCATTTCGGCGGGCCCCTCGTCTCGGCCCCGCGATGCCGCGAGGGGGGAGGTCCCTTGCCGGACCCCGGGGCGCGGACAGCCCCTCTTGCTGCCCCTTCTAAGCCCCCCCCGCCTGACCTGCATCGGAGGGGCGCGGGCATCTTTTCCGGGCGCCAAGTTTCACTTTCTCCCAGAGTCCTGGCCCCTGGCCCCTAGTGTAAAGGACCCTCGCCTAGGGGCTCCTGGCTCTTCTCAAACTCCCGCCAAGGCCGAAGCGGGGCCCGCGGTTCTTTGGGTGCAGGGGCTGACTTAGGGGGAGGGGGCGCTCCGCTTTCAGGGCAGGGGGCGGGGCGGGGAAAGCGCCCCCTCCGCTCTTCCCCGAGGTTCCCGGGCGTCTGGGACTGGGTGTCCGAACGGGCTGCAGCCGCGTGCGGGGGCCGCTTCCAGGGCCCCGCAGACTCGCGCCGAGATATTTCAGGAGTCCGGAAAATGCCCGAGTTTTCCTCGCTTCCTCCGATTATTTGGCGCCGCATAATAGCGGCCCGGATTGAATGGCGCGGCGCTGAGAACGATTTCTGTCTGGGGACTGCGTGTCTTTGAAAGGCTGGCCCCTCCCCGAGCCTCATGGCCGGAGACCGCGGCTGTAGTTTGCCCTGGACAGCACTGCTCCCCGAGGGCGGCTGCGCGGGGAGCGGGTCCAGGCGAGTCCCAGTCCCCCAGTGCCGGGAGGCGAGGGTGTTTGAACTCGAGATTTCGTTTTACCCACATCCTGGTGTGCCCAGGAGGCCGAAGGATCATCATCTTATTTGTTCTGTGTTGTGATGCTAAAAACAATGTTAAATTCAAAACCCGCATGGTGAAACAGCCCGAGTCCGAATTCACTTTTCTAGAGAAAATCTGTGGCCGAGGCAAAGCGGCCTTGGGATTCAGTGAGGGCCTCAGGCCCCCAGGGTCGCCCGTCCACCTTGTCCCAGGAGTGATTTGGTCCACTCGTGTCCAGCAGCCCCGCTGAGCCGATCCAGCCCCTGGCCTGCGGCTAGGCCTCCAGCCGGGTGCTCACTCTGTCCATCCTTGAGGGTTGTTTTGAAGCCAAAAGAAAAAGACAGTTGGACACCGCTGCTCTCTGTGCACTGAGCCACAGGTCCAGCCGAAGCCATGGCCCACCCCAGCCCACGACGGATGGCGGGTGGCTGAAGCCCGAGGCCAGGCGCTGGCGGTGGGAGCGGCAAGAGCCCCGTCTCCCCTCCCGATGACACTGTTTGGGAGGGCTGACCACAACGGGGGCTCCGGTGATGGCCACCTTCCTGCTCCACTCCTGGGACTGCCCCAGACCCCTGATCCTGGGAAATGAGCTGGGGCTTGGACATCGGCAGTCTCTGAGCGGCTGAGCGCGCGGGGGCGCGCACAGAGAACCCTTTGGCCAGCAAGGAAGAGCTGAACGCTGAACATGGCCTTGGGCTCGCGCCACCGCGGTGAACTCCCTGCGCGCGGGCTCGTGGGGCAGGCCGGCCAGGCAGGGCCTACCTGAGGGGCAGCGCCACCAGCCCCAGCCGAGGTGGGGCCTAGGACGCGGGTCTAGTTCTGCCCACCTGACACTTTCGGTTTGCAAAAAGTAGACCCAAACCGCTGGCTGGCGGGGCTGCGGTGGGATTTTGAGAATATTTTCCTGGGGCTGCCCACCAAGGCTCTAGGTAAACAGCAGCAGCGGGCGGCGTCGGTGTGGCCGCTCCTGCCTTGGGGGGCGCGGACGCCGCTCCCTCTTAACCTGCTGCCTTTTGTCCCCCTTAGGGCGGCTGAGCCCCCCGGCCTGCACCCTGCGCAAGCACAAGACCAACCGCAAGCCGCGGACGCCTTTCACCACGGCGCAGCTGCTGGCGCTGGAACGCAAGTTTCGTCAGAAGCAGTACTTGTCCATCGCGGAGCGCGCTGAGTTCTCCAGCTCGCTCAGCCTCACCGAGACGCAGGTGAAGATCTGGTTCCAGAACCGCCGCGCCAAGGCCAAGAGACTGCAGGAGGCGGAGCTGGAGAAGCTGAAGATGACCGCCAAGCCCATGCTGCCGCCGGCCGCCTTCGGCCTGTCTTTCCCTCTTGGCGGCCCCGCAGCCGTAGCGGCCGCCGCCGGCGCCTCGCTCTACAGCGCCTCGGGCCCCTTCCAGCGGGCCGCGCTGCCCGTGGCGCCCGTGGGACTCTACACGGCACACGTAGGCTACAGCATGTACCACCTGACATAGAGGGCCCCGGGCCGCCCACCTGCGCTGCCAGCCACGTCTTCTGCCAGCAGCAAGAGCGCACCCCAACGCACCCCTGCTCCGTCCGCACCGCGCCCCCTCTGTCTAACCCCCCTCCCCCGCCACAGAGCTACACCTTGATGGGGCAGCCGAGGCCAGGGAAGTTAAGAGAGCCAAGCCGAGGTCCCCAGCAGAATGAGTGGTCGATCGGACTGGAGGGCTCTGCTCCTGCCCGGCGCTTCCCTGCGCTGGGGGCAGAGGGACAGCGCTTGAGGATTTTGGAATGGAACAGGTTGAGAGCCTGCAGGGTGATGAGGGCACCCCGGTTCCTTCCGCTGGAAAGCAGTGGCTTTGGGTTAGGGACACACAGATGCATCGCAAAGGTAGGTTGAAGGGACCTCTCTTACCGTTCCAGAAAACAGTTGTAAAATTTAAAAAAAAAAAAAATCCCGTTTCTATTTAACAGTACATTTGTGTGACGTTCAAGCACCCCTTTGGAAGGGATTTGTGTGTACTATGTAATATACTGTATATTTGAAATTTTATTATCATTTATATTATAGCTATATTTGTTAAATAAATTAATTTTAAGCTACAAGAAGCCACCTGTTGACTGATTGAGTGTTTTGTTTTAATGCCGCTCCTCGCCTCCTCCCCGGCACAGCTGCCTGTCAGTTCGACAGGACTTTGAGAGGCGACAACAGGATATGTGGGCACGGAGGGGGGTGTCCTTTGGAACACACGGGACGGATTGGCGTGAGCAAAGTCAAGTGGAGAATTGAAGCAATTACCGAGGATAATTAGGCTCAATTTTCCAATTCACTCTAAGCTGAAATCGACACTCGCTCAGGCGACCCAGAACCGGCTCTTTCTTTTCTTCCTCCCCTTTTAACCTGTCTATGAAAACAAAGCGGTCGGCCCACAAGGGCTGATGGCTGTAGACAGCTCGAGAGGCGTCCCGGTCCCCAAAACCTGTTTTCCCACCGGAGGCCAGGTGGGGGGGGGGGGTGCGTGCCGACGGCTCGCTTCTCGGCGGCAGTGCGCTTCTGCCTGTGGCACAGACACGGTTTGTTCACCCGAATCCGAGCGCAGTGCCTTCAGACTGCCCTCCCCCCCAAATTGTGAAAGCCACAGCCCAGGGTGGCGCCGCCCACCGTGCACTCCTGCCTTGCCAGCCCTTCCTGGGCCCTGCATCCCAAGCCTCGGGCTTCCAGGAGCACTGACTTGAAGAACTTTCTGGAAGCCATGCAAGGCTGTGGAAGGCAGGGGAATACCCCCTAGTGAGTAAAGTTCCCGGCCCCAGGTACCGGCCGCCCTGTCGGTTTCCCTTTGGGGGCTGTGGCTGGTTTCTACGTGGCCTGCGCCTCCACACTCCACATGCGGGCCCAGGAAGGGGGAAGCCAGTGCACCAAGGGTTGTTAGCACCCCGGAATCTGACTTTGGACTTGGGGAGAGGGGAACACTGGAGTGCGGTGAGGGGTGTGCAGCTCCAGGCGGTCCAGAAAGCCGGTTTGGGTGCTCATAATCTGGGCAAGTTCTGGGGTCCCCAGGCCGAGACTCCCGCAAGCTCCCTGGCAAAGGTTCCATCTCCCCAGACTGAGTCTGAACTTGTCACAGCCAGCCCCTCCCTAGGAGGTGGAGGGGGGTTCGCCGTGGAACCCAGGCGTCTGGGTGAACTCCTGGGGGTGGCTTTTGGTGTCCGGGTTCCAGATGCACAGCCTGGACTTGGGGTGTAGGTCCCCACTCTTGGGGCGTGTCAGGCTGGGCTGCAGGTCAGGGGCACCGCGAGGAGCAAAAAGGCTTTTGTTTTTCTTTTTCCTTCCTCATACAATAAGTAACCCAGGGATGGATGGCGGGGTGTCGAGTCCCAGGCAGGGTGCCGAGACCCAGGGCCCCCAGCACAAATCTGGGTTCCTTTCCGGGACACCCCTGCGGACATAGCATTGAGTCCGACTGCCTGCCTGCCCGACCCTGGCCCTCAGACTAACCACCTGTGAAATGGGCCCGGGGATCCGCCCCGCCCACCTCCCCGGCGTTTGGCGGAGCCAGCAGTGGAAGCTCGGCGGGGTTCTGTGATGCTCAGCCTCCCCCCAGCGCTCCCCGGGGTTGGGAGCCCTTCCCGCGTCTTCTGGAGAGGGGGATGGCGGGGCGGGATCGGGTGTCTCTCTGGCCCAGGCTCTGGGGCCTCCTGGCTCCTCCGAATTTGGCAATTTGGGGTCGAGGCAAATTTAGAGCAACATAATTGCCGTAATGAGCAACGGCTCGCGCTCCGCAGACGCGCCGCGGCTCCAGCGAGGCGGTAGCTGCAGGCGAGGTAGGCGCGCTCCCTGCCCCCTCCTGCTCTCCGCGCCGCAGCCGCGGAGACAGGGGCCTGCCGCCCGGGACCCCCGCCCACGCGCGCCTCTGCCTCTGGCTTCGGGCCTTGGGTGGCGGTTTCCTTCACTTAGGGCCTCCTTCGTTTTCCCAGGATTTTTTTTTTTTTTTGTCTAGTCCTTTCATTGCCCCCTTTTGTTTCTGAGTTCCTTCTCCCAACAGCGTGTGCACACAGAAGGCGCTCAATAATTGTTGGGCCGGAGCCGCGCGCCGGTGCGGTCTTAGGACCGGTCGCTTCCCGCCTGCTCCAATCCTCCGAATCCACTCCCTGGATTTATCCCGCGAGGTCGGGGCGCAGGGGGTTCCTGCCAGGCCCTTGGCGGATCAATCTTTCCACGGAGTCGCCGCCTCCTACGTGGCGAGGTTGGGACCCAGCAGGAGCCCGCACTTGGCACGGGGCCGCTTGCGCCGCCTCAGATGCGCTTCTGGGTGAACCTTGGAGACATGGCGGAGGGGACACGGCCTTCCCAAGGTCACAACAGTTCCTACAGGGCAGAGCGGGACTCGAACACGGATTCCCCCCGGGGATCCACGCCTTCCCCGCTTGCTCTGCCTAGCTGTCCCTAGCTGAACTTCACCCGAAGTCTCGCTCCGGAGAGGGGTCCGTCGCTGTCCCCGCGCGCACCCTGCTGGCGAGGGTCTTTTCTCAGGGCGGAGGCGGCGATCTGTGGGCTGGGGCCAGCGAGGCCGGCGTGAGGCTGCAGAGCTGCGCACGACCGCCTTAGCATTCGTCCCTCGGTTCGCAGAGTCCGGTGGTGCCGAAGACCCAGACTGCGCGAGGGTCCCCCGCGAGGCAGGAGCTGCGTCAGCGAATCCTTTGGTGGCGCTCTCCACCCCCTTAGTGACCCAAAACCCCAAGGTGAGCGCAGCCCCGCCCAGGCCCGCGCCCGCCGGGAGCCCTCGGGGGGCGCAGTGGGGAGCGGCGAGGAGAGGCCGCGGCCGCCTTTCAACTCCGCGGCTGGCGCCGGCCTGGCCGGGCCCCCGGGGCCGCGCGGCCTCCCTGGCTCCGTCCCGCCCTCCCAGCCGCTCGCACCGCCGCAAATCTAGGACAGTCCCCGACCCTGTCTCCGCGGCTGCGGGCGCCCGCGGAGCACCTGACCCCACGCCAGTGCCCACTCTCCAGGGCACCCCGACGGCCCCGCCCAGACCGGCGGGATTCCTTCCGCCTCCCCCGACAGCGCTCGCTCCCGGGCGCACCCCAGCCTCCTGTTCCCCCTGGCCGGCCACCTCCACAGCGCCCTCCCGCGGCCCGCGGGTCCACGCCCGACGCCGCAGTGCCCGAAGCTGGACGCGGCTCCCTCCGCAACAGAGGGAGTGCACACGCACACCATCGAGGCAACACACCAGCGTACACCGCAACCAACAACGCCTGCGCGCACAGACTGAACCAGCGCGCATCGCCAGCCACACGCAGCCCACGAGAGCTGTACCACCAACGCTCACCACCGAGACGCACGGCCCGACGCACAGGCCACCCTCGCGGGTCCTTGCAATTCTGAGACCCAGCATCCGGTGACCCCGGGAGAGACGCGAGCAGGGAAAGAGGGACCCCCAGATGCAACGTATTTAGAACGCCACACGCAGCGTCTGGGGAGAGGCGGGCGAAGCGACCCCGGGCCCCGGTCTGGGCCCCAGAGAGGCAGCGCAGCCGGCTGGCGTGGGAGGTCGCCCGGTGCGGGTGCAGGGCGTCAGGGGTGTATGTGCGGGGATCTGGCTGCCCGGCCCGGGCGTGCGTGGGGGATCTCCAGGAAGGCGGAGTTTTACCGCGAAGCTTTGGGAGGCGGGTGCGGGACCGCTGGGAGCCTTCTTCCAAGAAGGGCGCGGGCACTGCGGGGCTCCTCGCTCCTCCTTGGCCCGCGGGGAGGGTCTGGAGTGCCATGCTCCACAGGGATCAGACCCGACCCTCTGCGTAAGCCCGGCCGAACCCAAGCTCAAGGTCGGGCGTGTCCACCCAGCGCGCCTCAGGCTGGGTCCGAGAAGGCAGGGCTTGGGAAGCAGCCAAGGGACCGGAGGCGGGGGCGGCGGCGGTCTCCCGCCTGCAGGCAGGTGCAGAGTGCTGGGTTTGGTACTCACAGCTGTGAGACCGTGGGCGAGGTACTCCGGATCTCTGAACCTCGCTTTCCCATTGACAGAGTGTGGAACTGGCGCGATTTCTTCCTGTTAGGGGATGAGATGCAGTACTCCAAGATGCTTGGCGCTGGTAGCAGTAAATGTTGGTTATGGGAGCCGGCAAAGCCTCCGCTTGCGGCTGCGGAGCTGCCGGTTCCTGTCCTGGCCGGTCCGTTTCCGATCCGCCTCCCTACTGTGGCCTGGGAAAAGCCATGGGAGATGGCTCAAGTCCTGGGGCCCCTGCACCCACGTTTGAGAACGGGCAAAAGCTCCTGGCTCTTGACTCCAGGCCTAGGGCTGGCAGTTGGGGCTATCTGGGGAGTGAACTGGTGGATGGAAGATCTGACACCCCCACTCTCACTTTCAAATAAATCCCTTTTTAAAAAATAATAAAATACATGTTGATTATGAGTGCTTAACAGAGAAGTGTCAAAGGTGGAAGGGCTGTCTGTCCTCGCCTCCAGAGGCCCTGGGAGCTGACCCTGCTGCGGGGAGCAGGGGAGATGGGCGGGGCCTGGCTGGGGTGGGGACACAGACCTGCCTGCGGGGGAGGGGGTATACAGACCTGCGGGGGGCGGGGTTAAAAGAGGAAGGGCGTCCTGGCGCAAAGGGCGGGATCCCCGCATCCCCTACCCAAGTGCCCACTGGGTCCCTGCTGCTCCCAGATCCACGCGGATGCACCTGGGAAGCCGTGAAATGGCCCCTGCAACCCGTGTGGGAGACCGCGATGGAGTTCCTGGCCCCAAGCTTCTGCCTCCACCAACCTGAGTGTTGCCTCAGGGGATGGAAGATCTTCCTCTGTCATCTGCCTTGCAAATATAAATAATATACTTTGTAAAGCGGATTCAGGAGCCTGCCCCAAGTCGGAGTCCCGTTGGGATAGATCGAAGGGAGGCCCCCTAGGCGGCCTTTGCTGCGCATTTCACGGGGCGAAGAGACTGAGGCTGAGTGGGCATCTGAAGCCCTAGGAGGAGGGCCCGCCTCCTCCCCCCGCCAGCAAGGTTTTGACCGACGCTCGGCTGCGAGCGTGTCCGCGCGCGCTCTTGGCGCTGCGAGCGCAGTTTGCGGTGTTGGCGACAGGGAGGGCGACCCGCGAGGCCCCAAAGCTGGCCCTTGGCGGGGGGGGGGGTGTCCCCCTGCCTCGACCGCCGGGCTCTCCCCCGTGGCGCCTGGGCGGGGCGAGTGAGGCCAACACCTCCCAGAAGCCAGGCCGAGAAGGCTCCTCCTCCCGGGAGACCCCGGGGCCAGCGGCGGAGTGAGACTCAGGTTCTGTCTGTCAAATGGGTTCAGCAGTGACCCCTGGCACAGCTGGAGAGAGTGGGACAGAAAGGGCTCTCCCCGGGCTGTCCCAGCACCTGGTTCCGGGTTTGGCAGCGGCGGTGGGGACGTCACAGCTGTCCCTCCCGGTGTCACTCAGCTAACACTTGCGGGCGTCCCGTCCTTCCTACAGATCCCCATCACCAGGTGTTTGCACGCCCTTGCGATCCCCAGTGCGTGGCTGTGGAAACCGGGGCCATGGCGCAACCAGGGACGCAGGCAAACAGCTGCCCTCGGCTGAGCGTGATCACTTCGCCTCCCTAAACCTCAGTTTCCTGGCCTGCGGAATGGAGTCACGTCCAGGCTGCGGGCGGAGGAAGCTGCGGGTCCCTGGAACGCGCGGGGAGAGTAGGAGAGCGCGGAGTCCAGCGGCACCGGGTGGGATGGCGGCTGCGCTCGCGCGCCCCTCTCTGGCCGCGTCCTTTCCGGCAGCCGCGCACTGGAAGCCCCTAATTCTCCCATCCTCCAAGGGCTAGGGCGTGGGGAAGGCCTTTTTAGCCCCTGGGCCACATCCGCAAGGAGGGGAGGCCGTGATTTGTGCGCCACTGCGGACCGAATCAGACAGTTCTTGGTCTCTCCCCGACCCCCCGCCCCGTGCAGCAGCCGCGGAATGCAGAGGAAAGTAGCTTCCCCGGCGGCTAAGCCCCCGTCCGTGTGCCGCGCGGGCTTCTGCGGGACCGCGCCGACCGGGCCCGGGGCAGGCGGTGTCCGGGCGCCAGCCGGGTCCTGGGCAGGTGACCTGAGTTGCCTCGCTGTAGAGACACTGCATGGAGAAGCCGTGAGAGATGCGCCCTGCTGCCCGTGGGGTCACCGTCCTCTTTTACAGATAAGACACAGGCTCCCAGGGGGCCTGGGGTTCGGCCAAGGTCCCAGACTGTAGTCCAGTGTCTCATCAACGCAATCAGGGCGGTGAGGAGACACACAGGCCGCCTGGTGCAGCCTCGGGGCCCACTCTCCACAGGGGCCAATCAGGCCGATTAGGAGCAGATCTCTGAGGGTGATGAGGGCCAGAAGACCCCCAGGAGAGGGACTGGTGCCACAGGGGCCACTGTAGGAATGCAGGGGAGCGGTGGTGGAGGCCTGGGGTAGAGGGGGAGTGATAGGTGCCTTCCGCAGCTCCCTCCCTCCTTACCCTGCCCCCACCCAAAGATTCCCGGAGAGACTTCCGGGGCCCAGGAACTTTGCCTGCTCTTCCTCCCTCTGCCTTCACCAAATTAAAGTCCCAGATCCCCAGACCCCAGCGTGGGGTCCTGGAAACTGCACCTGTGGAGGGGGCCAGCTGGGTGTCAGCTGTGCGGGGAGGGGGGGTCTGCCCCGACACCCCCTGGTCTACCGCAGCTCCCGACTCCGCGCGCCTGCCCCTCCCTCTGACACCCTGCTTGGCTCCCTCCGCCCCAGCTGTGCGCCAGCTGTGCAGGCTCCACAGGCAGCCAGTGTTCTGAGAGCTGAGCCTGGGACACGGGCTTGACCACAGAGAAGAGAGAGACTTTTCCCAAGCGGCTGGGGCAGCTGGGATGCCAGACCTTGTGCCAACAGCTGCACACACACAGTGCCACCCAGCCCCCAGCCCCACGAGAGTCAGCTAAGAAAGGTAGGGTCGGGAGAGGTAGGGTCCCAACTAGAGCAGATTCCAACTCAGGTAGCCAGGAGTTCCCTAGGGAGCAAAACCTGGGGTGGTGCTCACTGTGTAGCTGGTGTGAGTGCAGGGTGGGCGCTGGGAGGGGAGCGAGCCAGACAGGCAGCCCCCTCCCCTGCCCCGCCCCGGCTGCGGCTGCCGGATAACTCAATTCTCTTTCCTTTGTGTCATTGTGGGTCCACTGAACGGACGTTGCTGGGGGCTCAGTTTCTTCCCTGCTCCTATGATCAGCACCCCATCCCGCTGCCACTGGCCCATCCCCAGCACCCCAGATGTGACCCCTGCTTTGTCCTGAGTGCCTCTGCCCAGCAGTGCCCAGCTCCTGCCCGCCAGGCGAGCAGACCACCTGGCCGAGAAACTGCACCAGTTTTGGGGGTGGGGAGTTGGAGCAGGTGCACCCCATGGGTCGCGGTCTACAGCGCAGCCCCTGTGCTGTGGTCCCGATGTCCAGAATCGGATCCAGAATTGGATCCCTTGATAGGGGAGCCGGGGGAGGACAAGGGGACTCCTGAGAGAGAGCCCCTTCTTGCACCCCTTCTCAGATTTCTTGTCCCTTAGTTTTCTCTACTTGTAACGAGATTCTCAGTGCCTTATGTTAAAAGGTAGAGGGGCCTGCACAGTCCCTGGGACACTGGCCACCAAAGTGGCCTTCACTGTGAGGCATTGGTGTGAGGCAATGTGGACAAGGCGGTGTGGAGGCAGAGACCCGTCCCTGGCCCTGGGCACAGGGAGTGACGCTACCAGCCAGGAACGTAACACCTAGGGGTGTAACCCCAAAGGGGGGAGGGGGTCTCCACGAGGAGGGGACTCTGAGGAGAATAGAGGAAGTCCAGGCCAGGGGGCAGCAAGTGCACAGCCCCCACCCAGTTGAGGACCCGGGTAGAGCCAGGTCTCAGATCATCTTTTTTTTTTTTTTTTTTTTTTTTAATATTTATTTATTGGCTGGGGCTGGGCCAGACTGAAGCCACGAGCCAGGAACTCCATCCTGGTCTCCCATGTGGGTGCAAGAAGCCAAGCACTTGGGCTGTCTTCTCTTGTTTCCCCAGGCTCGTTAGCAGGGAGCTGGAGCAGACGTGGAGCAGCCGGGACTCACGCTGGCACACGTGGGATGCTGGTGTCGCGGGCGGCGGCTTGACTCGCTGTGCCATGGCGCCGGCTCTGGCGGCTCTGCTTTTAAGCCAAATTCACAGACCTTGTCTCGTCCCATCATCACCCGGCGAGCAGCAGGGGTAGCCCTCACTGTGCCCACTTCACAGATGAGGTCACTGGAGCCTCGTGGCCTGCCTGTGGTTACAGTGCACGGGAGGGTGGATCTGGGGCGAGAAGGCAGGCCCCGGTCACCCTGCTACACCGGCTGCCTCCAAATGAACCATTTTCAAGAGAGGACTTGAAACCCTGCCTGCATCCATGTAAGCCGGGACAGGGCCACAAGGAGTGTCCCAGGGCGTGGAGAGACAGAGATGCAGCACAGCCTTCGGGGAGGGGGCTCCTGGGAGGCCAGGAAGCCTTGATTTGGGGGCACTCATGCGTCTCGGGGGGCCTCGGGTTCCTGTGCAGCATCTGGCTCCCCAGGCAGGATTCCAAAGCCCCTTGCTGTGGTTGGTGCCGTCGGGAGTGTGTCGGAGACGGCTTCACTGAAGGGGGTACCAGCCCCTGCCCGGGGAGCAGCTGGGCCGTTCCTCCATCCTCCTGCCCTTTGCCGGGCTGGCTTCCTGCCTGGGACCTGTGCCCAGCCCGCCAGAGCCCCGTCCTGAAGGCTTCGTAATTTTATCTTTGAACTTGTGCTTGGAAACGGAGCACTGTGGCCCGACCCCATCCAGGGACTGCTGGGCTTTCAACCTGGTGGCGCTCGGGTGCCATGCAGAGAGAAGTCCAGGCTGGCGCTCTCTGGGTGGGGCTCTCTGGGTGGGGCGTGGCGGGTGGTGGCTGTCCTCGCTGGGGCTGGCAGTGACACATGTCCAGCAGGGAACTTGGTGAGAGTGAGCTTCTTGCTGATCTAGGGACCACCCCCCTTACCTTGGCACAGAGATTGCAATGCCCTTGGGCTGCCTGTCTGCCATGGGTTGGGCAGGGGCCCATGGGTAAAGGAAATGGAGGGACACCTGCCAGCCCCATCCTCACCCCTGGCTGGCACTGAAGACCCGAGAAAACCCGTTGCAGAGGTCAGGGTGAGAGCAGAGTGAAAGAACACAGCCTTAGATGAGCACTCACTTAGCACCCGCCCCCCCTCTTTCTAAACGGGGGACCCTGCACTTCCTTTTGGCACTGGACTCACTGCTGACATACCTGGCCCTGGCCCCTGTTCGCCCAGGGGCCTGTGGGCATTTCTTCCCGGAGGCGCAGCGCCCCAGGCTGGTCAGCAGGGCTGAGCCAGCAGAGGTCTGGGTGTGGGCAGGAGCAAGCTGTGAGCTCATACGCATGTCATCGAGGGGAGAGAGGACGCCTGGTCCTTGGTGCCTGCCACTGCACAAGGGGGCCCCTCGCAGCTGTCAGGGGAGTCCCAGGTTGAGCCTGGGGGGACAGCAGTGAGTGTGCATCCTGGTGACCCCAGGAGGAAACAGGCTCAGAGAGTCGGGGACAGCCCCAACGTCACGGGTGCCGGGGCAGGACAGACCAGTAGGGACCTCAGGCGGTCTGGCCCAAGTCCAGCCTGGGCAATCCCCTCCCCTTTCCCAGCCCAACCCCATTGCTAGTTTCTTCTGGAACCATCAGGGGGGAGCAGAGCGCCTCCCACTGGGAGGACCTGGAAGGGGGTGGCTTGAATCCCCTCCCCGGGGGGGGTTTGAAGAGCCTCAGGTACCTCTTCTGAGACCACATGGACCCTCTGAGTCTCCCCACCTGCCATCCCTTGTCCTAACACTCAGCTGTTTGTTTCCTGATTGGTTTTGGTCCGTGGGAACGTGGGGTACGCTGTGGGCAGCAAGCAACGCTTGTTGATTGATTGATTGACTGACTGACTGAATGAAGCCAACCTCTGCACCCATGCTCCAATGTACATGCCAGTCACGAGGCCCTCGTCCATCCGCCCGTGCGTCCACCCATCCACCCATCTGTGCAGTCACTCACTTAGCATCCATCCTGTCTCCATAAAGGGCGTCAGTGATGTCCCGGGGACTGGGGAAGAGAAGAGCCAGGATCTGTGCACTTGGGGAGCTCAGGAGGAGACGGACGTTACAGACGACACAGGGCCAGGGTGATGGTGCGGCTGCTGCTGCCCCTCTGACCCAGCACCCACGTCGGGGCAGTCTCCAGGCGGCTCCACTTCCCATCCAGCCCCTGCTAATGCACCTGGGAAGGCAGCAGAGGACAGCCCAGGTGCTCGGACCCCTGCACCCCTGTGGGAGACCCGGGTGGAGCTCCAGGTTCCTGGCTTTGGCCTGGCCCAGCCCTGGCTGTGTTGCAGCCACTTGGGGAGGGCACAGTGAGTGGGGGGTGGGGTTTCTCTCTCTGTGTCACTCTGCCTTTCAAATACATGAAATGTCGTCAAAACAAAGATGACAGAAATACTCCTAAATTTATCATTTTGATCAGTGAGGCTGAGCTGAGGGCATCACCTTGAACGTGAGGCCGCCCCTGCATCCCCGCCCCTCTCCTCTGAGGAGGAGGAGGCAGAGACGCGGGGCCAGGGGCCCTGTGGTGTCACGGGGCTGCTCAGCGTGGGGGCTCCGGCTGGGAGCTGTGTTCTGCTGCCTCCCCCAGCCCAGCCTTTTTTCTGCCGAAGCCTCTTCCCCTCCCCGCTGGCTTCTGGCTTCTTCCTCCCTTCCCTGGCTGGGCGGCCAGCCCTGCTCAGCTCTCCATGGCAGCTGTGGGAGGGGCTTTTACAAACGTGCACCAGAGGATTTCGCTCCCCGGTCACAGCTCCCATCGCACTCACCATTACACGTCCAGTCCCTACCGGATCTGGCCCCCCCAACCCCCTTTTCCAATCACGCTGCTGCCATTGTAACTCCCTGGCCTCCTCTCTCTCTGGAGCACAGCACCCCCCCTCCCTGCCGCAGGGCCTTTGCACTGGGTGTTCTCTGGGCCGGCTGCGCTTCTCCATCTGTTTTCTGCTGTGGCTCCTGGTGGGGCCACTGGGCGGCAACCAGGTCCACACTGGGTGCTGAGCCCAGTTCTCCGTCCTGTCCTGCCTGCGTCCGTCTCCCTGGGGAGATGCCGGGAGGCAAGGAGGTGGCCACTGAGGGGTCAGCAGCCTCCCCCCAGCTGGCCCTGGCAGCCCCCGGAACCTGGATTTGGGGACGCAGCGCAGGAGGAGCCGGTGGCCTCGTTTCCATGTGGACCTGCTAGTCCTGCTCCTTCCAGCATTTGCCTGTCCAGAGCAGGTGGAGGACACCTTGACAGCCAAGGACAGAATGGACTCGGGGCGGCAGGCTTTCTGGAGCAGCGGTGGAAGGCCAGCACCGTCCCCCGAGGACTCACACTATCCGTCTTTGTATCTATGCAGTGGGAGTTCTGATACTCCCTGCCTCGCGGGATTGTTAAGAGATCCAGTGAACGGAGGCCCGTGAACTTGCAGTTGTGCCAAAAACCATCACTGCGATCAGGCTCTTGGGACACCAGAGCCAGGAGCCTGGAGGCTTCTGCTATTTGCTGTCCTCTCACCCCCAACCCAACAAGAGCCAGGAGGGCACAGAGGCGCGGGGAGGGGAGATGCGTGGCCACGTCCGCCAACGGCTCCGCCTCCTGTGCGCCCACGCCCCACACGGCCCCTGGCCAGAGAGGCTGGGAGGGTTCGCCCAAGGTTGCACAGTGAGGGACAGCCTAGGACGGGAGCCAGGCGCTGGGATTCCTGGAGCAGCGATGCAGTCTGGTCACGTCACGCATTGCGACTGGCTGAGCTTTCTCGTTTTCATGACTTGGCTGAGCTTGAGCCTTGAGATACTGGGACTTGGACCCGGATTTACTGCTAACCCCGGGCCAGAGCCCAGCCAGGACACCGCGCGCTCCGGGGGGAGTTTTCCCAGCCCTGCTCAGCCAGTGATGTCCCTGGGACCGGGGTTGCTGACGGTGCCCAAGGGCAGGTAGCCCAGCGGATTCTGCTCGGATAAGGGGGCTGCCTGTGCCCTGGTTGGGAGGAAGTTTGCACCTAATGGGTTCTTCATGCCTGTTGCTTCATTTTATTCTGTTAAAGATTTATTTATTTGAAATGCAGGAGAGGGGAGAGAGAGAGGGAGAGAGGGAGAGAGAGGGGGGAGAGACAGGGGGAGAGACGGGGGGGAGAGGGAAAGAGAGAGAGAGAGGGAGAGAGGGAGAGGGAGAGGGGGAGGGGGAGAGAGAGAGAGAGAGAGAGAGAGAGAGAGAGAGAGAGTCTCCATGTGCTGGCTCCCTCCCCAGAGTGCCCACAAGGGCTGGGGCTGAGCCAGGCCAAAGCCAGGAGCCTGGAGCCCCACCCAGGTCTCCCAGGTGGGTGGCAGGAACTCAGCTACCTGAGCCACCACCCGCTGCCTCCTCCCCAGCACGTTAGCAGGAAGCTGGATTTGAAGCAGAGTAGCTGAGACTCGAGCCACAGCTTAGCCTGCGGTGTGCCTTAGCTTAATATTCACATCACCAGCCCCCAGCCCCGCGAGGTGGGCGTGCCCTCCATATTCGCAGGGAATTCTGGAGCCGGGGTGGGGGGGTCACACAGCGATGGACAGCCTCCAGCATTCAGGTGAATGGGCTCCAGCAGACGCTCTGAGAAGTGCTTGCAGAAACAGAAACCCGGAAAAACCTCCAGAAGAAGAGGAACAAGCATTCGAACAAACCAACAACCAACAGTTAAGCAAGAATCCACCCCGTTCCCAGGGCCGCTGGCTTTCCTCACCAGGAGGCACAACGCGCACTCAGGCCACCGGCCAGCTGAGGCTGGGCAGGTAAGCTTGCTGCCTTTTCCTGGTAAAAGCTCATGTCCCTAGACCTGGGGATCGCGAACCTGCTTCCATAGAGAATGGCATTCCTCCCCTTCCTCCTCTGAGCCGGTCCCTGCTCGTGGGCTGACTCCGAGCTACTGCACAGGCGCACTGTGCACCCTGCACGCTGGTCCACGCCCTGCACAAACAGCACCAGGTACACGTCCAGGCCCCCTGTCCCAGGCACTGAAGGGACTCCATCCTTAGTCCAGTGCTCATGTCCACTATCGGGACAGACGCTGCCTGCTGGTCTGCCGACTGTTGGATTCTGGGATTCCGACAATGCCAGGCTCGTGGGAGCTTCCTGAACACGGGCTAAATGCCTCAGGCAGCACCCACACACCCTTCCTTCCGGTCCTCGCAGGCAGCACCCACTTTTTCCCATGGACATTTCTGGGCCCAGCCTCGAGCCCCAAGTGCAGGCCCTGGTGTGACCTGTGCTCGTCCCAGGGATCCGCTGCAGCCGTGCCGGGCAGATGCGTGCACACGCCTGGATGCACGGGAAGACGCCGGCGGGGACCTGAAGGAATTCTGGCGGCGGCTGGAGCCCCGCCCCCACCCCAGCGCCGTGGGTGAGAAGCTTTGCTGCCTGCAGATCATGTGAGCGCGGCTCGCACTTGGGAATTTTCCGTTGGCGCAGGCTGAGCCTCTCGGTGCCAGGAAAGGAGAGAAGAAAACCAGGCAGCGTGGGCCCCGCTCCCCTGCCAGTCTCAATTTGGAGGCTTTTTCCATTCTCGGGGCCGTAGCTGAGACGTCCACTCCGAGGCCTGCTCAGGAAAAGCCCTGGGCTTCGGCTGTGCTGCGTGCAGTCCACAGTTGCATGTCACGTGGTGACGGGGAAGGGTGCGGGCAGTGGGCCCCCACCGTCGTGTGCACCCGAGTCTCCTGTGATTGGAGGGAGGCGCCTGGCTCCGCAGGCCTCACTGTGTGCGTGGATGTGTCCGAGCCCCAGCCTCCTGCTCTCCAGGACCCCAGGGCACTCAGCGCCCAGAGCGTCACCAGGAGCAGCCGTGATGTCCACACTCGCCCTCCCTCTGATCCGCGAGGGCTGGGGCACAGGTGTGCCTGTGTGGTGTTCCTGTGCATGTGAGTCCATAGTGCATGTGGGGATGCAGCCGTGCACATGTGTACACGAGGATGCATTGTATACATGGGTATGCGTGTGTGTGCACATGTGTGTGTGAGAATGCATTGTATATGTGGGCGTGCACGTGTGTGCACGTGTGTGCCTGTACATGGGAATGCATCATATATGTCGACATGCATGCATGTACCTCAGTATGCATTGTGCATGTAGGTACGCATGTGTGCACTGCATGCTTGAGTGTGCATGTGTTCACATATGTATGTGTGGGTTTGCGTGCATGCCCATGTGTGCGTGTGAGGATGCCCAGTGTATGTGGGTATGAGTGTGTGCACACGTGGGTAGCGTGTGTGTGCATTTTGTGAACGAGGGGCGTGGTGGAGACAGTGTTTCTCTGCGGAGGTTTCGAGAAGCGCCTGCCTCTAGCAGGCCCCGCGGGTGTGAATCAGATGACAAGCTGGGTCCTCAACTAGGAAGCTCAGCCTTGGAGGGCGGGCCCTGGCTGAAGGGGCGGAGCCTGCCTGCCTGCTGCAGGTTAGCATTCGCCGAGGCAGGTGTACTGGCAGGATGGGCCCAGAGGAGGGGCCGAGGCCAGGCTGGGGAGGCCCGCAGCATCGACATGGTTTCCTGTTACTCTGCATCTGCAGCCCTCTTGGAAGCCCTCGGCCTTGGGGGAAGTTCTGATCGAAGTCTTTGGCCAGGTCTCAGCCGAGGGACAGGCGTGAGAGGACAGAGTGGGCAACAACGGTGAAGCGTGGGGGGGGGGGTCGAGGAGCTGTTCCATCCGCGGTTCACTTCCTCTTCCTGCTGGGAGGTGCGGAGGGAGGACCCCTGCTGGCGGCCCCTGCACCTGCGGGCTGTCGGACAGTTCCGCTCTGGCCCCAACTTGCTGGACTGCACAGTGCAAGGTGCAGTGAGTGGAGCCCGCCCCGCAGCCCTGTGCTGGGGACAGTGGAGAGCCAAGATGACAGGTCAAGGATGAAGAAAATGCCGACCTCCCCTTTGCCACTGTGAGATGACTCTTCTCTCACTGCCCAGGGAGCAGGAATCGCCATCGTGTTTGCAAAACGACGAGAACCACGCGGAGCACACACCTGGTGCTCTGGCGGGGACCCCTGACCCTGTCGTCCACTTGGAAGTCTTGGTAGACAAGACTGAGTGGCCGGTGTGTGCAGGTGGGGCGGGCAGAATACAGGCCCCACAGGTGTACGTCCCAGGTCCTGGAACGTGTGCCTGTCCCCTTCCAGACACTGCGATTATGCTGAGGGCCTTGAGGAGGTGTGGTGGCCGCCGCAGTAGGGGGTGGCCCCTAGCTGCTGAACTGTTTCCGCTGTGTCTTCTTTTTAAGACTCATTTGTTGGCTGGCGCCGCGGCTCACTAGGCTAATCCTCTGCCTTGTGGCGCCGGCACACCGGGTTCTAGTCCCAGTTGGGGTGCTGGATTCTGTCCCGGTTGCCCCTCTTCCAGGCCAGCTCTCTGCTGTGGCCCAGGAGTGCAGTGGAGGATGGCCCAAGTGCTTGGGCCTTGCACCCGCATGGGAGACCAGGAGAAGCACCTGGATCCTGCCTTCGGATCAGCGCGGTGCGCCGGCCGTGGCGGCCATTGGGGGATGAACCAACAGAAAAGGAGGACCTTTCTCTGTGTGTCTCTCTCTCATTGTCCACTCTGCTTGTCCAAAAAACAAACAAACAAACAAAAAAGACTCATTTGTTTATTTGAAAGGTGGGGTTACAAAGGCAGAGGCAGGGACAGAGAGTGAGAGAGAGAGATCTTCCACACGCTGGTTCACTCCCCAGATGGCTGCAATGGCTGGAGCTGGGCTGATCTGAAGCCAGGAGCTTCTTCCCAGTCTCCCACACAGGTGCAGGGGCCCAAGGACTTGGGCCATCTTCCACTGCTTTCCCAGGCCATAGCAGAGAGCTGGGTCAGAAACAGAGCAGCAGGGACTTGAACCAGCACCCCTGCGGCAGTGGACTAGTTGCAGAGGCGGCCCTCACCAGTGTGGGGGGCTTCCTGCAGTCCGCAGAGGCCCGGATGGAATGAGGTGGAGGAAGGGCGGATCCACTCTCTCGACCTGAGCTGGGCCCTCCACCTTCACCTGCCCGGCCACTGGGGAGCTCCTGATTTTGCAGCTTCGGGACTGTAGGACGCACATCTGCAAACCCAGGCCTGGACCCTGTACCGCTGGCTGCCTGGGCACCCAGGCCTTCGCCCTCCAACAGAACCACACCACTGCGTTGCTGCGTCTCCTGCTTGCAGACCACATTGTGGGGGGCTTCCTGGCGTCCATCACTGGGAGATCCAATCCCCTAAGAGATCCCCCTGATACTTCTCCACACACCTTCTTGGTTCGGCTTCTCTGGAGGGCTCTGGCTCAGACTGACAGATCAACAGTCACAATGTAGCACCTTGAAGAACCCACTGTCAGCAGCCTGGCCTACCCAGGCTGGCCCAATGTCATTGCTGGGGTCCTTACAAGAGGGATGAGAAACAGAGAGGTGGGGCAGGTGCTATGGTGCAGGGGTTAAGCCCCTGACTCTGACTCTAGCATTCCATAGTCAAGTGCCAGTTTGAGTCTCAGGTGCTCCAATTCCGATCCAGCTCCCTGCTATGGCCTGGGAAAGCAGCAGAAGATGGCCAAGTACTTGGGCCCCTGCACCTGTGTGGGAGACCTGGATGGAGCTCTGGGCTCCTGGCTTCAGCCTGGCCCAACCCTGGCCATTGTAGACATTTGGGCAGTGAACCAGCAGATGGAAGATCTCTCGCTGTGTCTCTCCCTCTCTGTAACTCTTTCACATAAGCAAACACATCACTTTTCTTTTTTAAAGTTTTATTTTATTTATTTGAAAGACAGAGTTACAGAGAGAGGTAGAGACAGAGAGAGAGAGAGAGGTCTTCCATCTGCTGGTTCACTCCCCCAGATGGCCACAATGGCCGGAGCTACACTGATCCAAAGCCAGGAGCCAGGAGCTTCCTCCGGGTCTCCCACAGGGGTGCAGAGGCCCAAGGACTTGAGCCATCTTCTACTGCTTTCCCAGGCCATAGCAGAGAGCTGGATCGGAAGAGGAGCAGCCGGGACTAGAACCAGCGCCCATATGGGATGCCAGGGGGCGGGCAGGCAGCCTCCAGGAGGTGGGAAGCTGGGGAAACACCACTTGCCTGGAGCCTGCGCCACAGCCAGCCCCGCCTGCACATTGGCTTGAACCCCTGGAGACTGATTTTGGAATTCTGACCCCTAGAACCATGGGAGAACAAATTTGTGGATTTTTTCCTAAAATGATTGATTTTTTTGCAAGCAGAGAGAGAGAGAGAGAAAAAAAAATCTCCCATCCACTGGTTCACTCTCCAAATGCCCACAATGCCTAGGGCTTGACCAGGCCAAAGTTGGGAGCAAGGAACTCAAGCCAGGTGTCCCACACCGTCACTGCTGCTTCCCAGGGCCTGCGTCGGCGGGAGGCTGGAGTGAGGTATCGAAGCCGGGCACGCCGACGTGGGTGCCGGCATCTCATCCAGCCCTGAGCCATCAGGCCGGCACAGCTTGTGTTGCTGTTGCTGCCTTGACAGATGCACCCATTTACTTAACAGACAGGCTGACATGGTGAGAGAGAGCGAGCGAGCGTCCGTCCTCTAGAACGGATGGAACGTGGGTGGCAGGAGTCCCAGCACTTGGGCCATCACGCACCGCCTCCCAGGCCCATTAGCAGGATGCTGCATTGAAGTGTGAAGAAGCCAGGTCTCGAACCCAACACCCTGCTTGGGGAGGAGGGTGCTGCAAGGGGCGGCCTGACGGGCAGTGACGTGCAGCTGCAGACGCTCTGGTCTCCCGGCGTCCATCCTGCGGCTCCCCTGTGATGGTGCAGTCCCCCAGGTGGGGCTGGGGACACGAGCCTCCAGCTGAAGCCATTTTTTCTTCAACCCTCCTTGCAGCAAGAATGAGCACAGGGCTGAAAAATGTATGGCTGACAGGGTGTGAACAGAAGCGCTGAGAGCAGCCCCAGGCCCCCTCCCTGTTCTGCCTGCTAGAGGGTGACGGAGCAAGCTTTGACCCCAGTTCCGGGGATGGAAGAGACCCAGACACGGGCACCCTGCTTCCTACCTCCTCCCCAGCCCCGGATGGTCCACTGACGAAGAGAAAAACAAACCCCGACTGAGCCCGGGTCCCAGAAGCAGAGCCAGGACCAAAGCCAGCAGGTGTGGGGGACAGCAGGTGGGCAGGGGAGCAGATGCCTCGGCTGTACTACGGCACCTGCTGCCACCTGGCCCCTGCCCATAGGAACGTGCGTCTAGCCAAGGTTAACCCACGGGGGGCCAGTCCCAGGCATTTCTGGGCAGTGCACCTGCGGGCAGCATCCTGAGCCCGGCGCTGCAGGAAACTCACAATCTGATGCTCTCAGGCTGCTGGGCAGAGCTGTGTGGCCCGGGCCACTGCTGGGATCAGAGCCGGGGGAAGCCAAGAGGGTCGGCGCCGGGGCACAGCAGGGAACTTGGGATTCATGAGAGGCCAGAGGTGGGAGCCCAAACTGGCTGGAAGCTGCATCACCCCAACCTGCCCCTCACCTGTCCACGGCACCTCCTGTCCACGCGTCTTCTCCTTTTCTGTCCCTCGAGGGGACTTGGCAGGACACCCACCCTGATCCAGGGTGATCTCAGCTCCTTTCCTGGACTCGCTGCTGTTCCTGGTCAGGTCACACCCTCAGGTTCTGAGTGGACGTCCCTTGGAGGCCAACCTTCAGCCCTCCCACATCCACGCCTCACAAAACCCACCCGGGCACTTCCCGATTTAGAGCAATAAAGACAAAAACCACAGCCACAAACTAAAAGCATTGCTCTCCCCTCTTACACACTGGCCCATCAGACCAGCTGTTGCCACCGCCTGTGCCTCTGTGGCTACTTGGCTACACTCACCTATGCCCACCACTCTTTGCGAGGTAGACCAGATGGTGCCCAGCCAACTGGGAGATGCTGGGTCAGCTCTGCCCCCTGGGCCACCCCTGAGTGGCGCTGTGGTGCAGCAGTGCGGCATTTTTGCTTGCCATCGACTTCTTGAACTGGCCTCACCGGTCTCAGGGATGCCCGAGTAGCAGGGGTGAGCAGAGGGTGAGATGTGGCTCAGTGGTGGCGGTGATGTGGCTGGCTATGCACCTACTTGTCCAGTCTATGTGTTCCTACATGTGCCTGGCTTGAGATCACTCTCAGAAGTGCCCCTACCTTGTTAGGCTGGGTCGGTGCTGGGCAGTGTGACCACAGGTTCTGGCGCATTGGACAGCCGGCAGCATGTGGCAGGCGCATCTGCTGTCTGCTCACTTGGCATCCTGATGCCAGGCACTCCCTCAGGGTTGGTCAGCGTGCGAGCACCCCCATCCCAAATGGCCTCTGTGTCCTGCAGATGGCACAGGCTTATTTTCAATCCCTAGGGCTCTGCACCTGCCGGCTGGGGGCTGCTTGCCCTGTAGCCCGGGGCTGCTGCCGGCTCCTCAATACGGAGCCCACACACACTTCAGCCCTTTGCGCTGCCTGGTGGGTGGCTCCAGCTGTTATCTCCCAATGTGGAAGGCGTTGATTCCCAAATGCAAAGTGGCCCTGCGAGACTTGGGCTTCTGTCTCAGTGGTAGGAGATATAAAGCGTTATAACTTGTCCTCTGCTTTGAAGGGGTAACAAGTGTGGCCCAGAGCACGGAGCCTCTCAAATCTTCACCCGTGTGGTCATTTGCAGCCTTAGGAGCTGGTCCATGGGGCTTGATGAGTCAGGCCTACTGGACTTTGATGCCATTGATAAGAGGGCGCAGGAGGTGCCGAACTATGCCCCAGGGGTCTGGATGCCTCCAACGTGTGTTGGCATCAAGTGAGAGGAATAATTTAGCACTGGAGAAAAAAGTACGGCTCTATATTGTATTGTTTCCCAGCCCGTGGGGATGAGTCTCCTCTGAACCCTTGTCCTAATGGACATGCACGGTAACAGCCTGGCCCCATATGTCAGAAGCTTCCAGGTCTGCTGTCGGAGAGACTCAATGCCTGGCACAGCAACTGGTTAGCTTGGTGGTCGCCCAGTGTCGCCAAAACACAGTGCTGGTGACTTGGCTGCTCCGATGCCCCTCGGTTTGTTCCTGAAGCCGCTGAGGGTGGTACTTCCCTCCTTGTATGTGAACTTGTGATCTCCCGTCTTGGCCAGGGACAGGTGCTGTCTCAAAGCCTTTTCCACTGTGGCGGTTGCCTCGTGGTCTTCCTCCTCCCACAGTTCTCCCACCACAGGTCAAGGGCCAGTGCTCTGACAACTCTGATTACAAAGCGGGAACTGAGGAGATGACCCAGTGGACGTGCTGTGGGATGGAGCTGAGCCCAGGCTCAGTGGCTCACTGGATCGCACATTAATCACACCAGCCTCAGAGTGGGGGGCCCTGAGGGTCTACCCCAGTTTGCAGCGTCAGCTCGGACCAGCACACAACAGTCCTCAGCAGTTTTGGGCGCTCACTCATCTTTCCTGTCTTGAGATTCTGTGTTAACTCAGCCCCTTTCTGGGCTTCCTGGCTATCTAAGGCAGAAATTCCACGCTTTAGTCAATAACCCCATGGATATTTGTGAGTTACAGATGCCAGCTCACCTTTTTAGGGCAACTACCACACTTTTTTTTTCTTTTGACAGTTAAGAGCCACCATCTCGGTGTAGTGGGTTAAGCGGCAGCCTATGACGCCAGCATCCCATACGGGCACCAGTTTGTGTCTCGGCTGCCCCACTTCCGGTTCAGCTCTCTGCTAATGCACCTGGGAAAACACTAGAAGGTGACCCCAAGTGTTTGGACCCTGCTACCCACGTGGGAGACCTGGAAGAAGCTCCCGGCTCCCGGCTCCAGCCTGGCCCAGCTCTGGATATAGTGGTCATTTGAGGAGTGAACCAGTGGATGGAAGATCTCTCTCTTTCTCTGTCTCTCTCTTTGTAGCTCTTTCAAATACATAAATGACATCTTTTTTTTTTTTAAAGTCACCACCTCTCTCTCGCCTGCTTTTATGCCTATTAAGTAGATCAAGCAGGATTTCCATGTGTGGGCTGTGCTGGTTCCCAACCCTAACGCGCTCCACGCCGTCCGTACCAAGCAGCCCCATTCACACTGACGTCTCCTCTCTCCAGCCCCAGAGCCCAGCCGCAGGGTGGAGCCTCTCAGGGTTGCCTCCGCCCTCTTAGCAGGGTCCTCCAAGTCTTCCTGGGGGACAAGGCCAAGCCACACAGAGCCCTACGGCGTGTGCACGTCTCTTAGTCATTTGCTCCCTTCCATAATCTTCCATCACAGTTCCAGCACCCCCACTGCATACAGTTGTGTTCATTATTATTTCTATGCATATTAGAGCCCCTTGTCGAGACACAAAGTCCTATCAAACGGGAACCCCCGTGTGCACACAGTCTCCACTCTCAGCTTCCTCACTGCCTCCAGGGTCCCCTCCCAAGGAGCCTCCCCCAGCCCCGTCCCCGTCCTGCTGGCAGACTCACCTTGTAGGGCCCTCTCACCCCTCTCTCTCCAGTGAGGTCGAGCTGAGAGTGGGCCCAACTGTTGGTCTGGTCGCTGGGAGGTGCTGAGGACAGGTGTCTCACCTGGGCCTGATGTCTTCAATGACCCCCCACCACCACTACCACCACCTTCCACCAGGGGGCGCCCCATGGCAGGGTCCGAGGGCCCCGGGGAGCTGACGGCCCTCAGTCACAGCGACCCAGACGTTTCCGGTCCGACTCTCCAGACCCTGCCCTGGCCTTGCCGTTGCCCTGTCTTTAGGAAACTCAGGCGGGGGAGTCACCGTTCCCTGAGGTTCTGCCGCCTCCTGTTGCGTCTCGGGCCTGGTCTTGGGCTCTGTCTGACCTCCAGTTGCAGCAGGACCCCTCCGCTGCCTACTGTGGGGTCCTGCTGTTTGCACTCAGTTCTCACCAGAGATTCGGCCAGCTGAGCCTGGGCTTTTCTCCCGGGGTGAATGGCAGGGCCGCCCCATCCCACAGATCTCATGACCATTGCGCCGCCTAAAACTCTGTCTTAGCTCAGGCTGCTCTGGGCAAAATTCCATCAGCGGGGGCCTCAAACCACAGGGCTTTTTTTTGTTTGAAGTTTATTCATGCATTTGAAATGCAGAGATATGGAGAGAAGGAGAGAGGTCTTCCATCTGCTGGTTCACTCCCCACATTGCCACAACGGCCAAGACTGAGCCAGGAGCCAGGAGCTTCCTCCGGGTCTCCCACAGAGGTGCAAGGGCCCAAGCACTTGGGCCGTCCTCCACCGCTTTCTCAGGCCCATTAGCAGGGAGCTGGATTGGGGGTGGAGCAGCCGGGACTCGATCTGGCGCCCACGTGGGATGTCGGCACTGCAGGCAGAGGCTTAGGCTTCTACGCCACAGCGCCGGCCCCAGCCACAGAGCCCAGCCTGCCGAGGGCACTCTTCCTGGTTTGTGCCTCCGGCTGTGTCCTCAAGGACAGAGAAGGATTATCTCCCAAGCTGTTGGTTTTTGAAAGAAAGCACTAATGTCATCATGAAGCCACACCCTCGTGACCTCGTGGAAGCCGAAGTACCCCCCCCCCCCCCCCCCCCGGTGTGCTTGGGATCAGGACTCCGCGAGTGAACCTGGAGCTGCCCACAGAGACCACAGCCCCTGTGCAGGTGAGTGCGTCGGCTGTCCCCTGTGCGCAGGCCCACGGAGGCAGGTGCAGCGCTCGGCTACCCCTGCTGTGGTGAGAGGCTCTGTCTCCTGGGGCCGCTCCTGCTACCACGCGTGCTGGGCTGGGCTCCCTGAGATGCGAGCCCGAGCTAGGGACCTGGGGGCAAGTGAGCTGTGAAGTGGGGACTACAGCGGGAGGAGCAGGACGGGGCTGGGGGTGGGGGGAGGGGGACCCCGAGTCTGGCCTTGGCTGCCTCCCCAGAGGAGCTCTGGCTTGTGTCACTTGGAGGCAAGGTGGACGGAACGTCGCGGAGACGAGTTAGTCAGAAATTGGCCGCAGGCAGACTCCAGCCTGCTCTGGGACAGGGTGTAGCCCCTCCAGTGAATTCCAACAGGCCAAGTGCAGCTCTCCCGACCATCCCCGGCAGCAGAGGGTGGGGGCTGGGGGCCGGCCCTGGCCAGAGGGGCCCCCGGCCGGGCACCACCAGTGCCCACTGCCACTCGTCTCCGGACAAGGGCTACCAGCTCCTCTGCGTTCTTGAAGCCGGCATCTTCACTCACTCCTCGTTTCTGCCCAGAATCCCAAAAAGAAGAGGAGCTGGCCACACGGTGACCACAAAGCTCAGAGGAGCCGAGTTTGGCCGTGGGAATGCATTGACACCAAAGCTGTTTCTGGCTGTCCCCTAAAAACCCTGGGGGCTTTACAAGGTGCTCTGGAGTCTCTTCAACTAGGATGACCCACAATGCAGCCGTGTGTGCGTGCACGTGTGCACATGCGTGTGTGTTGTATGTGTGCATACGTGTGTGCATGCGTGTGCATGTGTGTTCATGTGTGTGTGTGTGTGTGCAGGCAGTAGAGGGAGTCTCCCTGCTCCCTAAACAATGGCAGTGTCAGAGAGAAGCCAGGCCCTGGCCCCTTGCATCAGAGTGAGCTCGCGCGGGGGACCTCTGTACACTCGTTGAGGTCCTGCCACTTGCTCTTAAATGCGTCTTCTCCTTCACCCGCGGCAAACGCCAGCCTGCTGGGCACAGGGCGCCCTAATCTTTCGGAGCTGCAGATGCGAATGCATCCACGCAGCCTGAGCTGTTTCTGCACGCGGCGTCCAGGTGGGCCCGCTGCCACCTGCTCATCGGCCTCCCTATCTGTCCACGCTTCCTGGCTCGCAGCGGCGTCTGCAGAAGCGGCTGGGTGCTTTCCACTCGTGGAAACATGCGGCTCTCTCGCCAGCTGACGGCTGCCTGGCAGCAGAGGCGGGACGCTGGGCTTCGCGCACAGTGGGCAGGTTTTGCACAGTCCCAGGCTGGAGCGGGGCGAGGCGGCCGGGCCAAGAAGCTGTCTCACGGCCGCCACACTCTGTGCAGCTGCAAATCACTACAGTATGTCATTGACATTTCCCACCCTGCAAACCGCGCCAGGGCTGCGTTTTGTTTTTTTTTTTTTTCTCCACTTCCAGATGATAGGAAGCTGCAGACTGCAACACCCAGGCCAGCGATCCTGCCTCCCTCGCGCCCAGCTGGGACCTCATCTCACCCTCTGGGCCTCCCCTTCTTGGAGGCGGCCACTTGGGGCTGTGAGCATCAGCTCAGCCGTTATCTCAACGGTCTCCTGTCCATCGCTTTTCTCACACGTGTCTCCCCCAACTTGAGGGCAGGAACCGGGGCTGTCTCTCTCGCTGCTGAAGCCTCAGGCTCCTGGCATACAGAAGGTGCTCAGTACAGGCTTCCTGATGGCACCCCTTCCATCCCCCCACCCCCACTGGGAGACGAGCAGACAGGTGGGGACGTGAGTCACCCAGCGTTGTGCAGCCGGCTCCTGGGCAGTGAGGTTTCGCAGCTCTGTCACGTGCTGCCTCTTGCTGGCTGCAGACAGTTCCCTGCTCCCGGGAGCCCCCCACTCGCCACCACTCTGTGCAGAGAGAAAAGCCAGACATGGAGCAGGTGGTCATCCAGGGGGACACTTGTGGATGCCCCATGACAGACAGAGGGACCTCTAAAGGCAGTAGCGTGCAGGCGAGACAGCCTCAGAGCTGACATGACTTCTACCACGATTGGGATGACACGGGGTGAATTCAGGGACTCACAGCCCAGGACATCCCTCCCTGCAAGCCTGGTTCTTGTTCGATGGATGAAAAATTACTGGTCGACCTCGTCTGTTAGTGTGGCTTGCATCCCACAGGGGAAGGGGACCGAATACTTCCTGCCCTCCTCAAACTCACGCTGAAGCTCTAACCCCCAGGGGCTGGCATTCGGGGGCGGGTTCTGAGCAGGTGATGAGCTCAGGAGGGGATGAGTGCCGAAGCCAGACAGCAGTCTGCCCGCTGAGGCTGAAGCTGGGTGTCAGCCATCTGCAGCCCAGAAGGGGGCGTTCACCAGAACCTGCCCATGCTGGAGCCCGCATCCGGGACTCCCAGCTTCTAGGACTGTGAGCAGTATCCGTCTCTGCTTCGTGACAGTGGCCTGGAATAGCACAGAAGGGACCCACACGGGCACCACCCACAGGGCGCCGCAGCCCTCCCAGGGAGGAGGGGTCTATGGTCTAAGAGCCCGCCTCCAACTTGTCTTCAGGGGATCGCAAGAGATTCACAGATGCTTCAAACCCGAGCTGGTCAAAAACCAGGCTGAGGCAAACAGATGAGCTCAGAGAGGACCGAGGGGCGGGGAAAATCGAAGGCAAGCACCAGTGACATTGGCCCCTGGAGTTTGCACAGCGGCGTCGGGAGATGAGGCAGCGCCGGGTCCCGGGTCCCGCTCTGCCCTCTGCGGCAGTCAGTGCCGAGGGCCTGTGCTCTGCCCTGATGCCGGGGGCCTGTGCAGAGAGGCCAAGCCAGGTGCTCAGAGGCCGTGCTAGGCTAAGAGCATCACAGCTCATTCTGGTCCTTCTCCCCAGTCATTTTAAGAAGCCAGAATTGATTGGTTTGCAAGGCAGAGTAATAGAGGAAGAGAGCGAGAGAGAGAGAGAGAGAGCGAGAGACCCTCCGTCTGCTGGTTCATTCCCCAGATGGCCACAGCAGCTGGGTCTGGGCCAGGCCTACGCCGGGAGCCAGGAACGCCGTCTGAGTCTCCCACGCGGGTGGCAGGGGCTCAAGCACTTGAGCTGTCATCTGCTGCCCCCCGCGCAGATTCGCCCAGGCAGATCACAAGCAGAGCAGCCAGGACTTGAACCAGCGTGCTGACACGGGATGTCAGCGTCGCAGGGGGCAGCCTGACCTGCTGTGGCCCTGCCCTGCCCTGCCCTGCCCTCACCCCAGCCCCCCGACTTCTGAGGGCTGGCACTGCAGGTCAGTGGGCGATGCCCCCAGCAACCCTCGCCATGGGAGGAGAACTCAGAGCACTTTTTGGGGTGTTGGGTGGGTACAAGGTAGAGGCTGGAGAACAGCTGGACACGGAGCCCCCAGGAGCCCCTCGGGGCACACTCTGCCTCTGCTGGTACCACCGTGTGGGGGTCCCAGGAGTCCCATTTTATGTTGACAACGAAGACCCACCAGCCCATCTTATCCGCCTGTTGCCATCCTCAAGCCAACACCGCGAGGCAAGAGTTCTTGTCTCTACTCTCTGGGGGGGCCCAGGCGATCGCGTGGCTGCCCCCAGTGGTCCAACCAGCAAGACGGGGTCCCAGGTCGCCCCCCCGGATCCGTGCCGCAGTCTTTTCCTGTAGCTCGGACGCTGCGCCCTGGGGGGACCGACAGACTGTCCCAATTCTCCAAAATGGCGGCTTGCACTTGGCGCTCGGGGCCTGGTTCTCGCTCCGACCCTGGGAACTTGGCCCAGCCTGTCCTTTGGCCTGGAAGGCTACCAGCGTGGATCTCGACAATTTCTAAGCAGGCCTCGCCCTTCTCACCCCTGCCTTTGTTTGCAACCCTTGAGTTTTCCAAACCCAAGCCCCTTGATGGACTGGAGGCCTTTGCCAACCACAGCTGGCGCAGAGGAGGTCTAGAACAGCCAGTCATCCAGGTGTTGGGAGGCCCAGCCAGTGGGTCATCTGCGGACAGCTGAGCAGCCCCCTGATTGGCCCGGGCCCGCCCCCCCACCCCCTTATCTGCAGAGCCCTCCTCCTGAGGACAGGCGATGAGGGGGAGGCTGAGCCGAGGGCCTGGGCCAAACATTTGGAATCGCTTGCCGCGCAAACGCTCAGCCAAGAAAAGAGATTTAAACACTTCTTCTACCCACACAATTCAGGAAAGCTAAGGTTGGAATTTCCTAGTTTTTATGCTTAATTAAGATAAAGTGTCGCGGAGCAAGTGCAGAAAAGCAGCCACTTGCTCTGTGGGGGAAAGACTCGCCCCGGACCCCCAGCATGGGGAAGCTTCTAGAAACCACAGAGGCTCTGGGGCTTCCTTGAAGGGAGAGGCACCTGCCCTGATCACACGGGGCCGGGCGTTGGGGGTGCAAGCTGGGTAAGAACCAGACCCTTGCCTCTCAAGGGGGCAGGGTCTCGGGGCAAGGGACGCCAGGGACCCCGTCCGGTCCCCAAGATCGCAGACCCCCTGGGCTCCAGAAAACGCCTTTGTTTTGCAAAGCCTGCTGCTGTTTAACTATAGGCTTCAAAGCCAGCCAGTTCGCCAGACCTCCCTGGCTGGGCACTTGCGACCTTGTCACAGCTCATCCTGTCCTGGCCCTCTGAGCTTACAGGTGGGGAAGCCGAGGCACAGATAAATTATGCGACTGCCTCCCTCCTGCATCCTCTGGGCAAGATTCTTTTTTTTTTTTTTTAAATAAAAGGTTTGTTTATTTGAAGCTGCGTCCGCTGGCATACTCCCTGCGGGTTCAGAGGTGGTGACTGCCGCTCTTGTGCCCCCCACCTCAAAGGACCCCACAGCCAAGGTTGGCTGCGTGTCTCCCTCCCCCCCCCCCCCCGCAGTGCACAGGTTCCTGAACCTCTCAGAAGCTGGGTGCCCGTCTCGGTGCCTCCTGAAGCCACTACACCCCTGCCTGCCCCTGCCCCAGGCGCCCTCAGCCCACACCCTCAACCTTACCTCATTACCTTAGCTCCCGACAGGCAGGGTCTGCCCCAGCCTCACCTCACTCCGGGGTCTCCTCCCTGCCCCGCTGGTTCCAGGCTCCGGGTACCTCGCGGAGCTCCAGAAACACCCCTCTTTCCAGGAGGAGGAGGGACATGCCCCTGTGGGCCCAGGGCAGGGCAGAGGGCCTGGGATCCCTGGAGAGGCCACAGAACACTGATTGACAGGGTCTGCCAGCCCCTAAATCCCGCCTCCTGCGCAGCTTCATTGGTCTGTCTCTCCTTCTGCTCCCAGGCACGGGGACCAGGCCTGCCCTGTTCAGCCAGGTCTCCCAGCTCCTTTGTACTACCTCAACGTGCCCAATGCATAGCAGGTGCTCAAGAAATGTTTGTGAAACGGAGGAGTGCGTGTCCGTACACTGTGCGCTCCCTGCTAGGAGACAGGTGCCTGTCCCGCACCTGTCCTGTCCTCAGCTGTCCCCGCAGGTGCCGTCCCCACTTACCTGCTGCTGCCACGCCCCAACGGTGGTCACTGCCGCCCCTTCCCAAGCCCCTGACACCTGGCTCCTTGGGGGGTAGGGTCCCTGTGGGCCACAAAGCATGGGGTAGTGAATAAATGCCATCAGCCTGACGAACCACAGCAAGAGGACAAAGTTTCGTGGGGGGGGGGTCTTGCCGTGCGGAAAGTGGGGAGACGAGGGCTCTGGCAGGGTCTCCCATGATCGTCCCGGCCATCAGGCACCACAGGTGAGGACCCTGCCCACCTCTCCCACCCCTCCCACCCCCCGTGGCTGGCGATGCAGCCCCTCCTGCTGAGGCTGAGCCCTGCCTCACTGCTCCCGGTCCCAGGCACCCTCAGGGGCTCAGCGCTGGGCCTTCTCAGATCCGTGCCCTGGAGCACGCATCTGTGGGGCCGCAGGGGCCATCCCGGGTCCAGGGAGTGGCCTGGGCTTATTTTTCCCTTCTGTCCCCTGGTTCATCCCTGCTGCTCTCTAGAGGGGAAAGCCGGGGAAAGGCACTGACTTGGGCCCTGGTCTAAGTGCTGTGCAGGACACCCTGCAGGCCTGGGCGGAAGGGAGGCGCGCAGGTGCACTGGGGGGAGGGCTGCGAAGCACCACCCCCCACCCCGCCCCTGCCTGATCACAAGGGTGCATCCCCAGAGCCGGCCTAGTACAGAGCCAGGCTTCCCTAGCCTGGCCCTGGGGTCCCTGAGCTCCCAGGAAATGGGTGACCTTGACGATCCAACTTCCCCAGGCCGCTTGTCAAAGCAACCCTGAGAATCGGGACAAAGTCAGGCCCGCCAGTGCCGCTGAGAACACCTGGGAGGGGACGCTCTCCCGAGGCAGAGAGGCCGGGTGCTCGGGGTAAGGGGGCGTCACAGCGGAGGCACCCGGAGCCCGGCGCCCGCTGCAGGCCCACCCCGTGTCGCGTGGAGCTCACGGTCAAACGGCCTGCTGGGCCGCCAGCGGCCATGACTCACTGCTCCCAGCCAGCCCATCTGCATCACGGCGCCGCTGGTTGCCCGGGCCAGGTCCCCGGCCCCGCTCTCTGCACAGCTGGGTAGCATTAAGGACTTGGCATCCCTCGCCGCGTGCATCAGCTCCTCCGGGCCTTGCTCTCGCCGGGGCTGTTGTCAGATGCTGATGCGAGCTTGGGAAGCGGGCGTGGAATGTGCTCGTTCTGGGCCAGCTTGAAACGGGGCTGAGGGCAGGGTCGGCCCGAGGTGAGAGCCCCAGGCCGCGGCTCCTTCTCCAGGGGGTAGGATCTGGGCCGCCAGCTCCGAGGAGCATCCGTAGACTTCTTGTAGACCCAGGGTCTCCACCCAGGACAGGGGGACACTGGGAGACCCACCGTACGGGCCCCCTAGGAGGACTGTGTGGGGCTGCCCAGAACAGCCCAGCACACACAAGCTGCCCGGCACGCCATGGCCTCCCCTTCGTCCATCCCCCTTCTCTGCCGGGCACAGTTTGAGGACATCCGGGTTCTCATGGGGCCCGCCTGGTCCCTGCACCATCTGCAACTCCTCTCTCACCAAGCCTTCCCCAACATTCTAGGCTCTGGAGCCCTGGGACACTCCATTCTAGAATATTCTGAGCCCCTCCGCATATTCCTTCCCTGGGCACCTGGCTGCCCCTCTCTGCCTCTTGTGACCCAAGATTTATGGAAGAAATCGTGGTCTGTGGTCTGTTCTCCGCGAGCGACTTTCCACAGCTCACGTCACCTCCCTGGGAAGCTGCCGTGCCCCGTGGAGACGCTGACATGCACAGCCCATGCTGACCCCTCCTGCCCAGGGCTCACCTCCCCTCTCCCCTGGCTGTGAGCCTCCTCACAGCAGGAAATCCCAGGACAGCCTGTAGGGGGCGCCCTCGGGCCCCGCTCGGAGGGCTGCAGGGCTGACGGCCGGCCTGGCAGGTGGGAGGCACAGCTTCCACCCCCACCCCTGCAATCTTTCCCCCACACCGTGTCGGCTCTCCCTTTACGTGTGACTTACCCGAATCAAGCCCTGCTCGGGCACCTGCTGAAGACCTTGGGCCGACAGGACCCCGGCCACAGCCGCCTGGTCTGGTTTATTAGGTAGATCATCGCGGCGGCGGGAGGCGAGGATGGAGACGGGCAGCGGTGGGTGCTGCTGGGTGCCGAGCCCTGTGTGCATGGGGTGGGGGTGGGGGAGTGGGGAGGGGCAGGGCAGGGGCTCTGGGCTGTGAACGTCCTCTGAGATTCTTCCGGATGACATTTGTTTAAGTTCTTTGCTCTGCTTTGAACATGTCCTCCAATGTCTCATCTCGAAATCTTCACCCCCTAATCCACATGTGGATGGACATGGGGTCCCTGGGAAGCTGTTAGGGGGCTGCTTTGGGGCCCCGCACCCCCACCCTCCTCTACTTCCTGTCTGGCTCTGAGGCACTGGCCAACCGGGGTGAGCCAATCGTCCGCAGGCCACAGGTTTCTCCCTCTGCCATCCCCACAGGGACTCCGGAGGGAAACAGGGCCAAGCCCAGGAGTTGGCGATTTTCCTACTAAACGCAAAATAGTGGGACGAGAAGACGCAGCAGGTATCGGAGCTGAGCTCTCAGGGTCCTGCAGCGACTCCCTTGGCTCCGGGGGCCCTGTTTGCTGATCAGCGCCCAGCCCAAGGGCACGGCCAGCCCCGGACTTCCGGGAGGCTGCTCGTCCCACTTCCTCCTGACTGCACGGCTCTCTCCCAGGGCTGGGGGCTTCCATCGGATTCCGTGCAAGAGTCTCCCGCATGCATGGGGCCGGGGGATGCTACATGGCCCCAGGGCCCACCCAGAGGCAGTGCCTCCCGGTACAAGCCCGCCAGCCCTGGCTTCCCCGGCGGCTGGGCCGTGTCCTGCTGACTTGGCCAGCGGCAGGAGGCCCCTCTCCCACACTGACTCATGTTGGCGAGAGCCATTCCCCGAGGCTGAGTCCTCCTGGGTGGGGCTCCGCATCCGGGGTCCAGTTCCTTCGAGGGCTCTGACACCCAGGGCCCCTCCGTGAGCTGCGGGCCAGAGCCTCAGAGACCCCGGGGTCCTCATCCCTGCCTGCGTCTGCCACCTCCCAGCAGCACAGCCTTGGGCATGCTCTCAGCACCCAGGTCCCTGTGTCCCCCTGGCCAGAACAGTGGGAAAGCATTCCCTGCCCCCCCCCCATCTTGCAGGTGTGCGGGGTTCGGAGGAGGTGATGGCGGGAGGGCGCTTTGCGTCCTGGAGGGCTTGCTGGCCTGGAGGGCTTGCTGGCCTGGGCAGGGGGTGCTGTCTCGGGCCGCGGTCACTTGGCAAGGGGAATGAAACACTGTGAGTTCACATCTGTGGGGGAGAGCAGGTGCAGCGGGAAAGGCGCAGGCTGGGGCCACACCTGGCGTCCTGCTCCATCGCCGCTGGTAGCCTCTGCAAGCCAGGGAGACCCCAAACCCACCCACAGGGCAGGCACACAGTGGGTGCCAATGAATGGCTTGGCATTCCCCGAAGCAGACCCTGCCACGGAGATTCAGTGGTCGCTGACGTGGGGACGACCCTGGGCACAGGGGGAGGGGGAGGTGAGAGAGGAAGAGAAGAGACTCGATGGGGCGGGGGCGGGGGGATGAGAAGCTGCTGCTGCGGGCAGCCGTGGTGTGACCCCAGGGCCTCCGAGACGGGGCGCACACCGCATAGCGGTCCCACCTGGGGACAAGGAACTGGGGGTGTCCCTCCACCCGCTGCCATTGCTTTTGGGGCGCTGATGTCCCGGAGCTTGCGCCTGGGAACTGGGGCAGGCTGGGGTGTGTGGGCTGCGTGCTGACCACGACTGCTCTGTCACCCGCCACCTGCTGGGCTGCCGTGTGGGTGGCAGCGGCAATGTCAGGGCTCCCAGCGGGGCCTGGCAGTGGGCAGGCACGGGGGGCTGTCTGATCGTCCTCTGTGCCCCAGCATCCATCCCAGGCGAGCCTTGAGTTTCCTCCCTGGGGTCGCGGCTGATGTTCCGTCCATCACGGGGCTCCTGGCCTCTCGCCCTCGTCTGCTGGGTGTGGACGTGGGACAGCTTTCTGGCCCGTGAGTGCGAGAGGGGGCCGGGAAGGCGGCCTCAGGGAAGGCGCCTCCCCTTCCTGTGCCTCCAGTCGCTCCTGCCTCTGCGTCCAACGCCCTGGAAGCTTCTGGAAGGGAGCCCCAGTCTGACGGCTCCTCCGCGAAGACAGAAGGGCGCCCCGGTCTGATGGCTCATCCGCGAAGACAGAGGGCGCCCCAGTCTGACGGCTCCTCCGCGAAGACAGAGGGCGCCCCGGTCTGACGGCTCATCCGCAAAGACAGGGTCAGCGCCAGTGAGCTGCACGCCCTCCCTCTCCACGTGTCTCCTTACGGGGAACACAAAACAAAACACGGATGTCCCAGCGTGCAGCTTTAGCACAGCCCCTCTGTCTCGACTTTGCAGTCACCGTGCGTTGCGTGTCTCCCGTTCCAGCGTCTGGGCCCGCTCGAGGAGAAGTCAGCCATCCGTGAACCCCCTCCCCCTCCCAAGCTTGGACAAAGCTTGCGCATTCTCGAAAATTCACACCTCGGCCTCAGCGCCTCCAGGAGACCAGGGATGAGGTCACCGCCGTGAAGCAACTCCACCTGGAAACGACCCTGGATCTCTGTCTTTCCACACGCAACACCAGCGCGTGTCCGGCCCTTCCTCGCTTTTCTCAGCGACTGCCTTCAGGAAGGGCTGTGGGATGCAGGGACGGTGAGGCCGCACGGGGCTGGACGTGGGCCAAGCGGCAGTCGCAACAAACAAGGCCACAGGCCCCGGGCCATGGAGGGGCCATGCGGGCCTGGACATGCGGGGGACCCTGAGGGCTGGGAGATGTCCTGACCCCTCCCTATGGAGATTCCGCAGTGAGGAGAAAGGCCCGGTTGTGGCTGCTCCCCTGTGGTCTGGCGCAGCTGTGGGGACCCCCTGGAAATGCTGGGGTGCTGGCAGCTGCAAGACAGGGGTACAGAGAGCGAGGTGGAAGAAGTTAATCATATCGATATTATCCATGGGCCCGTGCTGTGGCGTAGCGGGTAAAGCCGCCACCTGCGGCGCCGGCATCCCATATGGGCGCTGGTTCGAGTCCCAGCTGCTCCTCTTCCAATTCAGCTCTCTGCTATGGCCTGGGAAAGCAGTGGAAGTTGGTCCAAGTCCTCGGGCCCCTGCACTCATGTGGGAGACCTGGAGGAAGCTCTTGGCTCCTGGTTTTGGATCGGCATTGCTCTGGCTGTTGCGGCCATCTGGGGAGTGAACCAACAGATGGAAGACCTCTCTCTCTGTCTCTCTCTGCCTCTCTATAACTCTGTCTTTCAAATAAAATAAACAAAGCTTTAAAAAATATTGATATCCATTATATCAATAAGTTAATAACTATAATCAATAACTTAATCAATAAGTAATAATAATACTGACAACCACAACTCCGCACAAGGCCCTTTTTCCCCTCCCTACAGCCTCCCTGCAAGGGGCCATGCCCGCCGCCTTCCAGGAAGCTGAGCGCCTTGCCCAGGGCCTGGAGGCGGGCTGGACGGCCGGCCCTGTGGGCTGTCTTTGGCTCCAGTTCTGGGCAAATCAGAACAGCCGGGGACCCCCGAGTTGAGAATAAAGCCACGCCCAAGGGCACCCCGAGTCTCACCTGCACGTGACATCAGCCATGCCTCCCTTCACCCTAGGCCACGCCGGGAGCAAGAGTTCGAACCCGGGGCTCCCTCTGTCCGCCGTCTGCTTCCCTCCGCAGGAGCACCTGACAGCCCACACACAGGGTAGAAGGTTCCAGCAGGGCCGTTAGCCCCCTGGCCCTGTCGGGAGGGGAGAGGCCGGCGTCACGTCAGCACCTCTCCAGGGGTGGCCACACAGCTCTCAGGCGAGCCCGGGCCCCTGCGAGGCCTGGGGCGGGGTGGGGGCAGCGGGCACTCGCTACAGCTTCGCAGAGTAAACGCTGGGAGCCACCCCCTTGGCTGGCTTCATACAGTTGCAGCCCACACGCTCACTGGCAGCCAGAAGTAGAGACGGGAAGACAGGAGCAGTTTGAAAAGCACCATGATCGTGTTAGGAACAGCGTGGCGACTTTTCCCAGGAGAGTCAACAGCTGTCCCTCGTTACGGGACAGACTCTGACTCGGACGGACTTCGCGGGCCCGGCCGAGCTGACGTCTCTCTCCCCTCCCTCTGGGTTTCTCTGTGTGTGCCTCTGTCTCTCTCTCTCTCTCTCTCTCTCTCGCTGTTCACAGCAGCTTTGGAGGCTGTCTCTCCTCCCCGGGGGCTGTTTCGAATTTGTGGGTAACTGCAGTGGAAAACTGGCCTTTCCCTGCTGCTGGCACCGGCCGTCACACTTGCTGCTTGTCCTAATTATCCCAAGATCGGCTTCTCTGCCTGCCCTGCCCTCCCTGGTCCCAGGCCCCTGCCTCCTCCCCTGTTGCTAGGATACAGCCTGGATGGGAGGGTGTGCAGCCGCAAGTGTATTCCCATTGGCGCCCTCCTGGGTGTCCATGGTAACCAGCCATCACACACCCCCCCCCCCCCCCACCGCAAAGACTGCATCCCGCAACTCTTTTTGCAGCCAGCAGCGTCTAGCTGAGCCAGTCTGGGGACAAGGGTTCTAGTGCAACTTAAACTCTGAGCTGTGTCCCCCAGGGGACGGCCTGCCCAGTGTTTGGGGTACAGACGTGTTGTTGGGGGGCTCTGGGGGCATTTGTTTTTCCGGTTCACTAACCCAGCCAGGCAGGCAAGGGGGTAGGACCACCAGGACTCAGGGCAGAAATAATGGGCAATAGACACAGACCCGCAAAGTCATCAGACCCCGAGCCCACCCGAGCCAGCCTGTAACGCAACTCTCAGAGACAGAGAGCCACCAGCTGGGAGAGGCCCGGGCCCCTGGCTCCAGGGGCGCCTACGAGAGGGGAAATAAACGCCTCCCCCAGGCCCTCTGCTGGGCGACTCACTATACGGCACAACAGGTGGGCTTTCTGCCGCAGCTGATGGGGGGGGATCAGGGGAGGGAGATGGGTGCAGCATCACACAGAATAGCACCGGGTCCTTACAGAGTCTCCGACTTCTAGGGCTTTGTGCACTGGACCTGACCGATCTCTCCCTCCCTCCCTCCCCAGGGCTGCGCGAAGCCCTGGTCTCCAGCTGGCTGTCAGAGTGACACGTGGCACCTGCCCCTTGGGGCCACTGGGGTCGCCTCCATGGCAGGTGCACAGCTGTGCCAGCTCACTGCTTCCCCACCCCCAACCCTGAGCCCAGCTCAGGATAACCAGCTGCGGAGCGAAACAGGGGAGCCGCTGGTCTAAGACCCCCACTCTGCAAGTTGAAGGGTGAGGACCCACATCGCAGGAGGAAAGGTGGGAGAAAAACACAACCCCACCCCCACTGGCACCCCCACCCTGGCACGGCCTCGAGGGACTCCTGCCTGCCACTGCAGCCCCCACTTGTGGAATCCAGGCCCAGTGGCAGCTTCTCTCCGCCGTCCTGGGCTAGAACTTAAGTTCGCTGCCTCTCTGCTTCTCTCTCAGTAAAACTGATGACAATTAAAAAAACAAGACTCCTAGGCCGGCGCCGCGGCTCACTAGGCTAATCCTCCGCCTTGCGGCGCCGGCACACCGGGTTCTAGTCCCGGTCGGGGCGCCGGATTCTGTCCCAGTTGCCCCTCTTCCAGGCCAGCTCTCTGCTGTGGCCAGGGAGTGCAGTGGAGGATGGCCCAGGTGCTTGGGCCCTGCACCCCATGGGAGACCAGGAGAAGTACCTGGCTCCTGCCTGCCATCAGATCAGCGCGGTGCGCCGGCCGCAGCGCGCCGGCCGCGGTGGCCATTGGAGGGTGAACCAACGGCAAAGGAAGACCTTTCTCTCTGTCTCTCTCTCTCACTGTCCGCTCTGCCTGTCAAAAAAAAAAAAAAAAAAAAAAAACAAGACTCCTGTCGCAGGGCTGCTGGGGGCACTGGCTGGGTCAGTAACCGGGAAGCCGCAGCTGAGAGCCTGGCACGTGGTCTGCCCCGTGGATGCCAGCTGCTACTGTGCTGTCATGTTGCTTCCTGTAATCCGCCCCCACTCACAGAAATCCTTCTACCCCAGGGCCTTGGCATATGCTGCTTCCCCGCCCTCAAAGCTCTTCTTGTGTTTTGGCCAGACCAGCTGCTGCCCATCCTGCCAGTCACAACTCCTTTCTCAGAGGGGCTTCTCCGCTCCTCGCCTCCCCCCGCCCACGTGAGCTGCCAGAGCCGTGACTGCAAAATGAAGTGAAAAGTCCACTCCGCGTATTGTGCTCAGGGTCTCTGTTCTTCCGCGAAGGCAGGCACCTCCCAATTTGCTTCCCTCGCCAGCCACCAAGGCAGGCAGACCGGGCACTCGCCGTGTGTATGGTGAGCCAAGACATGGAGACCACGGGATGTGGTGACGATGGCGTGGCGGTGAGGGGGGGTCTGGGCAGGGGACCACTGTGCGGTGATGGGAGCAGGGGGCAGGGGCGGGACCTGGGTCTCCTTCAGTTTTGCGAATGTATATGGAGCTTCTGTTTGCTCTTTCGTCCCCTTCCATTATCTGTCTCCCAAGCTCACACCTGAACTGCATCTCCTGGACCCAGCGGCGCCGATGGGGGCTCTAAGGACCCTGGAGGCTGCGCTGCCCCCTTGCAGAGCGGCTGTCTTGGATCTCGGTATGTCTGGGGATAACTGATGTCAGGAACTGTCAATTAAAAAATGCCCTACGTAAGAGAATTCTTAAAGATCCCACCAGATACACTCACACACATTCTGTCCACTTTACAGATGGGGTAGTTGAGTCTTAGTGGTTTGCCCAATGTCACAGACAGGAGCGCAACTCTTGGGACGTGAGCCCTCGGCCGGCCGGCTCTGAAGTCCAAGCTCTTCCGCCGTGCATCCGCACAGCCTCTGCAAAGCTGGACCTTGACCCAGTGCACAGATGCCAGCCCCAGCTCAGCAGCTGCACGGGCGGACAGGCGAACAGGAAGTCGCCAAGATGCGTGCTCCCCTGGGAGCCGCAGGTGTGGAACTGGGTTTGCCACCGTGCTTCCAGGGTCCCGGGGTGTGTGGACCAAACACGCCCTTGAGTCTCTGGGTCGCTGTCCAGACGTGGAAACTTAGGGGAGACCTCAAGAGCTCAAGTGAGGTGGCTCCCGCCAGGCCCCGGGAGGCTCAGCTCAGCTCTCCTGAATCCTCACGGCCTCAGTGTCTTGGAAGCTGGTGTTGGGCCCTGGGAGACCCGGATGGAGCTCCTGGCTCCTGGCTCCGGATTGGCCCAGCCCTGGCCATTGTAGCCATTTGCAGAGTGGAAGACCTCTCTCACCCCCTCCCTCCCGTAACACTGCGTTTCAAATAAATAACAAACAAATCTTTAAAAAAGACCCTCTTTTTTTTTTTTTTTTTTTTTTTTTTTTTTTTTTTTTTTTAAGGCCAAAGGGGCCATGTCTGTGATGGGCTCTGAGCAGGACAGAGTCCTGAAACAGCGCAGGGCTCACGTGGCCTTCGCCTCCCAGAATCAGCACCTGGATGGACCGGTCCCGCCTGACCACCGGCGCTGCTTCCTAAGAGAGAGCCCCCTCGCGCAGCCGCTGTGTGACCTCGGCCCAATCACCCGGCCTCTCTGTGTCTCAGCTCCCGCCTCTACAATGAGGACGAGAGCCGAGGAAATTAAATTCGATGCACAAATAACTCATCCGCTTGTGTTGGCGGAGAGTGGAGTCCACTTCTCAACTCACAGCTAAATGACTCACGTGGTAAGGATGAAATGAAGTGGCTTCGAGTGCTGAACAATGCAAACAGAAGGCGCTCAGCGAGTGCTGGCTGATGTTCTCACCCCTGACCTTCAGACTCTGCGGCCAGAGGAAGAGAGCTATGGCCAGGACATCACCCCAGCTGTTTCGGATCCAACTGTCTCTACTCTTTCTAAAATTAGCATCTGTCACTCACCGGCCTCCTGTGGTTTGCCTGGCGTTTGCTGGGCCCTGGCACACAGCATCTCATAATCACACTCCTCGTAAAAGTAGCAATGGGGGATGGCGCTGTGGCGTAGCGGGTAAAGCCGCCACCTGCAGGGCCAGCATCCCATATGGGCGCCGGTTCGAGTCCCGGCTGCTCCACTTCCGATCCAGCTCTCTGCTGTGGCCTGGGAAAGCAGTGGGGGATGGCCCAAGTGTTTGGACCCCTGCACGCCTGTGGGAAACCTGGAAGAAACTCCTGGATCCTGGCTTCGGATCGGCTTAGCTCTGGCCATTGCAGCCATTTGGAAGTGAACCAGCAGATGGAAGACCTCTCTCTCTGTCTCTCTCTGCCTCTCTCTAACTCTGCCTTTCAAATAAATTAATTAATTTTAAAAATTAGCCAATGGATGCAGGTTGAGTCTCCAGGGTGCTCTTGCTAAACCCGTGCCTGTGTTACCCAGGCTCAGGGCTCACCAGGTTAATCCACTTTTCACTTCCAGTTCCCCTGAGTCCTGCAGATGGGGAACCTGACGCTCACACAGGTGATGACGCACAGACCGGGCTGCTGATGCCCAGGCAGCCAAGACCTCGGACAGCTTCTTAGCCCCGTGTCCTGTGGCCGTAAGCGGACACTGAGCCCGGGGCAGCATGTAAAGAGCCGGGCTTTGTTTGGGCTCACAGATCTGCAGGTGGAAGGCCAGGAGCGTGGGCGGTGCCGGCACCTGCTGGGCTTCCCAGGAGGGCCTCCCGCCACTGGGCGGCGGCTAGGGCAAAAAGCAGAGGGGAAGCGAGTGTGTGCAGGGGACCCAGGCGAGAGGGCCCGGCCTGCCGAGGACAGCTCACTGCCACGGTACCACGCTGCTCTCTGGGCCAGGCATTCTCTCCTGATGACCTCATCACCTCCTGGAAGCCCCGCCTCCCAGCACCACCTTGATGGCTGCCACCTTTCAAGATGAGATTCAGAGGGGACATCGCAGAGAGCCGGATTACACACACACACACACACACATACACACACACATGCTTACACACGTGTGCAACTGGGCATGGCTGCATCTTCACCCCCATGTCAGGGAAGGGGGCTCCATGGCTCATTACAGAGACCCCCTCTTTGGTCTGTAAGCTCCTGTTCTCCGAGCCTGGTAGGGACAAGGAGGGGGCGGCGCTGTGAGCTGCTGGGGCGGGGCAAGCAGGCAGGGGGAGGTTGGACGTCCCGCTTGGGCACAGCTGATGGAGGGGTGGATTCTCAGTGTTCTGGTGAGCCCAGCAGGTGCCCCTGCCTGGACCACGCCCAGCTGGTGCACCTCCACTCTGCCCCACGTGGGTGAGCCCCCAGTCAGTGTCTCAGACCCCGCTGGAGAGAAGCCCTCCTCTGAGAACACCTTGGTCCCTCACGAGGGTGGTCCCTTGGCACCTCACCCCGTCTGGAACCTTCTTCCCGCCGAGCACCTGCTCTTAGCTTCCGTTCCCCTCTGCACTGCAGGGGCTCACCCCGTTCTGGCCAGCCTGGCGCAAGCTCTGGTGGGTGACAGCAGATGCGCAGGGTTGGGTTGACAGAAGGAAGTCAGGAAGGCTTGGGGGGGCATCTAAAGGGGTTTTCCACAGGGTAGAGGGAAGGAGGAATGAATAGAACAATCTCACAGAGGGGCTGGGACCCTGGAAGGAACCAGCCCCACGACTGTGAGAGAACGGAGGTCTGATGCCGAAGCCCCAGGTCCTGGGACATGTTACTCAGCCCCCCACCACTCCCCCCCCCCCCCCCCCCCGCTGCCTAAGACAGGCAGGGCAGGGAACCTGCTGGCAGGGGCGGAGCCAGGACACGAGCCCGGGTCCGCTTGCCGAATTCCCCACCCCAGGCCTCTTCCTGATGAGGCCTCTGGCTTTCCTCTTGGAGCCAGAACCGTCTCCTAGCGACCTGCCCTGTGTCTCCGGACGCCCCCTGGAGACCCTGCATAGCCAGGGGAGGCTGGCGACCGCGTTGGGGAGAGCAGAGCGGCTGCTTGCAGGCTGTGACGGTGACATTCTGCGTGTGAGTGCCGCAGACTAAGGACTCTGTGAGGCTTCTTAGCTCAGGAATGTAGACGCTCCTGGTGCACCGGTGTTAGTTCCTCCGGACATTGCAGAGGGCACACAGCGGGCAGCAGCACCTCCAGGCCGGGAGCCCAGCACCCCAGAAAGGGGGCCATGGGGTAGGTTGCCTCAGCCGAGCCCCACCCTCACCAGCGCCACCTCAGTCCAGGTGTCCAGCTTCCCTAGGGCTTGATCCCCGCACAGGCGCAGTAACACCGCCCACCGCCTGAGCCTGGTGTTTGGTGCAGTGGCTTAAGTCACCGCTCCCGTGTACCCAGGCAGCGCTCGGTTCGAGTCCCAGCTATTCCAATTCCCATCCAGCTTCCTGCCAACAATGTGAACTCCTTGAGGCAGTTGAGGCTGGCGTAAGTCCCTGAGATCCTGCCACCTCACGGGAGACTCAGATGGAATTCTGGGCTCCTGGCTTCAGCCTGGCCCAGTCTCTGCTGTTCTGGGCATTTGGGGAATGGACTAGTGGATGGAAGATCTCCGTCTCTCTTTCAAATAAAATGAAAATTAATCAATTGAAAAGCAAGGGTGTCTGACGTGTCCTCGTCCTCACTGGGGGGTTCAGCGAGGTGTCGGTGCGTGCATCCGGCCGTCCTGAGTGTCCCACCAGCTCAGGTTCCTGTCACTGCTGCTCTTATTTGCCCGTGACATTCTTGAATGTTCCTGTGGGTCCAAATGAAGAGAATTATCTACTAAAAGGATTTAAACATCCCTTAAGCGCCCGTCACAGAAGCAGGCTTAACAAGCTGGGTTTAGGGCTGGCGCTGTGGCTTGGTGGGTTAAGCTGATGCTTGCGATGCCGGCAGAGACCCGGCTGCTCCATTCTGGTGCGGCTCCCTGATAACGCGCCCGGAAGGCAGCGGAGGATGGCCCCAGTGCTTGGGCCCCCGCACCCCTGAGGGAGGCTGGGATGGGGTTCCGGGCTCCTGGCTATTGGGGGAGTGAGCCAGAGGGTGGAAGATGTCTCCCTCTCTGTGTAACTCTGCCTTAAACAAGAGGAGGTCGGGTTGCGTCTTTTGCTCGCAGACTCTCAGTGCGGTGCTGAGGCTCTCCCTGCTGTTACTCCAATCCGCACTCCCGCCCTTTGGCTCCTCGCCGTGTCAGGTTTCCTGAGAGTCCCTTCCCCGGAGCAGGCTGGAGCCCAGCCTAACGCACAGCTGGGTGAGGGCAGAGCCCGATGCCACCGCGGTCCTGGCCCTTCTCTGGGGTCCTTTCTGAAGGGTCCCATTCCCAGAGCCTCTGTGGTCCCTCTCGGAGCGCTGGGAACATTATAATTCCTCCAAAACCCAGCGTCTGGATTGAATTAATGAGCCAAACAAAGCAACAAAGCCACGCATTTCACTGGTGCTGTGGGTGGCGGTGGCGAGTGAGGCGCCCTCGTGCGTTTGATACTTGGCCACGTTGCGGTAGGCTCTGCCCACGGGCTGGACACCGGACTGCTCCTGCAGCTGCAGGCAGGTGAGCCAGGCCTTGGGCACTGCCAGCCGAGGCCTGGAGGTCGCAGCCGCTCGCGCACCAAGTCCCCGTGCCGGGAGGGGAGGTGCCGCAGGTTCTACGCCCCCCACTTTGCCTCTGTCTCTGGTTGCCATTCGCTCATGGGACTGGATGCTCAGTGTTTAGGGACATCTTGGGGATGTGACTGCTTCCAGGAGCAGGGAGGACGGAGGATGGGGGTGGGGAGGGTCCCCAGAACTCCCCCAGAACCGACACAGGGACAGGGATGGGGACACAGGCTGGCTGGAAGCCGTGGTGGACTCCCAGAGCGCTCAGCCGTTCCCACCGCTGGCGGGGAAGTGACGGCGTGGAGCCCCTGTGGAGGAAAAGACACGGAGGGGTCAGACCCTCAATCCACGTGGTTAATAGGGAAGGGAAGAACAATGACAACCAGGGGTTGGCTGGCACCACAGCTCACTAGGCTAATCCTCTGCCTGCAGCACCAGCACACCGGGTTCTAGTCCCTGTCGGGGTGCCGGATTCTGTCCCGGTTGCCCCTCTTCCAGGCCAGCTCTCTGCTGTGGCCCAGGAGTGCAGTGGAGGATGGCCCAAGTGCTTGGGCCCTGCACCCCATGGGAGACCAGGAGAAGCACCTGGCTCCTGGCTTCGGATCAGCCCCGTGCACCGGCTGCAGCAGCCATTGGGGGGTGAACCAACGGAAAAGGAAGACCTTTCTCTCTGTCTCTCTCTCTCACTGTCCACTCTGCCTGTCAAAAAATAATTAAAAAAATGATAACCAAGGGTGCCCTCATCGCTCCCCTTCTGGGATTGTCCTGGTTACCAAGCTGAGAGTCCGGGGTTCCAGGAAGCCCCCCGGCCCTGGGCAAGCCCGCCTGGACAGTGGCCTGGGTAAAGGAGCATCTTGGACGACATGAGCCATTCCCATATATCAAAACCAGTGACAGCCGGCACGAGTCCCCCCGAAACGCTTCAGGCAGGGCTATGGGGACACCAGCTGGCGCCTCCAGGCGGCCTCAGGGACCTCAGCTCAAGCTGCCCCCACCCCCGACTCATCAGAAATCCTGAGGTTCCCGCCCCAGCCTTTGGCCATCTGCAAAGCGATCTGTCAGCCATTATTCCATCCGGTCTCCCAGCAGCCCAGAGAAGCAGGCCTCGTAGCCATCATTAGCCCCATTTTTCAGATTGGCAAACGGAGACTCGGAGAGGTGAGGCCACCTGCCCCAGGGGCGTGGCCGGCGGGTGCCCGGGACAGAAGCCCGGGCACAGTCTTTCCGCTGTAATAGCTGCAGGGTCTCTGAGCTGTTCCTCCTACACAAAAATCCGGATCCCAGACGTCGAATGGGTCCAGGCCAAGGCGGCTTCCACTCAGGGGCCGGGGACGCCTGTGCCGAGCCGTGGGGTCGGGGCCACATTTCTCAGCTCACTGGGGAGCTGTGCAGGATGCTGGCAGCTGGAGGGAAAGGCATGGCTTCCATCCACCTCCAACCCCTTGCTGGTCGTGAGCTGCGCTTTCCTTGTCTGTAAAACGGCTTACAGCAGCCTTGCCAGGGACCGGGGACCACAAACGGGATGACATTCACACATGCAGGAGACAGGAGGGCTGGGAGCCCCTGGGCACCGCCCTCTAAGCCCCTGGGGCGATCCATATGCCCAGCACCCAGCAGCCTGCCCTGGAGCACGGGCCAGGTGCCCACAGGCAGGGCCGGGTGGCAGCAGGGCTGGGGAGGGTTGCCACGGGTAGGATTTTAGTCCGAATGGGATCCGTGCCACGGTCGGGATGTTCTGGGAACAGGTGATCATTTTTATCTGAAATGTAACTGAGCCTCTGATGTTTTATTCACTAGATCTGGCGACTTTGGGTCTGGGGGACAGAGACCAACAAAGCTCAAGGCTTGGGGCTCCCCTGTGCTGTTCTGTGGGGCTGGGGCTGGGGGAGGGCGTGGGAAAGCCTTCTGCCTTCCACGCACTGAGCTCCAGCAGCCCCGTGGGGGAGGGGGCGGCCACTCTGTCTGGGCTTCAAGACCACCTCCCTGTCTCCTGGAAGTCTGGGTCCTTTGCAATGTCCCCCAGAGCCCATTTGGCGCCCATCTCGGTTTCTCCGGCGTCTGCACGGGCCTCCCGCCCAAGATCATCTCGTTCTCCCTCCAACCTCCCCCTCCCTCTTGCTCTCCGACGCCCACCCCCCCCCCCCGGGCCCCTGAGGTCCCAGCCCGTCTTTGCTCAGGCCCTGCCACGCTTCTGAGTCTGGATGCTTTGGAAAGCGGCTCTTAAAGTGTGGTCCAGGACCACCAGCATCAGCAACTGGAGGCCGTTGGAAATGCAAATGAGTTGGAATGGGCGTGGGCCCAGCACTCCGCATTCCTGCCAGTCCCTGCGGCTCAGCCTTGGAAAGTCCTGGTGTAGGGATACGCCCTGAATCCGGAGGCAGGAGCTCTCCTGGTCCCCCTCCCTCTGCTCAGAGTCCCATCCTGCTCTGTCCCCGTCCCTCTTGGCTGCCCTGGGCGGGGCGGGGGAGGGGGGGTCCCCGGGCACAGTGCCACGGGGCAGGAGCCCCTTCTTCTCGTCCGGGCCTCCACACTGCCTGCTCACTGCCACCCAGTCTGTACATCCCGGCCAAGAACAAAGCGACGCGTGCAGCCAGTTGGCCTTGCAAGGGGCGGTGGCCCGGCGCCAGCCCTCCTAATTGCTAATTTGCACTGAGACAGCAAACAAAGCCCCTCAAGTGGATGCTCTGATTATTTGGCCGGTTCTCCTCCAGACTCCTTCAGTTGCCACCCAGGGAGGGGGCTGCTCCCTAACTCTGGAGCCCTCGCCCCAAGATTCCAGGCGGCTGTCGGGGCCAGGGCACTCACCCGGCCCCAGCCACTGCCTGCTCCTCTCCTCTCTGCAGCTAATGGGGCGGAGGAGGAGCTCGCCACGGTCCTCTCCTTCCCCTCTGCAGGCTTTGCGATCTAGCCCCGCGCAGAGAGCAGGAGGGGTTCCCTCTCGCTTGGGCACAGAGCTGCCGGGAGGAGCAGCAGTGAGGCGGTGGGCAGGAGCCCTGCAGGTTCCGGTGTGGCCTGGAGTCTCGTGGCCTCTCCCAGTGTCCCGTCCACGTCTTTGGTAGCTCCCAGCACTTGAGTCCCCGCAGGGGTGCCTCCAGCCTGATTTCTTGGCTCCGGGAAACCCCAAGTCGGCCCCTGGAGTCTGTTAGGTTTGGGCGGCTTCACTCCTGCTCCCTCATTCTCCTCCCCACCCCCACAATCCCCCCAGCTCAGCTCCTCCAACAAGCTGCAGGGAGAAAGACATCCAGGCTGGGGCAGGCAGTAACTTTGTAGCAGCCACTGGCGGGGTGGAGAGGGGGTATGGTGCAGAGTCCAGAGGTCTGCTCCCCTGCTCCGCCTCCAGGGATGGCCTCCTGTGCCCACCGGGTGCCCTGGAGCTCTCTGGTCTCTGAGGTCCTGGTGCCCGCCCTCCTGGGGCCCCAGACTGGCTGACGGAGCCATTTCCCAGCGAGGAGAGAGCCTTTCTTGGCCCAGTGCAGGTCACCGATGGAGGAGACTCAAATCCGGGGGGCCTCGAGAACTCACGTTGCGGGGGGAGGAGAGGAAGCCCCCCCCCAAACAACCCCGGCCGAGGCATGGTTTTTACAATAGCTTAATTGAATACAGTCATCCCTCAACATCCATGGGGTGGGGCCGAGGACCCCCTGTAGATATCAACCCCCCCCCCCCCCGCAAGTCTCTTATATAAAATGGCACAGTAGAAGCTACACGCCCCCTGGTAGCCTGTAAATCAACTCTGGGTCGCCCGTCACACCTAACGCAAGGTAAAGGCTTCGTCAGTAGCTGGTGCGCTGTCTGTTTAGGGAGTCATGGTTTTGTAACGATCTCTCCATGCTGAGTGCAGATGCCATTTTTTTTTCAACATCTTTTGGGAACAGCTGGTGGAATCCACGGATACAGAACCCACCGGCACAGGGTGCTGACGGCACAGTTAGCACGTGGGAGACTGTATGAGCTGAGCGCTCTGATAAGTGTTTGTGAAAGCGTCCCCCCCCCCATCACTGTCCCCAGTGTCCTCACCCTCTTCCCAAGCTTGCCCCTCCCTCCTCTGTCTCCTCGCCTCTCCCTCCCAGCCCCAGGCCACCACTGACCTACTTTCTGTCCCCGCAGGTTGCCTGGCAGCTTCTACAACATTGCACAAAGGGAAGGCGCACTGTGCTCCTCTGCGGTGGTCTCTGCTGGTTTGTCACCGCCCCCTTCCTTCCTGCTGCTGAGTGCGTCCCGTCCCGCTGTGTGGAGGGACCGCAGCTGCTTCATCGACCTGTTGACCGGTACTGGGATTGCTCCGTTATTCTATGATTAAAAAGACAGCTCCCCAGGGCCGGTGCTGAACCTCTGCCTGCGGCACCAGCATCCCATACAGGCATCAGTTCGAGTCCCAGCTGCTCCACTTCCAAATCAGCTCTCTGCTATGGCCTGGGAAAGCAGAAGAAGATGGCCCAAGTCCTTGGGCCCCTGCACCTGCGTGGGAGACCTGGAGGAAGCTCCTGGCTCCTGGCTTCGGGTCGGCTCAGCTGCGGTCATTGTGGCCGTTCAGGGAGTGAATTGTGAACCAACAGATGGAAGACCTCTCTCTCTCTCTCTCTCTCTCTCTCCTCTCTCTCTCTGACTCTCAAATCAATAAGTTTAAAAAAAAAAATACAGCTCCTTAAATACGTGTGCAAATGTTCACACAGGTGCGTGTTTTCACTTGTCACAGGTAAACACCTCGCAGCGGGAGGGCTGTGTCACATGGTGGCCACCTGCTTGACTTTTGAAAAATGCCATCAGCTGTGTTTGAAAGGAGCCACACCATTCCCCGTTCCCAGCCGCTGAGATTGCGAGCTCCAGGTGTGCCCCACACGCACCCAAACTTGGCGCCGCCGATGCTGTTCATTCCAGGCACTCTGGTACCGACGTAGTGGCAGTGTGACATCTGGTGGAGTCACTTGTCATAGTGCTGTCTCTTCATGGGCTTGTTAGGTAGGAAGTCAGTTATGAGCGTATGTGTGTGTGACATGAAGGCCTAGAGAGAAGACATCTCTGTCCAGCACATGCTGCATCTCAAAGTCATCCTGGTGGTGTTTCAGGGGCAGCCCGGTATTCGCATCCTGCCCTGCCCCCTCCTACCTGACAACCTGCCAGGTGGGGTCCCCGCCCCTTCTGCCTGACAAACCTTCCACAACCTCCCAGACGCAGCCCAGTATCTGCATGTCAAACACCCTGCTCCCGATCCCCATTCTCCAGGGGGTCCTGCTCACCCTTCCTCTGAACCCAGGATGGCGCCAGCTAGGCTTCCTCCTGTCTGATACCTTCAAGGGAAAACTCAGATAGGAGCTTCTTAGTATCTACAGCCATTAAATCCTTTGTTTCAGGAGGAAATGTGTAAAGACAAAGACCCATCTCCTTAAAAAACCCCCGGTCTCAACCGGACTGCGCGCTCAGCCCTCTGCCTCTCTGCTGAGCCGCCCGCCTGGTCTGGTCAGGTGTAATCTCTCCACTCAACCACGTAACCTCCACCCCCCACCCCCCGCCCCCCAGTCTCTCAGGCTCTGTCTGGAAAGGTGCCCATCCATCCTTACGGATGTCCCTTCCCTAATAAATCTTGCTATTTTACCTCCCACTACTCTCTGTCTCACGCCTGAATTCTTTCTTGCGCGAAGACAAGAACCCTGCAATTTCTCCGGTAACAGGCTCATTTGAAATGTATCATCTGGGCGGAGGCGTCTGTCAGATACGTTGCCCATTGAAGTTTTTACAGTAGTTAGTTAATTTGTGAGTTAGAGAGAAACCTCCCATTTGGGGAGCCAAATACCTGCAATGGCCAGGGCTGGGCTGGGCTGAAGCCAAAAGCTAGGAACTCCACGCAGGCCCTCCACGCGAGTGGCAGGGACTTGGTTACGTAAGCGCTCACCGCTGTCTCCAGGGTCTGCCGCAGCAGGAAGCTGGAGTCGGAAGCTTTTCCAGTGGATTGCATCGGCTTTTCTCCATGGAGGACTGTGTCATCTGTGTCATCTGTGACTTCCGGCTTTCCCGCGCGGGGGTGTCAGCTCCCTTTCCTGCCTCACCACGGTGCTTACAGCCTCCAGTGCCGTGTTGCAGAGAGGAAATAAAACCACACTAAGCTCGTGGTATTGACCTTAGAAGAAAATATTGAGGGGCCGGCGCTGTGGAGTAGCTGGAGAAGACACCGCCTGCGACGCCAGCATCCCATGTGGGCATCAGTTCGAGTCCCGGCTGCTCCATTTCCGATCCAGCTCCCTGCTCCTGGCCTGGGAAAGCAGTGGAAAATGGCCCAAGTCCTTGGGCCCCTGCCACCCATGAGGGAGACCCGGATAAAGCTCCTGGCTCCTGGCTTCTGCCCCTTCCAGCCGTGTCTGTTGCAGACATCTGGGGTGTGAAACAGTGGATGGAAAACCTCTCTCTCTCTTTTTTGAAAAAGAAAATGATTGAACCTTTCACCACTACTAGGATATTAGCCGTAGATTTTCCATCTATGCCCAGTATCAGGTCGAGGACGTGCCGGAGTGGCAGCCGCGGTGGTGGGGTGACTGGCGGGCGCCCCCCCCCCCCCGCAGAGTCTCTGTAAATATTTGCAGAATGCATGGGTGGAATTTGGTTTCCTTAATGAACTTCGCATGCTTCTCTTTGCTCCAAACCAGAGGTTTATTGCGTGCACTTATTAAAGGTGGTTTTTTGGGCCAGACAGCATCTTGGGAGACGTATTAAAGGGTCTGAATGAGCCCTCATCCTGGGGGAGAGCTTGCACGTAGCACCTCGCTCTGTTTCGGGATCGATGCTGCCGGGATTTGCAGCTTCAGGTCTCTCCAGCTGGCAGGCGAGGGGTCACCCCAGCAGGCAGCGGGGTTCGGTCTCCACTCCGGGCACTCCGGGGATCCAGCACCCTGTTGCCTGCTCCGCCGGAGGTCACAAGTGGCGCCCGTGCTAACAGGAGGTGGATTTCCACTTTACGATGCCTCTGCCGGTCCACGCCGCAGGCAGGCATCCCGCTGGCCCCGTGGAATGTCCCTGCGGTTGGCCGTCACAGCGACTCAGCGTGCCAAGAGTCCCCCGGCCACAGGTGAGCGAACAGAGGCCTCAGCTTGGCCCATCCCGCAGCCCTGCTACAGCTGGGGCCTGGACCCCCACCCCCGCCCCGGCCCAGCGTGGGAACCATGTCCTTTGCTGTCTCCTGAACCCCCGGCTCATGGGTGCCCCAGAAACACCCACACCCCATGTCCTCAAGTCTGACCTCACCCTATGGAGCCTGTCTGAATCCCACCCTCCTAGCCCCTCACTCACTCATTTCCCCCCAAGCTCAATCATTCATTCCCCTGTGAGCTCAATCACTCCTTCCCCCAGGCACTCACTCCCCAGATGGCCACAATGGCCAGGGCCGGGCCGGGCTGAAGCCAGGAGCCAGGAGCCAGGAACCAGGAGCTTCCTCCCCTTCTTCATGGTGGGTACAGGTGCCCAAACACTTGGGCCACCTTCTGCTTTCCCAGGTGCATTGGCAGGGAGCTGGATGGGAAGTGAAGCAGCCGGGACATGAACCAGCGCCCACACGGGATGCCGGCATCAGAGGTGGCGGCTTTGCCTGCTGTGCCACAATGCCTGGGCCCTGCTGTCTTGATTTAAGGGGCAGACATTCAGGTGGCACCGAGGTCAGGCCCTCTGCCCCACACCCCCCTGGTGTTCCTTTCTTGGCCCAAGGCATTGGCTGTCTCTCTCATCTCTGTTCCTCGGCCTCGAGGTCTGGGGGTTGGTGGCCCTCCTGGTGGTTGGGTTTTCTCCCGGGAGCCCCGGGGAGCAATCCTGGCACGGGCGGTCCCCGCACCTAACCACGCACCACAGGCTGAAGGCAGCAGGGTGGACAACTCCACTGCCAGGACGGGGAGCCGCGACTCTGCGGCCAGAGCGGCTGGCATGCACGGCGTCCTGGCCTTGATCCAGCACAGGTGGCCAAGGCCGAGGTTCCGCCTGGCCCCCTGCCTCACACACAGGCCTCCTGACACTGATGGTGGCACAACCTCCTCACCCGGTGTGCACCACCACATGGAGTAAGGGGAGAGACCTCAGGGCCAAGGGCAGGAAGAGGTCAAAGGTCAGAGCAGCGTCCGCTCTGCACAGCCGGACACGTGCTGCCCCCGCACACGCAACATCCATGCAGAGACAGGGGTTAAACACGCATGATGACCCCGTCCAGATACGCGCCAGCAAACGCACTCAGTCCTCTCGTGGGGCTGGGATTCGGTGACTCCAGCTGCCGTGGAGCCCACCTGTGGCGCTCTCGACTTCTGTAAGAACAGGTGCTGTGTAAGAGAGAACCACATGGGATGGTCCTGGGACTGCCCGGGAGCCGGGCTCTCAGCCGCCTTCCAGGCCCGGGTGGAGCTGGGAACAGCGCGGCCGCTCTGCTGAAGAGGAGCTGTAGTTTCCGTCTGTTCCTGCACACGTGGCAGCCAGCCTGGGGCCCGGCATACAGCAGGTGCTCAATAAAAGCCCAGTCACGGTCACGTGTCTTCTCTGTCTTCTTTGGCCCCTTCTCGCATGTCTGTCTCTCGCCCCTCCTCCATCTCACTCCCCGGGTAGGAAGGGGCCCCCCCTCCTCTTGTTGCGACCCCAGCACAGGCCGGGTCTCCTGAGAGCATGCCCCAGTGGTACCGTCTCACGTAAGGTTCAGAATCTCCCAGTGCAATTGGTGGCTCCACACCCATTTTACAGAAAGGGAAACCGAGGCCTTGCTGATGCGCTGTCCCCTGCGGTCTGTCTCAAGTCTCCAGGGACCCCATCTGTGTGCACTGAGGGTGAAGACTGGGCCCCCTTCCCCGCCCGTGCCCCCCCACCCTGAGCCCTGCCCTGGAAGCCAAGCTGGGGCCGCGTGCTCGTGGCAGGGCCTCAGGTCCCCACACGCACACTGACCCTGGCAGTGACTTCTCCCGTTTTATGACCTGGGCTCGGCCGGGGCTGGGGGCCTCTCTCACCGCCCCCTCCTCGGCTGTCCCTCCTCCCAGGGGCGCGTTTCCTCCCGCTCCTGATGAACCAATAACCCTGACATTTTGAAAATACAGCGTGCTCCGGCTGTGTGCCGGGCAGACGCTGTAAAACAGCAAATCAGACGGAAAATCGCCTGGGATCCCTGTAAACGAAAATTGCTCTTTTTTATTGGGGGAAATGACCCTGACCGTGGCCGCCAACGACGGGGGCTCTTCCTTTTAGGACCCGGTGGGCATGGCGGGCAGTGTTCACGCCTCCCGTCGCCCACCAGCCCCCGCCCGGGAGGCCCTGCCGCTGTCTTCACTTCTGCGGATCCGCAAAACTTCGGCCTCCTGGCTGGGGCTGGCTCCATCTGGGCTCTGTGTGTGGTGATGGGACCAGGCATGGGAAGCCGCTGTGTGGCTCCAAGCTGGCGGCCTAACCTCTCTGGGCTGAAGTGTCTTCCTCCCTGTAAGGAGAGGGCTGGGTTGCGCCAGGCACGGCACACTCAAGGTGAGAATTGGCAGGCGGCTGGTCAGGTCTAGGCGAGCTGGAGCGCCGGCCAGGCCTGGCTGGTTCATTCCCTAAGTGTCTGTCACAGCCAGGGCTGAGCCAGGCAGAAGCCAGGAGCCTGCAGCCTCCGGGTCTCCCCTGTGGCCTTGCAGGTGCATCAGCAGGGCGCTCCAGTAGGGAAGGTGAGCACCCCAAGGGGCGGCTTAACCCTCGCGCCCCACAGCCTGCCCTGTCTTGTCTGTTCTTAACGGTCCCTAGGCTGGGGAGCAGCCAGAGCCGTCTTCCCAGACCCCAAGAGGCCCCCTCCTCACCCCTCGCTCAAACTTCAGCGTGGGCCCGAGTCTGGCGGGCGGTGCTCAGAGCCTTTGCCGGGCGCCTTGCTCCTCCTCCTGCACCGGCTCCGGCACCCCGGCCACCTGCTGCCCCCGGGCACTGGGTCCTTGACTTTCTGTGACTTCTACCCTTGCTGCCTCCCACTGCACCGGGGCAAATTCCTGTGCATTTCAAACCCGGGTTTCTGTGTCGCCTCCTCCAGGGAGCCTTCCTGAGTTTGGGACTCCACCCAAGCCCTCCAGTTCACTTTTAGCCCAGTTTTAATGATGAAGCAGTGGAGACGAAGAAAGGTTTAGAATTCTGTCCGAGGCCACACAGCTAAAAGGAATTACTGAGACTCTCATAGAGCCCACTCGCGTCCCCCTCCAGGAACGAGTTTTCCCCGGGTGCAGGGCAGGCCTGGGTCCAGACACACAGCAGGGACGCAGCGCCCTAAATGGATTTCACCCCGTGGCACTGGGCTCGGCCAGGGGTCATTCCAGACAGTGGCCACTAGAGGGCAGTGGTGCTTTTCGCTCTGGGCGGAGTTTGTGCTCACTGCGGAGTCAGCTCCCTTAGGTTCCAGGGGACCCAGGGAGTTAGGAGCCAGGGACCCAACGTCTGGGCACCCTACTCCAACCCCCTGCCCACAGGGCCATCGACATCTGCAGCACCAGCCCCTCCCCGACCCCCGACTTGCGCCCCCAGGAAGCCAGGCCGGGAGAGGAAGGGTCTGCCAAGGCCACGTGGGGACCCTCCTCCCAGCTGGCTCCCCGTGACCCAGGGCCTCCGGCGGCACAGCCAGAGCCGGGAGGTCGTGGAGTGAGAGGTCCGGGGCCGGGGGGGACGCGTGTCCAGAAAGTGCCTCTCCAGGAGCCCACCTGTCGCTGGGGGAGGCCAGGTGGACAGCTCGCGGGCCAGGTCCTGCTCTGTTTGTTTTTCATTACTTATTTATTTTTCTTGAAAGGTGTGGGGGGAGGGGAGATATCCTTCACCTGCCGGTAGTTAAATGACAAGAGCCAGGCTCTTTGCCTTGTGTCCGCCACGTGGTAACTCATCCACACCAACGGACTCAGTAGCTGCTGCTGCTGACCCATTTCACAGATGCAGAGGTGGAGGTCAAGAGATGCTGGTAGGATTTGAACCCAGACCCCACGGCTGAGGAGTGTGTGTTCCTACCCCAGGTGTTCTTCCGGGTCTTGCCCTGAGCCGCCAGGCAGCGTGCCGGTGCCCGGGGTGGGTCAGGCCAGGAGGGCTCTGCTCCAGCTGCGTCCCCCACCCTGGGATGCCCTTCCTGTCCCTCCTGTGTCTGGAGGCTCCTGGAGTGTGCTGAGACCCTCTCCTCCAGGAAGTCTTCCTCCCCTGCACCCCCGTTTCTGCCCCAGACACAGAGGCTGCTGTCACCACGCCCTCTGCTCACTCCCACACGCGGGCTTCCCTGTGCCCCTGCAGGGCCTGACGTGTGCCCTGGTGATGCCGGTGCCCAGGCGATGGGTTTCTCCTACCTGCTTCTCTTGCCCAGGTGAGCGAGCGTCGGGTTAGGCTGGTGCCAACGCGTAAACAGATCCCACTGTGTGCAGAGCCCCGGCAGCCTGTGGAAGCCCATAAAGCAACCCCGCCTTCGGCCTCCCCACCCCCAACCCAGGAGAGGTGACCTTTGATCCCTGTGCTCCCCCCAAATACAGGGCCCCAGGCACCCTCTGGGAACTGGCAATTGGAAACACGCAGGCAGGGGGCGGAGGGTTATTCCACAGCCACGGGTCCAGGGGCCGCCAAGCTGGGGCGCAGGTGCGAGCGGACGCTGAGCCCGCCTGTGCCGCCAGGTGAGCCAGGCACGGTCCAGAGGCTCCGTGTCTTCCCCTTGAAGGTGGGAGAAATCCGCTTCACGCTGACTGCATCTCAGGGTTGCTTTTCAAGCACCAAGTGCAACAAGGGGCCACGTGTCCTCCTGCACCCCACACACTGGAGAATGTTCCAGAAAAACTAGAGGTCCGGCCGGCGTGGTGACCCTGCACGGTACCAGTGCGGCATCCGTGGGCTCGTCCTGTGTGCTTCTCTCCACCAGAGCAGCGAGCACGGGTGGTGCTGATCCAGGGAGAGACGGGCCGGTCTCTCTTCCCGCTCCAGGGCGGGGCTGCACGGGGAGCTCCGCCTGTGGCCAGAGACACCCAGGGGCTCCATCCTCCCAGACACCATCTGAGGCTTTACAGCCCAAGGCTCCGCCCCTAGGCCAGGCTACAGCTGCAGGAGCCTTATCAGCGACCTCAGGAGTTCCGCTTGATGGGGGTGGGGGGGTGGAGTTGTCCCCGCCCCCGGGTGCTGTTCCGCATTCACCGCCCCCACACTCCCATCAGCAGGCATTGCTGGCCCGAGATCCTCTCATCCCGTTTCTTCCCTTTTCGCAGAGAGCAGGTGGGGATGCGCGGCCGTGGACGATGAGGCACACAGAGGACTGCACATTCCTCTCTCGAGAGGCCAGCGGGGGCTCCCACCCCGCTGTCAGCACCCCCCGACCCCTGCTGTGGTCCTGCCAGGAGAGAGGCTGAGACCTGCCCCAGGGCTGGCCAGCAGGGGTCGCTGCACAGCCCAGCGCAGCCCACCCTGGTGAGCAAGGCTGGGGTGGTGGGTCAGGGGTGGGCAGGGGCAGCCTCTTGAGCAGCTGTCCAGCTCCCTCCCTTGCCCTTGAACTCCCACGGGCACCTAGCGAGCTCTGGGCGGTCCTGAGAGTCTACTTGGCCTGCCACACGTGGGAGCAGCAGCGGCTGCTGAAGTGTGGAGTGCCAGCCCCAGCCCGGCACGCTGGGCAGCCACAGCGGACCCCCTGAGCCTCTCCGAGTGTCTCTGGCTTCATCTGCAATGACGTTCAAGGTCATTGACACAAAGGTGGTGCTTTGTGTCAGCGAAGTGGAGCCAATCAAAGAGGATGCGTTGAATAATTACAGCACAACCGTGGCTATAAGTTGATTTCGCTTGTTCCAATGAAAGGAATTACTGTTTTAACATTTTAAATTCCAGAACACTTGAAGTTCATTGAAATAAGACAGAGAAGGGGAAACAAGTCCCATGCACCTGCTGCTACTCGGATCCAGTGATTGTCAGTATTTTGTCACATAGGCTTGATGTTGTAAAAGCTTGGGGCCGGCGTTGTAGCTCAGTGGGTTAAGCCATTGCCTGCAAAGCCAGCATCCAATAGGAGCGTGGGTTCAAGTCCCGGCTGCTCCACTTCCGTTCCAGCTCCCTGCTAATGCACCTGGCAAAGCAGCCCAAGTGCTTGGGTCTCTGCACCCACCGGAAGAAGCTCCTGGCTCCTGGCTTCGGCTTCGGAGTGAACCAGGGCATGGAAGATTCTCTCTCTGTCTCTCCTCTCTGTCTCTCTGTAACCCTGCCTTTCAAATAAAAAGAAATAAAACCTTAAAAAAAAAGTGTCTAAGAAGTCTTAAAATATGCAGGAATCACAAGGGAGACTTCACTTTTGCAACCAGTTTTCTTATTGGCTAACAAGAGCGCGCGTTGATCTCGGGCATTGGAGTCGTTGACTGAAACCTCCGTGTGATATCTCACAGGGGAGCCAAACAGGATTTCCGCCCTGCTGGGACCCACTCGTGGGTTTGACTTCCCCTCCCCCACCCCAGCCGACACCAGGGTGAATGCCTCGTTCCCTCTCCTTGTGAGACTTTGCTTAAAAAGCACCCCCAGAGACGACAACGCCTCCCCAAATGCTGTGACTTCGCTCCCTTCACGTCAAGACTGGAAACTGAAGCTTCCAGAAGAAAACCTCAGGAGAAAGCCCTGTGACGTTGGGCGGGGCGACGCTTTTTCTGGATTCGACGCCGACAGCCCAGGCAGCAAAAGCCAAGACAGACAAATGGGACTGCATCAGACGCGAAGCTTCTGCGTCCAAGGAGACAGTCGTGGGCTGAGCAGAGACAGCAGCAGGAGGGGCGGGAATTGGGGGAGCCGAGCAGCTGATAATGTACAAGGAACTCGGAACAGCACACAACGGACAGCCTGGTCACAAAATGGGCCGTGGACTTCAATGGACATTCTCCAAAGGACACATCCAGGGGCTGGTGCTGTGGCAGAGTAAGCTAAGCATCCCAGCTGGCGCCACGGCTCACTAGGCTAATCCTCCACCTGTGGTGCCGGTACCCCGGGGTTCTAGTCCCGGTTGGGGCACTGGTTCTGTCCGAGTTGCTCCTCTTCCAGTCCAGCTCTCTACTGTGGCCCTGGAAGGCAGTGGAGGATGGCCCAGGTCCTTGGGCCCTGCACCCGCATGGGAGACCAGGAAGAAGCACCTGGCTCCTGGCTTCAGATTGGTGCAGCGCTGGCCGTGGCGGCCATTTGGGGGGTGAACCAACGGAAGGAAGACCTTTCTCTCTGTCTCTCTCTCTCACTGTCTAACTCTGCCTGTCAAAAACAAAACAAAAAAAGCTAAGCATCCCAAATGGGCACTGGTTCAAGTCCCAACTGCTCCTCTTCCAATCCAGCTTCCTCTATGGCCTGGAAGATGGCCCAAGTGCTTGGGCCCCTCTACCCATGTGGGAGAACTGGAAGAAGCTCCTGGCTCCTGGCTTTGGATCGGCCTGGCTCCAGCCAGTGCCACCATCTGGGGAGTGAACCAGCAGATGGAAGACCTCTCTCTCTGTCTCTCTCTTTCTCTTTAACTCCACTTCTCAAATAAATAAATAATTTTTTAAAGGAGGTATCCAAGTAGCCAACAGGTGTCTGATAAGATGCTGAACACCAGCGGTCATCAGGGGAGTGCAAAGCAGAGAGTCGTCACCGCTCACTTTTTGTCCAAAATATCACAGCTTCTGTCCGAAAGACGGAAGACAGCAGGTGTCGTGAGGCTGTGGGGACAAGGGGACCCTCGCCCACTGTTGGTGCAATCAGCGTGGCCATTATGAAAAATCCTGTTGGTCACGATGCAGAGTTTCCTTCAGACAAGAGGGCTCAGCCCCCAGGACCCGCGGGCACCAGGGTGACGGGGGTTAGTCACCACACACTGTGTGCTCGGCACTGGCTGAGAGCAGACGTGGCGTGTTTTCACCAGCAGCCAGCCTGGGACGCGATGGATGTGTCGGTTAGCTCCAGGGGCGAGTGCGCGAAGCACGCCCATCTCTCAACACCACGGAGCACGACAGAAGCGTGTGGCAGGCGTCTCTGCCAACCAGGGAGCGAGCAGGATGCTGTCAGGGAGCCGTGGGCGGCCCCGTCTCTCCTCAGCAGTCGGGGTCACAGGGCGTCCCCCCACTTTCTCCTGCCACGTTTTAATTAACTCTCTGTGGTTGGTTGCAGGCCTTGATGCCTTTTCATGTATTTCTAATTTAATTATTTTATTTTATTTATTTTAAAGGCCAAGTTAGAGAGAGAGAGACAGAGACAGAGGTCTTCCATCCCGCTGGTTCACTCTCCAAATGGCTCCAACAGTCAGGCCTGGGCCAAGCCAGGAGCCAGGAGCTTCCTCCGGGTCTCCGACGCAGGTGCAGGGGCCCAAGCACTTGGTCATCTTCTGCTGCTTTCCCAGACCATAGCAGAGAGCTGGATCAGAAGTGGAGCAGCTGGGACTTGAACCGGCGCCCATATGGGATGCCAGCACGGCAGGCAGTGGCTTTACTGTCTATGCCACAGCGCCGGCCCCTTAAATGTAACTTTCTAATTGGTGCTTGAAGTTGTAAGTGAATGCCGTTCACTTTCTCTGACTAAATGTCAGCTAAATCAAATGCGCAGCAAAGCAGCCAGGCACTGGGTCCCTCCTCTCACCTCTCACCTCCCAGCATTTTGTTTAGCCACCTTCCTAAACCTCGTTAAGGTTGCATCTCATATGCTCCTATCCCCGAAACGCACACGTCATGCCCTGCACCCGCATGGACGCATTCTGAGCAAGAACCTTCTCTGCTGTTCGCCGCTTCCGTCCCAGCCACGCCCTGCAGCCGTGTTCGCCTAGCACAGAGAATTGGCGGCACCATCGGTGAGCACTTGGGTGGCTTGTGGTCACTGGCTGTCGGACACATCCTGCCACGAGCACCCTGACACACAGGGACCTAGAATTTCTGTAGGGCGCAACTTTGGGGCTAAAATTTGCCGACTCATGGATAGGATCTGCACTTCCAAATCCACGAGGTGCCACCGTACCACCAGCAACACGAGGGGACTCCAAAACGTTTGTGGAGACTGGCATGAAAAGGTAGGTTTACCTGGGTGAACAAAGGTTTTCAAAGTCACGTATCGTTTTCTCATAATACACGTGTGTCGTGACCATCATGTGCCCGGGTGTCAATTATTTCTCTTGCACCAGAATAAAGTTATTTTGCCAATTCACTTTCCACGAGCTTGTCAAAGGCCCCTGCTGTGTCTGTGTGCTGGGTGCACTGCCAGAGTTTAAAGCTACCGTGGGGGTGGGCATTGGGTCACCTGCGCCCCCTCTCAGAGGGCCTGGGATTGAGTCCCAGCCCCGCTCCCTGTCCGCTCCTTGCTAAGGTGCTGGGGAGGCAGATGATGGCGCACCTATCTGAGTCCCTCCCACCCGCCTGGCAGGCCCGGATGGATTTCCTGGCTCCTGGCTTTGGCCTGGTCCAGGCCTGGCTGTTGTGTGTATTTGGGGATTGAGCTGGTGGATAGAAGGTCGGTCTCTCTCTCTCTCTCTCTCTCTCTCTCTCTTCCCTCTCCCTTTCTCTCCCCCTCTCCCTCCCTCTCCCTCTCCTTCTCCCTCTCTCTCTCCTTCTCCCTCTGTCTCTCCTTCTCCCTCTCTCTCCCCCTCTCCCTCTCCCTCTCCTTCCCTCTCTCTCTCCTTCTCCCTCTCTCTCTCTCCCACTCCTTCTCCCTCCCTCTCTCTCCCCCTCTCTCTCTCTCTCCCCCTTGCTCTGCCTTTCAAACAAATAAAACCAAAAAAATTAAAACATGTAGGTATAAAAGAGTATTTAATCATAGCATTTTCACATCTAGAAATAAACTGTCTGACTCCACCATTCTCCAATGTCCGCGTTCAGAAAAAAGTCAGCGAAAAGAAAAATAGACACGAAAATATCGTACTGGTGGCGAATTCTCCACACCCGGGTGACGCGACCCTCAGGGACAAGCAGAGAGGGGCTGAGCCGCTTCCACGCTTCCTGCTCAGGGTGAGCGATTTCCGGGCGCCGTCTCTGTCGCGCTGCCCTGGCCACAGGTGGTACCCGGGACTCAGGCAGTGACGCCAGCCCGGGCCGTGTTCCGTCCGACTTGGGATCCTCTCGGGCAGGGCCGGTGCCGTAATCCTGGGATGGAGATGTAGTGACTCCCGGGCAAGCTTCCTAGTCCCTGTCTGGCAGACAGAAGGTTCTGGAAACAAGTGGAGCTGTATCTCAGGCAGTTGACTGCCAACGCTCCAGGCGATGGCTGGGGTGCCGCAGCGCGAGGCAGCACGCAGCTAAGCTGGGACGGCGGAGGCGACCGCATTCTGCGTAGCTGCCCTCCGGGCTGCTGGTTTTTCCCTTTCCTCCCTATGCTCCATCCCTTTCCTCTCCTACCCCGGCGGTGCCCGGCTGGTGGATGGCGGCCAACACAGAAGGCAAGTTTGCATCCGTAGCACTTTTGCAAATCAGCTGGGCTTAAACCAGGGGGGCTTGTGCCTCCCGCTTCTCAGGGGGCTTGAACTTGCCCCTGGGGGTGAGGGTACCATGCTGACTTCAGCAGTCTGGGATCCATGAGAGGCCGCGCTGGCAGGTGAGCGATTGGATGCGCTGGGGACCAGCAGACGAGGGCTGCTCGGGTCTCGGCTGCTGGCTTCGTGGAAGAGCTCAGAGCCCGTGTGTGTGTGTGTGTGTGTGTGTGTGTGTGTGAATGGCCATGGAGGAAGCACCATGCAACACATCAGGTGTGCTGCTGGGTACTGCGGACAAGACCAGGAAACAAATAGACACAGTTCCTGCCTTTGCGGAGAGAAATAAACACGGAGTCAGGGAGATCCAGAGGCACCGAGGTTTGAAATGAGCGGTGCTGTGTGAGGTCTGTAACGACACACCGAGGCTGGGCAAATTTAGAAAGAAAAGAGGTGCATCTGGGCTCACGGTGGTGCAGTCCAAGGTTGGGAAGCCGCACCTTGCCACGGCCTCCTTGCCGGCAGGATCTCGAGCCGGCACGGGCTTCCACAGTGTGAGATGGGAGCGTGGGTCTGCACCCCCTCTGGGCTCTCTCCTTACACAGCCACTGCTGTTCAGTCACTTTTGGGGGCTCATCCTGGTGACCTCAGCTAAGCCTGAACACCTCCCAGAGGCCCCGCCCCACACGCCACGGTGAGAGTGGGCCTGCACCCGGGTCACACAGCATGGTGGGGAGGGGACAGGCCACAGCTGCGGCTCCACAGTTGGGATCCACACCCAACACCCACGAGAGTCAGCCACAAAAGGACGCAGGTGCAAGTCCCGGGGCAAGGGTGCTGGGGGATTTACAGGACTCGGCAGAGGGCAAGTGAGGGGACAGCACGTCATTGGGCCAGGGTCACACAGCCGGCTGGAGAGGACACGGGCCGGGGTGGGGCGGGTGGTGTGATGACCACAGGACTTGGGCTTTGCTCCAAATGAAAAGCAGGCCACAAAGAGCTCCCAGCAGAGGGCAGACTCGAGCTGAGTCGGTGGGACCGAGCGGGAGCAGGGCAGGGGTGCTGCCGGGAGCCCTGTAGGACGCTGCTACAGCCACCCGGGAAACAACCCCGGGCGACCTTGGACAGCTGGGCAGCGGCAGGGAGGGGACGAGGAGACGCAGTCACACTCGGGGTCAGAGGGGGCAGGATTTCCCGGCTCGCTGGCCGTGGGTTATATAAGAAACAGGGAGACGAGGGGGACCCCATGCCTAAAGAGGGTCTCCAAAGCTAGGAGACCCCTGGGGTCCCGGCCAAGGCAGCTACTGCAGGCAGAGGACAGCGGGGGACCGAGGGCTCCAGAGGGGGTGAGGTGGGGGTGCAGGAAGGGAGGGGCCGGCAAGGGCCCTGGTGAGCAGGGAGGGGCCCTGGACGCCACGAGAGGGCAGGGCTCCAGCAGCAGGAAGCGGCCACCAGGGCTACGGGGCTGCCACTGCTGGTGATGATGGACACAGGCGGAACGTCCAGGGGAAGAGCTGCTCCTCTGTCAGGGCCCTGGGCTGGGCCGGCCTGGAACTTCATCCAAGTCTCCCCCATGGATGGCCGGGGCCCAAGCACTCGGCCATCTTTGCTTGCCCTCCCAGGTGCACTAGCAGGGAGCTGGATCGCAAGTGGAGCCCGGCTGGTGCACACAGGGAGAGGCACTGCCTTACTCCGTGATTTTTCTTTTTATTCCAGTTTTGCCCAACCAACAGCCTCCAGCCTCCAGCCTCCAGGTCCCCGTCTTCCCGTCTGGAAATGGATTCTCTTTTATGTGAACGCGGCCACATCGCGGGCACAGCAGAGGGCTGCTCTGCTGCAGAGACCCTGCCACAATCAACACCTCTTACCTCTGACCCCGCTGTCGCCGACACCTGACGGGCTCACGCCCGCCCCAGCACGTGGGTCCCCACCAGCGGGGCTGTCCCGTCGGCTGCCCTGCCCCTGCCCCGCCCCCAATCAGGTCACGCGTCCTTGTCCGAAGGCCATGTCCTCCAAGGGTCCTTTCTGCTCCGACTGTTTTTCTGCATCTCCCTCTGCTGCCTAGATCTTTAGGGAGCCAAGAGGAGGGATTCTGTACTTTTCACCTCTGCTTGCGGGGTTCATTGTAAGCACCCAGTGAACACGGAAGAAGTGAACAAAGGCCTGAAATGCATCAAGCTGGCCTCCGCTTTGCTCTGGCCACATGGAAGCAGCCAGGGCCGGCTGAGCCACCAGACGGAGACCCGTGCCGGAGCCTGGAACCCTCTGCTGTTGCTCCCGGGCCCTCCGGGGAGTCAGCTGCCCGTGTATCTGTTTCCCAGAAGTCAGGGTTGGCCTCGCAGTCCGGAGGGGCACGGTGGTGCCCCTGGCAGAGGTACTGGTGAGGGCGCGCAGGAGAGTCCCTGGCTGAGTTTTCCCTCGAGGAGGGTTATTTCTTGAAGGGTCGTTCTTGGTTGATGGTGTCTCCCACAGAGACGTGGGTGTCCTAACCCCCTGTAGCTGTGTCTGCAACCTGATCTGAAATTGGGGTCTATGCGGAGGCTACGGAGTTCAGATGGGGCAGCCCATGGGCCCCAGTCCAGTACCCGGTGCCCTTGGAAGAGGGCATTTGGGGACCTGGCGCTGAGGCACATGGGAAAAGCCACCACCTGCAACACCAGCATCCCACATGGGCGCCAGTTCGCGTCCCGGCTGCTCCACTTCCGATCCAGCTCCCTGCTAATGCGCCTGAGAAAGCAGCGGAAGATGGTCCAAGTGCTTGGGCCCCTGCATCCATGTGGGAGACCTAGAAGCAGCTCCTGGCTCCTGGCTTCAGCCTTGCCCAGCCCTGGCCATTGTGGCCACTTTGGGAGTGAACCAGCAGATGGAAGGTCTGTCTCTCCTGTTTCTCTGTAGCTCTGCCTTTCCTTTGGGACGGGGACACCAGGAGCACCCCGTGCTTGGTGGGGACAAGGATGGAAGCCGTGTGTGGAAATGCCCAGGGAAGCCAAGGAAGGGCCCAGGAGGAGTCCTGCCCCGACCTCAGAACCGCAACTGCACGCCTCTTTCTCCTTCACGGCGGCCAGCTCGTGGTGCTAGGTTACGGCAGCTCTCGGGGACAGATCAGCGACCCTGTGCACCTGGGCTCCCAGGCAGAGGGCAGAGGCCTAGGGAGTCACTGTGGGGAGGCTCCTGAGACATCCGAGGCCTGGACACCAGGGGGACACACATGGCCTGTGGGACACCCAGGGGGACACGGCTCACCTGTGGACACCCAGGGGGACACGCCTAACCTGTGGGACTTCAAGGGGACCCAGCTCACTCAGGGACAACCAGGGGGACACGGCTCACCTGTGGACACCCAGGGGGACACGCCTCACCCAAGGACACCCAGGGGGACACACACGGCCTGTGGGACACCCAGCGGGACACGCCTCACCCAGGGATACCCAGGGGGACCTGGCTCACTCAGGGACAACCAGCAGGACACGGCTCACCTGTGGACACCCAGGGGGACACGCCTCACCTGTGGACACCTAGTGGGACACGCCTCACCCAGGGATACCCAGGGAGACCTGGCTCACTCAGGGACAACCAGCAGGACACGGCTCACCTGTGGACAACCAGGGGGACATGCCTCACCTGTGGACACCCAGGGGGACAGGGACACACACGGCCTGTGGGACACCCAGTGGGACACGCCTCACCCAGGGATACCCAGGGGGACCTGGCTCACTCAGGGACACCCAGGGGGACATGCCTCACCTGTGGACACCCAGGGGGACACACACGGCCTGTGGGATACCCAGTGGGACACGCCTCACCCAGGGATACCCAGGGGGACCTGGCTCACTCAGGGACAACCAGCGGGACACGGCTCACCCATGGGACACCCAGGGGGACACACCTCACCTGTGGACACCCAGGGGTGTGGGGAGCAACTGGGAGCAACTCGGACTAGACTAAGTTACTGGAATTAAGACTTATTCTATGCATCTGCTCTCCCACAATATGGCGCTGAGAAGGGAGTAACAGCTTCTACACAGCTGCCTCCAGTTCAACCAATAAACAGCAGGACCTGTTCCTGATTGGAGGAGAGCAGCGTACTCGGCGTGTGGGTAGCAGAGTTGGGATTGGTGGAAGAGGACTATAAAGGAGGAGAGAGACAACATGCACCAGGAACATCTATCTGAAGGAACACCTGAGCAGCCCCCGAGAGAGCCGGCCGGCGGTGTGCGGCTCCCCCGCGGAAGTGGGGAAAGTGGCAGGGGGAACCGCCCTTCCATGGAGGTGGAAGGAACGGTAGCCAACCCGGGAAGAACCAGCAGCAAACCCGGGGAGGGCCGAGCAGACAAAAGAACAGCGCAGGGTCCTGTGTCGTTCCTCCACGAAGACGGGGAGCGACACAGGGGGACACGCCTCGCCCAGGTGAGCAGGAGGGAGTCAGACACAGGGGGCCCCCGGCAATGTGTTGGACTGAACAAGTTCCCAGTGCGCCATCTTCTGCAGTCAGTAGCCAAGACATTATGCTGGGTTCATCAATAACTTCAACCAGCAGGTTTCCCCTGCAGGGCACCCACAGGGATGCTGGGAAGAGCCCGAGCACTGGGGTCTCACAGCCTTGGGCCCCGCCCCCGATGACCAGCCGTGAGCTTGGGCAAGCTCAGCCCACCGGAGCCTCAGCATCCCAATTCTCCCGACTGCAGGTGCGCTGAGCCGATGCTGTGGCACCTGCAGGGCACTGCCCTGTCTGTGGACCCAGTGCAACCTGTGCCCCACACCTACACCCCAAGGGTACAATCCGTCCCCAGGGCCAATCGGGGCATCTCCCAATGTCCCAAGAGCAGTCTTCACCCAGGTGGAGTGAGGCAGACGCCCGAGAGCCACCTGAGCGCAATGGAAAGAGAAGCACGCCCCACGCTAAGAGCGTGAGGATTCAGGGGCGGTGTGACAGCCACTCAGCACAGACGCTGGCAGGCTCGAGCTGGCTGCTCTGACCTTATTCTTTATTCGGTTGTCATCACCTTCCCGGGGAAGAGCGCTTCCTGCCAGCACTACCGAAGACCCTTGCAAATACAGCCAAGAAGCCAATTAACAACTTCTTTACACACGGCTGGCAGGCAGGCGGGAGGCGAGCGCATGGCAGAAGGCGGGAGGCAGGAGGCTGGTTGGTGAGCAGTCAGCAGGTTTCCGGCACGCAGCACGAGCTGCTGTTCATGCAAGGGCTGCTGGGAACCCATCTCTCCCAGTGGCCCAAATCCGTGTTCCTGGGGACCTCACCCTCCTGGCAGGACACCCCAGGCTCAGCTCTCGCTGGGCTCGAGGGGTTCCGCCTGCCAGCTTGGATGCACAGGGCAGGGACCGGAGTGGCCGCTGCTGTGGCTCAGTCCCCTTGGGGTCATTCTCTGGCGTGAAGCCCCGGCAGGTCTGTGGTCCCGGGGCTGGGGTACTCCAAGGCACTGCAGTCATCCGACAGGAACACCAAATCCTGCAACAGACATGGTATGTGCCAGAACATTCCAGAAGGGGCCTGCAGGGCCCAGGAGCAAGTGGGGGACTCTCAGTCCCCTGCAGCTGTTCCCCTTGGTGTGAACCCCTCCCCCACAGTTCCCATGAGATCTGACGTTCCACTAGGAGCAGTCCTCAGGGAAATCCCTCACCCACTGGTTGGCCAGAGGAATGGCCAATGAGAGGGAGAGGGAGAGAATGAATGGATGAGCAAATGAGTGAATGAATGTGCCCATGACCAAGCAGCGGCTCTGCGGAGGGTGGGCAGGGCAGCGCCAGCTCCACCTTCAGACAACTGTGTCCGGACCAGACAGAACGCCAATGACATCTTCCTGGCTGTCCCCAGCCCCGCCCGGGGGCAGAGGGCACGAGGAGGGGATGCGTGCCCAGGACAGGAAGACTTCCGGGCTAATCACTGACAGAGCCAGGCACGGCGCAGCCTCCCCACCAGCCTCTCAGGGCCAGGGAGTCCTGCAGTGCCCGGCCCTCGGGAGGGACTCACTCCCGTCACCTTTCCCATGATCTCAGGAGCTGGGCACTAGCATGTCCCATGTCCACGAGTGGAAGAGCTGCCCCTCGCAGGTGTGCGGTCACCCCCGCCGGTGGGAAGAGCCGGGGTGGGGGCAGGAAGAGGCAGGCACAGCTCAGGGCTGTGTGGTGCTACAGTCGGTGCCCAGGGACCACAGGACGGCCACCCCCGCCACCACGGCGCTGGTCTTCAGTCCCTGCCCGGCTCCCACAAGGGCCCTCCCATCCCACAGCGCACCTGAGGGGCCCAGTGCCGGAGCAATGCCTCCCACCTACCCCCCTCAGCCGCCTTCAGGGTCTGTCTTGGGGGTCCTGAGCCACTGCCCCCCACCCCGCGCCTTGTCCCGAATCCCCTTCCCTTCACAAGGGTGACCGTGGGTGGGGAAGAGTCTGGAGGACCGGAAGCAACTCCCAAATCATCCTGCTCCTCCCCACGTGTGGGGCACCCACGTACCCTCCTGCAGAATGAGTTCATGAGGGTGTACAGCTTCCGCACTTGGTCCTTCAGGGCGTCCACCCGGGCCACGTGCCAGCACTGGGGTGAGGCCACGAAGTCCCGCAGCTTGGCCAGCACGCATAATTCTGGGGGTGCGCAGGGGGTGTTGGAGAAGCCAGAGGGAGGACAGCCCCACGTTGCCTCTCCCCACCTCTGAGCCTCGGGGCGGGAGCACAGGCTCAGCCCCACCCTGCCTCCCCCGGGGGCGGGCAGCACCCTCTTACGTGGATGTCCAGGTACAGCGCAGGCAAGTACTTCACACACGGCTCCTGGGAACGAATGCAGATGGCTGTGTGTCCAGCGGGGACACCGCGGCTGGACACACACTCCCCGGCCCCCGGCCAGCCCTCCCGCCTGCAGGCCAGTCCTGGTGCTAGGACACACAGCATCCCTGCATCTGTGTCACTTTCCCGCCGGAATGAGCAACTGCTTTGCTGCAACCGGATGTTCAGAGCACAGCTTCTTCTGCTTCTTCTTCTTTTTTTAAGATCTATTTATTCATTTGAAAGACAGAATTACAGAGAGAGAGAGAGAGAGAGAGAGAGAGAGAGAGAAGAGTCTTCCATCCACTGGTCCACTCCCCAAATGGTTGCAATAGCCAGAACTGGGGCGATCCAAAGCCAGGAACCCAAACTTCTTCCGGGACTCCCACGAGGGTGCAGGGGCCCAAGCACTCAGGCCACCTAGTGCTGCTCTCCCAGGTGCATTAGCAGGGAGCTGGATTGGAAGTGGAGCAGCCGGGTCTCAAATTGGCACCCATATGGGATGTCGGCACTGCAGGCGGTGGCTTTACCTGCTATGCCACAGCGCCGGCCCCACCACTTGCTGTGTATGAGGGAACTTTTTACTACATACACACATGGAGACATGCATAAATATCTCCAAACTGTCTCTAAGAGCAGCGCAGAAGGCGTCAGTTGCGGTACGGTGCTGGGCGAGTACCCCGATGTAAAGCAGTTTTGTAACCCGTTGTTCCACGACAGTTCCAAGCCTGCCTAGGGTTCCAGGAACATCGCTAGGCACAACAGCACACAGGCAGCTGGGCAGCCCGAACCAGCAGCTCCCGAGTGCACCCACGGCAGCCCCACTGGGCCAGGCTGAGCCCGGGAGACCACAGCTCCATCCGCGCCTCCCAGGTGGGGGTGACAGGGTTCCGACTGCCTGAACCGTCATCTGTCGCCTCCCAAAGTCTGCAGCAGCAGCTGCGAGGACTTGACCCAGGCACTCGGATGCCGGTGCGGGCGTCCCACGTGGCAGCTTACCTACTGCACCCAGCGCCCACCCCAATAAACATTTCTGCTCTCTTGCAGCGTCCCAGCTCTGAGCCTGCCTTTTTTTTTTTTTTAACCTTTTAAAGTCAGAATTCCTCTAAAAGATGGTGCTCTGAACACCTGCTAAGCGGGCTTTTGCATTAATCACGGTGCAATTATACAACAGCAGGTTGCTATAAAGGAGTCAGAACGCATTCTGCTGGTATCACGCCCAAGCAGGCTGATCCAATCTGCCCCCACCCATGCACACACAAGCACACATGTGAGCCCACGCGAGAGCACACGCACACACACGGAGTGCGGAAATTCTGTCAGTGGAATGTCGGAGTCACCTCGAGATGCTAGGATTACAAGAGATGGTTACTTTCTGCTTTGTTTGCGCAGTCTCCGACCACCCTAGTGAGTGCATCACTTTTACAATGAGAAAAAAGCGACGTGTTAGCTAACTTTCAAGCAGCAAGTGCAGAGGTGGCGCAAAGCCAGCGTCTGAGCATGGACAAGCGACAAAGAGCCACTTGGGAACCTTCCCAGAAACGCCTCTTGCTCCTGTCCGGGACCGGAAGTCAGAGGTCTGCCTGCTCCCCAGCAGCCCCCGGGGACGCCCCTCTCCTGAAAGCAGTGAGCAGCCGCTGACCTCACGGTGCCTGTTTTAACTCCCAGAGTCCTCAGGGTGGCCCGAGGCTGCTCTCACTGTCACCCACGTTACAGGGAGGGAAACTGAGGCACGAGGCTGAGCCATCTGCCCAGGTGAGGGGCGGCGCTGGTCCTGGAAGCTGAAGAACTTGGAAGCTCCGGGTCCTACAGGGACCTGGCTCCGTCCCCTTCCTCCCTCTCTCTCCCTCCTCCCTCCCTCTCGTCTTTTTCTCTGATAGTTCTAGCAAGTTACAAGCAAAAATGGGGCTCAGTAAGCACCCTCCACACACTGGAGCAATATTTAATAGGAGGGAAACGCACAAACACCCGATCTGTGGTCCTCGGTCCAGGAATGGCCAGAGCCCCGGGGGGAGCTGGGCAGGGACTCACCGAGGGCTCCTCGGCCTGCAGGCTCTGGAAGTCGCGGGTGAGCTCGCGGCTGAGCGCCCGCAGGCGCGAGTAGCAGGTGGGCGGCGCGGGCGCGGCGGGCGGCGGCCCGGCCAGCAGCAGCAGCAGCAGGGGCAGCGGCCAGCGCGTCATGGTGCCAGCGCCTCCCCGGCCCTGCGGCCGCCCGCGCCTTTAAGGAGGTGTTCAGGCCGGCGCCACGCCCCCACTTCCTGTGGGGCCCAGCCAGGGCCCAGGGCCAGCAAGGCGGTAGGGGGAGTGGGGGATGGAGAGGAGGGGCCGGCAGAGGCAGCAGGAAGAGCTTCCTCTGGCTGGGACCTCCCCAGACCACGCTGCAGGGCCAAGGCTGGGCTGGGAGCCGGGCTCCTGGGGCGGTGCCAGGGCTCTGCCCCGCCCCTGATGGGGGGGGGGACACCTGGGTTGACCCCGGGTCTTGGGTAGTGGGGGTTACAGTTTTGTGGTTTATGGAGCATTGCAAGAGGAGCCAGTGTGGAGGCAGCTGAGGGTCCCAGCACAGGGCAGTGGACTGGCGTGCTGATCACCTGGATTCCACACGTTACGGTGTGCGTGCTACAAGCATGCACCGTATGCGGCCGGTAAAAAAGAACCATGGCACCCGTGTCGTAGCACGTGGCTAGTAGGTTAAGCCACTGCCCGCGAAACCGGCATCCCGTATCAGAGTCCCAGCTGCTCCGCTTCCGATCCAGCTCCCTGCTAAAGCGCCCGGGAAAGCAGTGGAAGATGCCCAAGTGCTTGGGTCCCTGCACCCACGTGGGAGACCTGGAAGAAGCTTCTGGCTCCTGGCTTTGGCCTGGCCAGCCCTGTTGTGACCATTTGGGGAGTGAACCAGTAGAATCAGTAGATGGAAGACATTCTCTCTCTCTCTCTCTCTCTCTCTTTTTCTCTCTCTCCCCCCCTCTGCCTATCTCTATCATTCTGCCTTTCAAATAAATGAATCTTTTTCTTTTTTTTTTTTAACCATTTTTAAATAAGAGAAAAACTAGCTGATTTGTTGCAGGAGGGACAGGGATTGGAAATGACCAAAGCCGAGGCAGCCAGGATGGAACAGTGCTGTGGCCATGGGGTCAGGCACCCCAGCTGTCAGCGCCCACCAACCACCCCCACAACAGGCAGGGAGGTTGGGGAGGGAGCCGTGCCGCTTACGCTCTCCTGCCACGAGACCAGACTGGGTCCTCGGGCTGGCATGATCAGGGAGCAAGCCGGGAGGCAGCAGGAGGAGTCTCCCGGGACGGCGAGTCTTGCTTGCACACTAGCGGCCGTCGCAGATGCCACGAGCCTGCCCAGAGAGCCAGCAGGCGAGGAAACTCGAGGTCTCGGGGCATAGGCACTGGGGAGGGGGCGGTGGAGCTGGGAAGGCAGAGGGGACCGGGTGAGCTGAGCGTGCACAGAGCAGGACGGCCGAGACCACGGGGACCACGGAGACCACGGGCGAGGGACGCAGAGCGTGGGGGCCTGCCACGGGCAGGACTGTGGGCCTGCTCCCGCCTCTCCCCGCCTTGGTCCCTTCTCTGTACGTAAACAGGGAACTCGCACCACCACCCCACCCCCCCATCCCACCCCCACCCCCACCCCCCGGGCGCCGGCTGCTCCCGCTGTTTTGTTTGTCTGCTTTCGGGAGTCCTGGGCAGGGATCTGAGAGGCGCCTTCCTGTTTTGTCCGCAGTGAGTTCTCGAAAGACCTCCTGCCAAGGTGGCCCGGGCCCGGGCGCCAGGCAGCCTGTGTGCCCTCGGAGACGGCTGCATCCACGGTCAACAAAACCTCAGCAGTGTGGTGCCGGGGGCGTGGCCCTCGCTGGCCCCAGCCAGGGACTCCCTGACGGCTTTGCAATGTTCCAAGGCTTAGGGCCGGGAGGAAAAACAAGCCCAAGCATTCAACAAGTCCCTGCACCGTTTAGATCCAGGAGGCAATGCTGGGCTGGGGAACAGGTGCTGTGTGCGGGCTGGACGTGGAGAGGAGTGCGTGGCTGGGGGCTCTGACCTTGTCCCACCCGGCCACCTCGGGACGTCCCTGGGCTTCCGGGCGGATGAGCACAGAGCTCGGGGGGCCTCCAGCGCTCCTGCTGAATGCTTGAGAGTGAGCGGCCTTGGTGCTGACAGACGCAGTGGATGTCGGCCCCCAAGGAGTCAAGTCCAGAGTCAGACAGCCGTGCACTGGGCCAGGCCCAGGGGAACCCTGGCATCTAACTGGGGAGACCAGGAAGTTCCCCAGACGGGAGGGAGCCTCGGGCCGATTCCTCGGGCGGTGGAGGGGGGGAGATGAAGAGGGGCAGGCGTGGGGCGTGGGAATCCAGCTGTGCCGTTGCCCGCGGCCGCCCCTGCATCCTGAGCGAGACCCTGCCTGGACGGTGCACCGCCTGCCTCCTTCCCCGAGCGCACCGTCCTCCAGGACCAGGGCTGACCGGCTCCGGGCGCCCAGCGGGGCGGTGCCGACGCTCGGTGAGGCGCCCAGCTGACTTGGCACTGCTCTCAGAAGCTGAGACACTGTAGCCGGTCAGGAAAGCCACGGGGTCCATCCCAGGGCAGCTTCCTCGCTCAGCTCCGCCTCCCGCCCCCACCCCCACCCCCACCCCCATGCTGGGTGCTGCGGTGGGGGGGGGCGGCGGCCAGCAGAGACCAGCACATGTGTTCTCCTTGAGATGTCTGCCTGACCACTGCCCTCGTGGCCCCTTCCTGGCCAGGAAGGAACCGTGTGGGGCTTCCGGCCTCCAGGGCTGCAAGATCCTGCGTCTGTGTTGTTGCTGTTTGCAAAGATTTACGTATGTATTTGAAAGGCAAAGTTACAGAGAGAGAGAGAGAGAGACCTTCCACCTGCTGGTTCACTCCCCACATGGCCACAACTGCCAGGGCTGGGCCAGGTCAAAGCAGGAGCCAGGAGCTTGCTCGGGGTCTCCCACACAGGCACTTGGGCCACCTTCTACTGCTTTCCCAGGGAGCTGGATGGGAAGGGGAGCGGCCGAGACTTGAACTTTGATGCTCCCACGGGCTGGCGGCATTGCAGGCGACGACAGGCTACTGCGCCCCAGCGCCGGCCCCTTCAGGCTTGCTTTAAGCCGCTAGCTGGTGTTGTACAGTGGTGCTAGGTAGGAAGGAAACTCGCCATCTCTGGGGCTCAGGAGAGCAGACGCCGAGGCTGAGGGGAGTGTGGAGGTGAACTAGGCCAACCTGCTGCGTGCCCGAGGGGCCTCGCAGCCTGCAGTCAGGAGCTGACCCGGCTGCTCGCACGCCTCCCCCTCCACCAGAGCTCCCTGCCCCAAGGCTGCCCGGCAGGCTCTGTGTAACTCCGAGGAGTGTGGACTCTTCCCAAGGTGGAGGTGCCATGCCACGGCTCCCGGTGCCGCCGTCCTGGGCCCAGGCTCCCAGCAGTCCTGGCTGCCGGGGAGCACGCCCGAGCCTCTGTCTCCGCCTGCACTCACTGCTGTCTTCAGAGTAAACGTCCCAACCCCCAGAACCTCCTTCAACGGGAAGTGGCCTCAATCCTACGGCAGCCCCACAATGCACTTCTCTCTGCCAGCATCCTCCTCCTCCCAGGAGCTGTCCCTGGAGCAGAAAGCCCATCCCCAGCTGGGCACCGGCTTTCCCGGGCCTGGAAGGTAAAGCCGCCAGTCCCAAGTCTGCCGGGCCTTGCCTGCACCTGCCCTCGGGTAGTGGTGATGGGCATTGATGATGGTGATGGTGATGGTGGTGGTGACGGTGATGATGGTAACGGGGATGATGGTGATGGTGGTGATGGTGATGGTGATGATGGTGGTGACAGTGGTGATGATGGTGATGATGGTGGTGGTGATGGTGGTGATGGTGATGGTGGTCGTGACGGTGATGGTGGTGATGATGGTGATGGTGGTGATGATGGTGGTGGTGGTGATGGAGGTGGTGATGATGGTGATGGTGGTGATGGTGATGATGGTGATGGTGGTGATGGTGACGGTGGTGGTGGTGATGGTGATGGTGGTGGTGACGGTGGTGATGGTGATGGTGATGGTGGTGATGATGGTGATGGTGATGATGGTGATGGAGGTGGTGGTGATGGTGATGCTGGTGATGGTGGTGGTGGTGGTGGTGGTGATGGTGGTGATGGTGATGGTGGTGATGAAGGTGGTAGTGATGGTGATGGTGGTGGTGACGGTGGTGGTGACGGTGATGATGGTGATGATGGTGATACTGATGGTGATGGTGACGGTGATGGTGGTGGTGACGGTGACAGTGGTGGTGATGGTGATGATGGTGATGGTGGTGATGATGGTGATGGTGGTGGTGATGGTGGTGATGGTGGTGGTGATGGTGGTGATGGGGATGGTGATGGTGATGATGGTGGTGGTGGTGGTGATGGTGGTGATGGTGATGGTGGTGGTGGTGGTGATGAAGGTGGTAGTGATGGTGATGGTGGTGGTGATGGTGGTGGTGACAGTGGTGGTGACGGTGGTGGTGGTGGTGATGATGGTGATGATGGTGATACTGATGGTGATGGTGACGGTGATGGTGGTGGTGATGGTGATGATGGTGATGGTGGTGGTGATGGTGGTGATGGTGGTGGTGATGGTGATGATGGTGATGGTGGTGGTGATGGTGGTGATGGTGGTGGTGATGGTGATGATGGTGATGGTGGTGATGGTGGTTGTGACGGTGATGGTGGTGATGGTGATGATGGTGATGGAAGTGGTGGTGACGGTGATGGTGATGATGGTGGTAGTGATGGAGGTGGTGGTGACAGTGATGGTGGTGGTGGTGATGGTGGTGATACTGATGGTGATGGTGGTGGTGACGGTGGTGGTGGTGGTGGTGGTGATGGTGGTGATGATGGTGATGGAGGTGGTGGTGGTGATGGTGATGATGGTGATGATGGTGATCGTGGTGGTGGTGGTGGTGGTGATGGTGGTGATGGTGGTGGTGGTGGTGATGGTGACGGTGGTGGTAACGGTGACGGTGGTGGTGATGGTGGTGATGGCAGTGGCACCATAGCTCACCCCAAGAGCTGCCCTGCTCTGAGACCTTTGGAAGCATTTGTCTAGTGTCTGTTTACTACTCTGTTACTCACTTGCTGTAATTATCATTTTGGGACACAGAGAGGTTCGGTGACTTGTTTCAAACCACACCGCATCAGCGGCCCCGAGCACTAGCCGGTGTCATTCACATGGCCTTTGACCTTCTCCCAGGCCACTCCCTCTTCTTGGGTCGTCTTTCCCTCACCCGCCTTCCCACCCTCCCAGGCCGAGCTCCAGCGGCACTCCATCCAGGAGGCTGCGTCACACCGCGCTGCTCCCGTGGGCCCTGGGCCTTGCGCTGTCTCCGCTCTGCCTGGGAGCGTCCATTCCGGCCGTGGTCTCTGCCGCCTGCCCGGCACAGGCAGAGGAAGGAAGCGTTTGCATCTGCAGCTCAGGGCCCGGCCCAGCACGCGCAGGGACTCAGCATCCGTCTTCTACTGCGCGGAAGTCACTGCCCTTGCGTGCACCCTGCTGGGCATCCCAGACTGGAACACAGTCCTCCACGGGAGGTCTGGTCGGAGCAAAGCTGCCCGCTTCCTGTTTGGGCTCCTCCTGCATCCGTTAGGTCTGTGCATCGCAGGTTACAGGAAACTGAGCGTAACTGGGTCATCTGGCAGGTGCCCCTGGAAAGTGCTGAGTGAGAGTGGAGCTCAGGAACGCTTTGATCTAGGAACTCCACGAAGTCACCAAGAAACTGTCTCTCCTGTCCCTCCACCCACGACCTCTGGGTGTGTCACTGTGACTGGCTGCTGTGTCCGTCAGTGCCTGCTACTTGACAAACACCCGGGAGAAGGCTCTTCTGCGGGAGGGAGGTTGATTTTGATTTAAACTGATTTCCCAGTTTAGGAGATGACAGTCCAAGATGGGGCGACTCCATTAGTGGGGCATCTGTCTGGCAGTGGCGGAGAGGGAGAGAGAGCGTGCTGGTCCATGTCCACGTGGTCTCTCCACGAAAGCCACCAGGGTCTCATCCTGGGGCGTCCGCCCCAACAACTTAACCCACTCCAGTCCCTCCCAAAGGCCTCGCCTCCAGCCACAGCAACTGCACTAAATTTCCACTCCTCATCCGTGAATCACGAACACCCGACCTTGGGGCCCAAGCCTTTAACACTCGGGCTTTTGAGGACCCCAGAATTAACACACACACCACGGAGCGACAGTCCCCAGCTGTCAGTCGAACAGGAGTCCCGATGTTCCCCGGAAGGCAGCGTTTGTGATGCGGTTGGGGGTCCTCTCCCAGGCGCCTCTCAGAGTGGCGAGTGGCCTGGGCCTGATGCCAACACCGAGGACCAGCAAGGCACAGTTGAGGCTCCCCCGGGGGCTGAGCAAGGCCATGTGGCGCAGCTCTGCCTGGCCCGGGGGTCGCAGCCGCCCCGAGTCTGTAGCTTCTTGGCCAGCTCCCACCCCATGCAACCCAAGTCAGTCTCTGGACTCGTCTCTGCCACTGCTTCCTCATATGGTCAGCCCTGGTGGGCACAGAAGTCGCGAGCTGCTCCCTTCTGAAGCTGGGTCCCCGTGGGGTCACCAAGCGGCCGCCAGGACGAGGCGGCATCTCCCCGTGGGCAGCGGGAGGTGCTGAGCTGCGTGCGGGTAGCAGACCTTGCCGAGTCCTGCTCAAGTCTCCTTGGCCCTTGGCGCTGCACGTCTGCTGTCGCGTTGTGCCTCCCGGGCTGTCCTGCTAACAGCAGCACGAAGTGGACCAAATCCTTTCCTTCTGTTTGCCGCCCGTGGCATCGCGTTCCTAGGGTCTGGTGCTCCTTGTCAGCAGCCCTGCAGGGGCGGCCATTGGCCTGTCCCACCAGCTGCACACACTGGCAGCTTCCACTGAGGGACACAGGTGGCCCGGGAGACGCTCCGTGTCCTCCCCCCCCCCCCCAGGGTCAGAGGGACTCCCAAGCAGAGCAGAAGTGGGAACCTGCCCTTGGCCCTGGCTCCTTTCTCTAACACGGCTGAACCACAGGAGGGCGCTTTCCCGGCTTCTCCTGGTGCTCCTGTCCGGGGCCGGTGGAACAGGCGGCCTCCAGCCCACGGCTGTCTTTCCCAGAGGTTAGAAGAGCGATTTGGCAGCTTCCGGGCCACAGCCAACACGGGGCGAAGTCACGTGCAGAGTCTGGCCCCGCACCGGAGGCCACCTTGCTAGCAGAGAGGCCATCGCTGGCTCGCCCGCCTTCTGCCCTGCACTTGAAGTTGGAAGCCAGGAGGAGCCAGTGCCGTGCCTGCTGCGTGACCACAGGGCCTTGGGGCGTGGGGAGCAGCCCGAGCAGCCCCCTGCTGACGTCCGTGCTCCCTCGGTTGGGAGCAGAACACGCGTCCTGTTTGCTGGCCGTGTTTTTGAGCTTGCTGCTTTCCCTCCTGGCAAAGCTGATCGGAAAGTTGGCGCCCGCAGTGTGGAGCGAAGCGAAGGAAGGAAGCCAAACCCCAAGGCTGGGCTTGGCTCCGGGGCCAGGATTGTGCAAGGCGTCCCCCGGAGCCCCCGGGTGCCTTCAGGCCTCAGTGGGAAACCCCAACACCCTCCCCGGCACTGGGAGGGAGCCGGCACCGCCTGCCCCCCGCCCTGCGCTCCCACTCGCTGTGGACTTACTGAAGAGGAGAGAAACACGAAGCAGCCGAGGACTGTGGGGAGCCCGGGCTCTGTCTCCCTCCCCCACCTTGTTCCTTCAGGGAGCTCCTGTGCCTTAACCCCCGTCGCGGGTCAGTTCCCACCTCCCTGGTGTGGACATCGCCATGAGCGCATGGCCCAGGAGGGCCAGAGTCCTCTTCCCTCATTACCCACTGCTGTGGCTGCCGGCCGCTGTCTCTGCCCCAGTCCGGAGCCGCCTCTCTGCAGGAGCAGAGCTGAGAGATGGACTGGGGGAGCTGCAGCCCCGGCTCCAGCCCCAGAGGCCAGTCCTGCAGCCCTCCGGGGGCGTGGCAGCCTGCTCTGGGGTCCTTTCTCGCTTGGAGTGAATTCAGAGTTCTTTGGGTTCAGCGAGGTTTCTTCCTGGCAAATGATGGCGTCTGACCAGCAGAGGGAGCTGGTGCACCCAGCAGTTACATCTCTTTCTGCTTCCCGGCCGGGCCACTCTGCTGTGCTGGTCTTCAAACGTGGCCCACCTGCTCTCCACTGGCCCCAAGTGGAGACTGAACGTCTCTGACCCACAGCTGTGGGGGGCATCAGGTGTCCTGAAATGGTGGACTTGACTTCCTGCGCGTGCTCTACCAGTCTCTCCCTCTCGTGGTCACAGCTGGCGGCTGCTGTCTCAGCCTCATGCTGCCCCATGGCCCAGCGACCTGGGGCTTTCTGTTACTGCAGTGGCACCCAGCCTGTCCTGGCCAAGGAGGCAGAACACCACGGGGCCCTGCCTGTGCCTGAGGCCAGGCAGCCCTCCCTCGGCCAGCTTGGGTACTTGCAAAGGGACCAAGTGTCGCAATGAAATTTCTAATGCACTGACTTCAAGTGAATTGAGAGATTACCCAGAGGGTCCTGACCCCAATCACTCAGCCCTTGGAAAGCAGAGACTCCTGGCCGGGGGCAGCAGGTCAGGGGCAGAGAGTCTGGGCTTGAGGCAGGGTCAGCCTGTGCTGCTGGCTCCCAGGCAGGAGCGCACAGGAGAAGGAGGGCAGGTGGCCACCGCTGATGGCCGGGCCGACAAGCAGTGGGAACCTCGCACCTACAACCCTGAGCCCCGGCTCCGTCCACAGCTGGGTGGAATGAGGGGGCAGATTGTTGTGTGAGCTGGGGGGAGTGTCAGGAACCGCAGCCAAGGTGATTCTCCTGAAATCCCTACGAGGTCACGGTTGGTGGGGGTTGGTAATATCCCAGCCCCACTCCAGCAGGGAGAGGGCAGAAGGCAGGAGCCTGGATTCAGACTCAGACGTCCAGGCTGAGTGCATGTCCCTAACCACTCACTACCCAGGCATCCAGGCTGAGTGCATGTCCCTAACCACTCACTACCCTGACGTCCAGGCTGAACGCGTGTCCCTAACCACTCACTACCCTGACGTCCAGGCTGAACCCGCGTCCCTAACCACTCACTACCCTGACGTCCAGGCTGAACCCGCGTCCCTAACCACTCACTACCCTGACGTCCAGGCTGAACCCGCGTCCCTAACCACTCACTACCCTGACGTCCAGGCTGAACGCGCATCCCTAACCACTCACTACCCAGACGTCCAGGCTGAACCCGCGTCCCTAACCACTCACTACCCAGACGTCCAGGCTGAACCCGCGTCCCTAACCACTCACTACCCTGACGTCCAGGCTGAACGCGCGTCCCTAACCACTCACTACCCAGACGTCCAGGCTGAACCCGCGTCCCTAACCACTCACTACCCAGACGTCCAGGCTGAATGCAAGTTCCTAACCACTCACTACCCTGATGTCCAGGCTGAACCCGCGTCCCTAACCACTCACTACCCTGATGTCCTGGCTGAACGCGTGTCCCTAACCACTCACTACCCTGATGTCCTGGCTGAACACATGTCCCTAACCACTCACTACCCTGTTGCTTAAAGTGCGGGACTCAACGTCTGTTCATTTAAGAGTGGAGCAAAGGCAAAAACAAAATAGTACAGATAGACGCTGGCCGGCTGTGTGCACGAGGGTTCTCAGAGAAAAGGATCCCATGGAAGCGCGTGTGTGTTTGTGTGTGTGCATGCGTGTGTGCATGTGTGTGCATGCGTGTATGTGTGTGCATGTATGTGTTTGTGCATGTGTGTGTACGTGTGTGCGTGTGTATGTGTGTGTGTGTTGTGTGTTTAACGTGTGAAGGAGCCTCAGAAACTTTGTGGAGGATGGAATTAAAGGATGAGTTTGTTTATTTACATCTTTATTTAGTTCTTGAATTTATTTGAGAGGCAGATACATAGACAGATAAGTAGTCCTGTCCACTGGTTCGCTCCCCAGGTGTGCTCCACAGCTGGGCTGGGTTAGGGGTAGGAGCCAGGATCTGGAAATTCAATTCCTGTCTCCCGGGTAGAAGGCAGGGACCTGAGCCACCACCTGCTGCCTTCCACGGTGCACAAAGCAGGAGGCTGAACTAGGAACGGAACCGGAATGCTGACCAGGCCCTCGGGCACGGGATGTGGGCGCCAAAGCAGAATCTTAACCGCTGGGCTAAAACCTCCCCGTACTGGTTTATTTTGGGGCAGACATTTCAAAAGCCACGCCTACAGGGAGTCTTCAAGATGTCCATGGAAATGTGTATCACGAAAAACACACGTGGATTCCAAAGTCTTTCTGCACGAAAACAAATCCATCATTCATCCCATTTTCCATGAGCTTTTTGAAGCCCGCACACATTTAGAAAGACACATGGGTTTTAAAGAAATACATCACGTGATTGTGGAAGCTCCGGAACACCGAAGTCTGCAGGGCGGCCGGGCAGAAGAGCCGGGGAAGAGCGCGTGCCGCAGCTCAAGCCCGCGGGGGTCTGGCAGGATCTGGCAGGATCTGACAGGGTCTGGAGGGGCGTCTGCCTCCGGCTCCGTCCGGACCTTCAGCCGATCGGTGAGGCCCGGCGCGCGCTGCGGCCGTCTGCTTTCCCCCGAGTCTGTTGATGTCAACGCCGCTCTCAGCTGAAGAGCACCTCCACGGAACATCGCGCATGCGTCCGCCGTGGTTCCACGGGAAACCTAACCCCCAGCGCAGCAGAGCTAGGGAGGGGGGCCTGCTGGGAGGCGGCTGGGCCTCCGGGGCTCGCCCTCGCCAGTGCCCGTGGCTGTTCTTGGGCTTGGGCGGCTAAAAAAGCCAGTGTGGCCCTGTCGTCCTCTCTGTCCCCCTCTCTTGCCCTGGTGTCTCCCACGAGGGATGGCACGGCACGGAGGCCTTCCAGGGATGCCTGAATGTGGACCTCGCAGCTTGCAGAACCGCCAGGAATACAGTGACCAGTCTCAGCGTTGCTGTTGGGGCAGCATGAGACCGACTCACACAGCGGCCACGTGTCTGGTGTCTGGGCGCCGTGGCCAAGTCGTGTCTGCCCGGGGTGGGGGAGGCTGAGGCTGCAGCCTGCTGTGGCCAGAGTGGGGCTGGTGGGCAGAGCAGGCTCCCGCCTGGTGCTCGCTCCACGGACCTGCTCAGTCCAGAAGGCGCTGGAGTGGGGGCCCCGCCTCCTCCTTCAGCCCCTTGCCAAGCTGTGGCTGTGAGGGTTGAGTGGGGGGCCTGGTTCAAACAGATGGGGGCTGCACACTCACTCCAGGCCTGCCCCGGTCTCCAGACGCTTAGGAGATTCCCCAGCTGCCAATCGTGCGTTACAGGTTGGATTTTAAACGACCACGTTTGTTTTCATCCTTTGTTTTGTTTGTAGCATGCTGAGTGATTCACTTAACCGATTCTTCCCAACAAGTTGATAACCTGGGCTTACGGGAACAGAGAGGGCCACAGCTGCGGTGCTCTGCACATACAACCATTTATGGATTCAACGCAGGCATCACGTAGGAGGTATCACCCTTCCTCACCAAGGACATTCGCCGTCGTGGGAACCCTCCACCTCCGCCTCCCCAGCCGAGACTCCGCCCCATGAACCTCGGGCTTCCCAGTCCCCCTCCGGAGCCCTAGAAGCCCCCACTCGACTTGCGGGGCTGTTGGAGGCCTAGTGTGACTTTGCAGCTGGAACTCACACCAGAGCGTCCACCTGTCTGTGCGCACAGACCAACCAGCTCTGTCACTTTCGCGCTCTGTGACTCTGTTTCTTTACACACGGTGCTTAACATTTTATTTTATTTATTTGAAAGGGAGCCAGAGGGAAAGAAGGATCTCCCATCCACTGGTCCACTCCCCAGATGCGTGCAACAGCCAGGGTCGTCCAAAAGAGCCTGGAACTCAACAGGTTTCCCACGTGTGTGGCAAAGACCCAAGTACTTGAGACATCACCGTCTGCTCCCTGCCCCCTCCGCGCACACTGACACAAAGCTGGGATCAGGGGTGGAGCCGGGACTAGGACCCAGCACCTCGATAGGGGATGAGGGGGTTTGCACAAAATGCCTGCCGCTCTCGGCTTCCTCGGCGGAGACAAGAGCAGTGCCTCCCACACAGGGCCAAGAGAGCATGGCTAACGCTTCTAACCCAGCGTCTTCTTGATGACTGGCACACAACCGGTGCACACGTCTCTGGGGTCCTGTGGCACGCAACGACCGAAGCAGGGTCGCAGGCATGTCCACTCAACCCCCTGGGAGAGGGTTACGTGGCCAAGGTACACAGTGCCTGGTGGAGGGTGGGCACTGTGGGTTCCTGTTCCTGTTTGGGTAACTCCCAGCCCCTCACACCCAGTCCCCAGCGGGGGCTCGGCCAGGGCTGCGGCTGGGTGGATGAATGGCGCCCTTTGTTGCCTGCCCTTGTCGGGATCTGGAGCCCACAGCTGCAACCGAACCGTGGTGACCCAGTGTTCCCCACCCACCCAGCCAGGGCCTGGCGCTCAGACACCCCGCTCTGCTTCCAGGTTCTGACCTCGGTGAGCGGGCGGCTGCCTCCCTGGGGGCGTTGGGAGTGTGTGGGCCTGTGTTCTCGCAGGAAGCCCCACTGCCAGGGCACACCCAGGGCAGGAAGTGGGCGAGAGTGACTCACACCCTGGACAGAAAGCACTTGGGCCCCTTCCCAGCCTGTCTCAGCAGCCGGCCGGGCCCTCCACGCTGGCACCGGGCTCGGGCTCCCTGTGAGTGGCTGCTTGTTTTCCTGGGTGAGGAGGACATGTGTTCTGACAGGGGCCTTGTTTCTGGCAGAGGGTAAGCAGGGGACAAGGACAGGGCCCAGGGCTGTGACTTCCAGAACTTTCCCTTGACTGCTACCCTGAGGGAGGACTGCTAACCCCAGGCGGCACCTGAAGTCCCGTGGCTGGAAGTGGAGACAAGACGTGCCCACGTCCCGCTGCTGGTCACCACCCAGCGGGCACTTGGGGTCCCGAGACCGGAGCTCTGTGAGGCGTGGGGTGTCCCCTAGCCACCGCCCCTTGCCAGGGGCGTGGGAGATGTAAGCATATGTCCCCGGAGGGGTAGAATTTTCTGGAATTTTCCCAAAGTCCACTCTTTGCCTCTGACACCACCTCAGGGGCCCTCTTTCCCGACCGTGGGATGCCCCAAGTGCTGTGGGCGCAGGAAGGTGGCAGGTCACAGATGAGGACATGGCCCAGCTGGGCCTTGGGGGTGGGGTGCGGTCCCCCCAGCAGGGAAGGGGCAAAGGACCTCTCAGCGGAGACTCGAGACTCCCGCTGGGGGCCCACGGGATTTGTTAAACCTTGGGTACTCAAGCCTACAGGGTTCGAGTGAGCGTAATTGTAAAAAGCGCCTAACGACGGTTTATCACCCGTGTTTTCCAGCGTCCCTGCCCGTCTCCTGTGTCTGGGTCAAGGGTTTAGGAGGAGCCGCCAAAGCCGCCTGCGGGCCTCCAGGTGCAGTTGGCACAGAGACGGCATTGGTCTTCCTCCTCTCTCAGCACCCAGCTCCAGGCACAGCCCGGGCGCGCGGGAGGCGCTCACTGAGAGGGGCTGGACAAAGTGCCACCCTCGTCAGCACTCCCTGGAAATCGCCGTCAGCAGCCCACGCCTCCTGGGCACGCAGGCCCCTTTGCGAGCGGATGATGCAAATTGGGTCTAGGTGCCCCTGCAACGGAAACTAACGCCCAGGCCAGAAAGTAGGCACGCTTCCTGGTGAGTCACCAGGTGCACCTGGGAATCCAGGACCGCGTGCCGCCAGCAGCAGGCCACTCCGCCGGGGAGGAAGCCCCAGAGCTGGGCGGCTGGGACTGTGGGGCAGGGGCTTGCAAATTCCAGCTGACGGGCACGGAAACACTGTTGCACAACAAGCAGGAAGGCAGGTAGCATTTGCAGCTGCACACAGACTGTCTTCCGGGGAGTCCGAATGCTCCCCTGGAACCGGAATCGCTGTTTTTGATGGGCTCCGACAAGATTTCTCTGTGCTGACGCTACTGACATTTTTTTGAAAAAAGTTTATTTATTTGAAAAGCAGTGACTCAGAGAGACGGAGACAGAAATCTCCCAGCTGCTGGTTCACGCCCCAGATGTCCACAACAGCAGGGCCTGGGCCAGTCTGAAGCTGGGAGATCGAAACTTCACCCTGGCCTCCCATGTGGGTGGCAAGGGCCCAAGTACAGGAGCCATCTTCCACTGGCTCCCAGGGTGCACACGGGCAAGGACTTGGACAGAAGGCAGAGGTGGAGGCAGGGCTCCGTTCCAGGCACTCCAGGATGGGATGCGGGTGTTCCGAGTGGCAGCTGCAGGAGCTGGGTCCCACACGGCACCCCCACCCCGCCCACCTGCCTGGATATTTTGGGAGAGATGCGGCTTCGCTGCTGGGGGCTGCCCTGTGTGGTGCTGGCCGCCGAGCAGCAGCATCCTGGCTCTTTCCTGGAGACACCTGTAGCACTGTTCCCCCCTCGCCCGCCCCCTGACAGTCAAAAATGTGCCAGACATTGCTGTATATCCCCTGGGCTGGGTCACCCCCTTTGAGCACAACCAGGCTAGAGCGATATTTTGCATCTGTGTGGACTTGCTTTGGTTTGAAGCTCACCGTGATGCCATGCAGTAGGGAAAATCATCCCCGCGTTACCAATGGAGGTGAGCTGTGGTGCTGAATGACAGCAACAGCAAGCGCCGGCCTTGGTCCCACCGGCTCTTCCGATGCCCAGGCCAGAGCCCTGGGGCCCCAGAGGGCCTGGGGCACTGCTACTAAGAGCCCAGCGCTCTTCGGACTCGGGAAGTGGGGCAGACTGGGCTGGCGGGGGGACTGGAGGGACGGCTCTGGTGATGAATTCCCCCGGGCGGCCGGAGCGCTCCTGGCTGTGTAAATGTCTGCGGAGAGAGCTGTGGCTCTCTCCCGGGCACCTGCCAGCCGGGGCTCTCTCCCGGGCACCTGCCGGCCGGGGCTCTCTCCTGGGCACCTGCCGGCCGGGGCTCTCTCCCGGGGACCTGCCGGCTGGGGCTCTCTCCTGGGCACCTGCCCCGAGGAGCCTCTGACAGGCGAAGGCTTCGGCTTCTGCTCAGCCCTGACGCTGCATTCAGTTCCCATTGCAGGCTCGCTCGGGTGGTTGTGAGGGTGGGACGGGGACTGGTCCATGTCCATACTGCTGGTGCCTGGTGTGTAACAGGCACTGTTTGTTGAATAAAGCTTGTGTGCATGTGTGTATGTATATGTGCATGTGTTCCCCTGCACACGTATGTGCACACATGTATGTGCATGCGTGTGGGCATGGTGTGCATGTGTGCACATGTGCATGCATATGGGGTGCACATATATGTGCACCTATGCAGTGTATGTGTATGCATGCATGTGCATGCGCACACATGTATGCATGTGTGTGCGTGTGCGTATGTGTATGCATGTGTATATGTATACATATGCACACACGTGTGTCCATGCACATGCATATGCACACATGTGTGTATATATGTGCACATGTGTGGGTATGCGTGCATATGTGTACTGTGTGTGCATGTGAGTATGTGCACATGTGTGCATATATGCATGTGTATGCATGTGCATGTTATGTGTGCACATACATGTGCATGTGTATCCACGCACACATGTATGTGTGCACGTACATGCATGTGGGCACGTGCTCACGTGTGTGCGTGTGACACATGTGTATGCATGTGTGCGTGCATGCATGTGCATGCATCGTGGACAAGCATGTGTGTGCGCACTACACCTCTGTCCTTTCTCTCAGAGGACGCCCACCTCTGTCCTTCCTTTGGAAGACCTTGACTGAGAGGATGCCAGTCATTGCTGTGTTTGCAGGTGGTCCTCCCATAAGGAACAGGATGGGAGACTTTGGGCCTTGTGTTCACTCAGACCCGACCTCAGCCGTACCTCCCCAGGCCCACCCAAACCTCTCAGGCTCATTAGCTTGAGCCTTCTCCCCCTTTGTCTGATCCGTGTCCATGTGGTTCCAGAGGTGGGGGAGGAGGAGGACATCCACATGATGGCCTGGACCCGAGATCGTCACATACAGTTATGCAGCCCCGACAGCACCCTCCTCCTCGCTGTCCGGAGGTGGGCGGGGCCTTCTGCGCCAGCAGGAGAACCAGCCACGGCTCCTTGCATCTGGCTGCCCTGGTCCTGCCGGCCTGGATGGGGCTGGCTCACCGCACAGGAGGGGAGGAGGGAGCAGTCCTTGCCACATCACTGCCTACCTGCAAAGGACTCTGGGAAGTGCTGTCCCTAGCCAGGTAGCGCATGGCCGTCTGTGCGCTGTACCTGGGGGTTTGTAAAGAGAAGGAAGGGGCAGGCGGATGCCGTGCAGCTGGGCTCCGTCACTGCCTCGGCGAGGCCCGGGGTACACGACGCGCAGTGGCAGTGGGGACCTTTGAGGCCTGTCTCCTGCCTCCCACCTGGAGATGTGGTGACCTTTAGGGAGTCACGATGATCCTGCTTTCTCAACTCATCTCCCTGCCCTACTCAGTGGCCCTGGCTCCTTCCTTCAGGGGAAGGAGATGACTCACAGAGCCCTTTAAGGAAATGTGCAAGGCTTTCACTCCCCTGCCCCCATAAAAATATGCAAGTGTGCATGTGTGCATGCACACACACTCAGTTCAAGCACAGTGTCCCCGTGTCCTGAGGACTCCCTTAAGCCCCTAAGAATCCCTGAGAGCCAGGCAGGCTCCGTGTAAAAGCCTCCATGTCTGCTGAGCTTGGCAGCTCCACAGCCTTCTTTCTAACCCAGCCTGGTTCCCATTACAGCTCGAATTCTCCACAATCACTCAATTTGAGGTCACCATGGAGCCACTATGCAGATTGTTTCACTGTAACAACCGGAGGCTCAGAACTGCTGGGCTACCAAGTTGCAAACTACGAATATGCCTCTAGGGGAGTTTCCCAGCCAGGCACTGCAGACACAACCCATTAGTAGCAATTTATGGGCCCCTGCTTTCTAAGAGCTGGCTCCTGGGGAGACTCCAAACAAAAAGAAGGTTGCTCTTAAAATTCTTCTTTAATCATCGGGAATAACTTGCTCCCTGCATGAGATGACTTTCAACGGGAGAACTGGATGTGCAAATGGCTCCTTATCTCGGTCAGCCACCCAACTGCCGGCCATATCTCCTCTTCTCTATCATGCACGATGCTGCCAACCAGAACGTACTGAGCAGGGGTGCAGGCAGCCGGTGCTGTGTCTCAGCAAACCCGACCCGAGTTTTAAATCAAACGGGCTTACCATAAACGATAACAAATCTGATCTGGCGGACTCTAAATCATGGCTTGGCACGGAAAGATGCCCTGCTCGCGGGAATCGGATTAGCCTCCCTGGCACGATCGTCTTACATATAATTGCACGTTACAGCCGTTGGTGTTTACAGCTCCAAATGCACGCCTGGCACGCCTGGTTGCGTTCTCAGAGGTTGCAATGGCAGCCGCAGGACTCTGCTCATGTAAATTTCACAGCCCTGCTTCTTATTTCCGTGCCCACGTTAGGGATTTGAAAAGCAACACAGAACCATCTTGGGTCCAATCCTTTGTCAGATTCAAAGGCAGAGCCCTGAACCCCAGCCCTCGTGACCTCCCCACAGTCAACCTTCCCACAGTTGTTCCTCAGAACCCGCAGAGCCCCGGCCCAGGGGCCACCTCGGATGCTGAAATCCCGGATGCTGCAAACCCTGATGTGAAACTGCAGTAACTGTGAAGAACCTGCCCTACCCACATCCTCCTGTAGACTTTAAATCATCTCTGGATTATTTACAGCACAGTAAATATTTATATAATACGTAAATACGCAAAACATGTTTGTAAATATGTAAATATTTATATAAATAATTTATAATACAGTGCAAATGCTATGTAAGATGTTGTTAGACTGTAATGTTCAGGGAATAACAACAAGAACAAAACCCTGTACACAATGCAGCTTTTTCCACAATGTTTTCTAACTGCAGTGGGTGAAATCTACGGATGCAGAGCCCGAAGACGTGGAAGGGCAAGTGTATTTTACGATTTTACGCAGAGTTGGAAGACAAAACTTTATCAGCATCTGAACCAGGCAGAAGGGCCAGGCCTGGCGCCAGCTGAATCAGGAAAACCGCTGGACCCAAGTTCAGCCGTTGTCCCTGAGGGAGACTGGTGGCAGCTGGTGCTGTGCAGGACGTGGGAGAAGAACGTGCATACTTTGCCACAGGTCATCCAGACAGGGTCAGCATCACACCATCATCGCCTTCAGCCACGAAGGGGCACCGTTGGGCTTCCAGAAGGTTCCACCCCACCCCTCTGCTGGGACAGAGGTGGGCGAGGTTGTCATTCACCCCTCCCACCTGGGACCACCTGGTAGGAAAGGACAGCCCAGCATGGCTGGCCGTGCACCAGTACGGGGAGGTGGGGCTCTCGCCCGCCTTCCTTGGGCCAGAGCTTTGGAACTCCAAATGCCCAAGACCTCCCCGTCCCAGTGTTCCCCAAGAATGCCTGGATTTCCATCTGTGGCGTGTTTTAGAGCTCTAAGTAGGCAGAGTTAAGAAGTGAACCTTCTATTTGGAATGAACACACACACACATACATGCATTTGGTTTTCGCCCGTGGTTACTACAAAGGTGCTTCAAAAAATCTGCAGAAAATGGGATTAGTTTTGGAGCAAAACATTTGAAATCCATGCACATGAAGGTATGTGGAAAAGGTGCACCGTGAAAAAATTATGCATGGGTTTCTGAATGTGTTTTTGCACAAAAACACATTTATCTTTTAATTCCCCTCTCCACACGCCTGCCAGAGTGCCCTTGTGTGTCTTGCTCTTAATCATGCAGAGTTTCACTGACAGCGCTCGTTTCCTGCAGGGTCTTGCCACAGAGGATTGCTCCTGGTGCGTGTGGTTCCTCACCTGCTCCTGCTGCCCCGGCTCAGGGTGTGCGAGCTATGGGAGGAGACGACAGGGAGGAGGTTTCGCCAGCAGCAGCCTGGACACGCCTGCAGGTTGCCAGCAGCAGCCTGGACACACCTGCAGGTCATCAGCAGGTCTTCCTCGTGGGCCTTCGCCCTGGCCAACGGCAGGCAGGCGTCCATGGGCTGCAGTACACCAGGGCTGTTCTCTGGGCGTTGATGGCCACGTTCGGCTCTCACGGCCGCCCCCGTCCTGCCGCCTGTGCTGAGCCCTTCCCCCGGTGCCCCTGCAGCTGGCTGGCCGGCTTCCTCTCCTGCCCTGGCTCCTCCTCCACCCCCCAGCCTCTTTCTGCTGGAGGCCCTGGGTTTAGCGCTTGCACCCCAACATGGTCTCTTCTGGCCTCAGAGCCTTAAGCACCATCTCATATTTGCCCCCCAGGGTACATTTCTTTCCCACCAAATCCCGGTGGGGCTTCTGATCACCCACAGTCTCTATGAGGCATCTTCTGCTGTTTGAGTCCTTCAACGAATCCACCCCACCATTCTCTAAGCTCCACCTCGGAAATCCGCGCAGGACACGACTGCTTCCTACCGCTACCCAGCGCCCTCTGGGGGCGGCACCAGCATCAGGATTATCTCAGTAACTCAAAGTCAGCAGGATTGCTGGTAGCCCTGACTTGCCTGGGTCCATTCTCATAGGAAGGAGCTGCAACACCCCTGTTCATCCTGGACTATCCGGGGTGGGGGGAGGGGGATCCCCAATCCACTAAAACAGGAGATGGCCGTGGGAGATGGTCAGGAGATGGCAGTGTGGGACGGCAGCAGACTGCACTTCCATGGCCCCCAGGCGAGGACTGGGCAGTGTGGCAGCGACCCTGCCTTGCTGCCATCTTGCCTTAATGAATAGCTGTGGCTTTTGGGAACACCCATCTGGCTGTCCTGCCTCCCTTTCTCCATCTGTGAAGTTGGACAGAGACAGCTGTGACACAGACGTGACAAAGTCAGGTGGAGGTCGGCGTTCCCAAGACTTTTTTTCTCTCTCTGACTTCCAAATAAATGACTCTTTAAAAAATGAAAGTATTTATCATTATTTTAATGGTTGTTAAAGCAACACACAAAAATAATATAAAAGCATGCCCCAAATTTAAAAATCTGAATTCTGCAACTCCAGAAATAGCCAGTACTCCATCCTGAATTATCATCTATGTCCTTTTTTTGATATTTGATACATGGCTTTTGTTGGTTTGTTTTAAAGATTTATTAATTGGGCTGGCGCCCCAGCTCACTAGGCTAATCCTCCGCCTGTGGTTTTGGCACCCTGGGTTCTAGTCCCGGTTGGGGCACTGGATTCTGTCCCGGTTGCTCTTCTTCCAATCCAGTTCTCTGCTGTGGCCCGGGAGGGCAGTGGAGGATGGCCCAAGTCCTTGGGCCCTGTACTCACATGGGAGACCAGGAGGAAGCACCTGGCTCCTGGCTTTGGGTCGGCGCAGTGCGCCGGCTGTAGCGGCCATTTGGAGGATGAACCAACGGAAGGAAGACCTTTCTCTCTGTCTCTTTCTCTCTGTCTGATTTATTAATTAATTTATTTGAAAGGTAGAGCGACAGAAAGAGAGGGAGAGACAGAGACAGAGGAAGCTCTTCCACCTGCTGGTTTACTTCCCAAATGGTTGCGACAGACACGTCTGGGCCAGGCTGAATCCGGGAGCCAGGAGCTCCATCCAGGTCTCCCATGAGCGAGTCCGGGGTCGGAGCGCTGTGGGTTTCCGCAGCCCATGAGTCGCAGCTGCCAGCAGCCCAGGGGCTCACGCCTGGGCCTCTCCTTCCTCAACCAGAGGGGTCCCAGGCCCCTCTCCAGGTGGATGGGGAGAGATGGAGCCGGCGCTGCCGGCCTCGCGCAGAAGCGACAACACCACGGCAGCCCCACAGGGCCGGGAAAGGGGCCGTCCCATTTCACAGAGGGAAGAGCGAGGCCAGAGGAGTTAGCACGCCGGCAGCGGCCAGGCGGGAAGGAGCCCACGGGGGCGTGGCCACGGCGGGCGGGCACTGCCCTCGCCTTGGTATCACGACATCGCCAGGAGCCGGGCAGCTCCATCTCCCGCTCAACTCCAGCTCCGCTACCGGGGCTGGCCGGCTGCGTTAGGCAGGGACTCCCGCCTTGCCCGGGTCACGCGGGCGAGGACACACACACACACACACACACACACACACACCCGGGACTCGGGGAGAGCCGGGGAGCACCGCGGCGTCCCGCGCGGCGCGCACAGTGGCTCCCGGCGCCCGGCAGAGGGCAGGATGCGGCCAAAGATGCGGGGCGGCCGCAGCGCGCGGCACCTGCTGGCCCCCGGGGCCGTCCCGCCCCTGCTCCGGATGCCCGGCTCCCGCCGCGGGGCCCTGGGACCCACAAGGGGAATCCCAGGGAGAAGCGCCGCGTTTCCCCGGGCGCCGAGAAGGGGTCGGAGGCGGCCCCCAGGGTTTAGCCCGCATTTTCCTTCATCAAACACCAAGAAAAATGCCAAGCGCGTCTAGAGGACCCAAGGACCCCTTCCCTGCCCCACCCCCACCCGAAAAGGCGAGTCGGGTCCACCGGGGCGCCCGGGGTCCCCTACACAGCCCGGCTAGCCGGCGGCTGGCCCGGGCTCTCCTTTCCCGGCCCCCCTGTACAACGGAGGACAATGGCTTCCGCCGGCTGGGCTATGGAGAGGGGCGTGGGGTGGCGCCTGAACCGCGCCTGGCCGGCCAGGCACCCAGCCGCCCACCGCCCCGAGGGATGGTGCCGGCCGGCCGGCCGACGCCTGGGTGGCTCCTCCCCGGGGCCGGCCCCGCGCTCGGCTCGGTGCTCTCGGCTGGGCGGCGGCCCACGCCCCCTCCTCCAGGCCGCCCCCCCTGGGCCGCGCTAGCTCGGTTCGCTCCTCCTCCTCCTCCTCCTCCTCCTCCTCCTCCTCCTCCTCCTCCTCCTCCTCCTCCTCCTCCTCCGCCCGCGCCGCCTCCTCCTCCTCCGCCCGCGCCGCCTCCCGTCTCCCGCCAGCTGCAGCCAGCGAGGAGCGCGGCGCGGTAGTCCCGGCACGGGGAGCGCGGGGCTCTCTCCCGGGCGGGCACGAGCACGAGGCGCGGCGGCGGCGGCAGCCGGGAGGAGGGGGCGCGGCGCTCGGCCCCCACGGGCTCGGCTCGCGGCTGCACGAGCTGGGCTGGGCGCTCGCCACGCACCGCGCACCGCGCAGCCCGCGGCCGGGCATGTAGCGGCGGCAGCGGCGGCGGAATATGGGCGGGAACCACTCCCACAGGCCCCCGGTGTTTGACGAGAATGAGGAAGGTAAGAGCGCGCCCGGAGCCCGCCACTGCCCGGCCCTCGCGGGCGTCGGCCCCGCAAGCCCGGCGCCATCCCCTGCCGGCTGCTCCCGGGCAACTCGGCGTCTCGGGTGCCCCGGGGCGGCGGCCCCCGAAGCCTGCCCGCAGGTGTGGCCAGGGCGGGAGCTGACGCGGCGGGCGAGGGGGGCCTGAGGCGCCGGGGCAGGGGGTGCCGGAGCCGGCCGGGGTGGGCGGGGTGCGCCCAGGGCGCCGCGTGTGCGCGCGCGAGGGCCCTCCGCGCGGTCGCGGTTGTGCACGGGCTGGGTGCGCGCCGCGCTTGTGGCTGTCCCGGGACGGCCTCGGGAAAGTTGGCCAAGTCCGAGGAGGGCGTTTTGCCCAGGCGACGTGGATGCGGGGGTGGATGAGGCTGCCCAGCCGCGCATGGGCTCCGGAGCGGGAGGTCTCGCCGCCCCCAGCGGGACTCCATCCCCAGCGCTGTGTGCCCCTTCACCTCTCTGAAAGCGGTTTCCTCCCCGCACAGCCTCCAGGGCTGCTTGTGGTTTAACCGCTGCTAAGCCGCATGGGCAGTACCTGGTAGCCCCAAGCGCCCCGAGCTGTGGGCATGGTGTGGGCTGCCTGTTACCAGCCCTCTCCCCAAACCCGGCTTCCTGCTGCGCCCCAAGTAGAGCCGAGACGCCCTGAGCCTCCGTCTGCGCCAGGCGCCGTCCCAGGAGCGTTCACCCCGCCCTCCGGACACCCATGGGGTGGGTGCTGCTGTGTCCCCATTCCACACTTGGAAGGTGAGGACCTGCCCTGGGCCCAGCTTCTCAGAGGCAGAGCGGTGAGAGACTGGATGGTGAGCTTTGCCGGCTGTGCTGTCACTGCGGGTTGGGCACAGGCTTGCGTGCAGATACCGGGTTCCAGAGCCCCCAGGACGGTGGATGCTATGGGGATGCCCCCTTCGAGGGGTCATGAGTGCAGCCGGTGAGTGAGTACGTGGGGGGTCTGGCCAACACCGCCGTTTCCTGCACGAAGTCCAAATCCGGTGGCCCTGGATGACTTGGTGTACGAGGCTGTGAGGGGACAGCGCCAGGATTTGGGTCGAGGGCTCAGCTCCTTTTGGTCCTTAGCACTCACAGGTGGGGAGCCCGAGCTGGGGGCAGGAGAGGTGGGCCGTGGGGTAGCCAAGGCCCTTGGGTGTTCCCCTAGGAGTTGGGCACCGCCCACCACCACCAGGAGCGGTGGGGTTCTAGCCGGGGTCACAGGTCATCATGTTTCTCTCTCTTGCTCTTGCTCTCTCTCTCTCTCTCTCTCTCTCTCTCCCCCTTTGTTCCCCCCTTTCCTTCTCTGATTTGCAGAGGAAATTTACGAGTATCCTGTGGAGAATGGTCTTTATCCTTTCTCCCAGAAAACGCACTTTAGAGTTCTTTGTTGGCAAACTCGTGAGCTGCGGCGTGGCCAGCGTTGGCATTCCTGTCGTGACGCCTTCTCCCGAGGGCAGCTCGCGCTGAGGTTAACGACCTGTTTCAGTGTGCGTGCAAACGCGAGGCTGGGCTCTCCAGCCCCGTGAAACATTAACCTGGTAAATTTTGCCAGCGTTTTTCTCACCCGTTTGTCTGTGCAAGTAAAACCATGCAGCCACTCATTTAGCTCCAACGTTTCCTGGCATCCTTTCTCTGTGCATCCTTGTACTTGGGCCAGTGGAGGGGCCCTAACTCCAAGAGGGGGGGAGTGGCGAGCACACACTGTCTTAAGACCCGAGTCTGGCAGAAATGGCCGGCGTTCTCCAGGACAAGGGGGGGATGGCGTACGCCAGGGCAGATGGTGGGAGTGAGCCTGGCTTGTTTTGGCACACGAGGGGGGCATGGGGAGCTGGAAGGCACAGGAGATGGCCCTGGAATGCCAGGCCAGCCTCAAAGGGCCCAGTGACGTATGGGCTTGCTCTAAAGGTTGTCGGTGACAGGGGAGTGCCCTGGTGTCATGGACACACACGCTCTCCTGTGCCACAGCTGTCAGGTGGGCATAGATGTAGACCCTCACCTATCTGGGACAAGGGTGGATTTTCAGCACGGGGATGCGAAACCACAGCTGACAGTTGGCCATGGCATAACTGTGCCGTGGCCGCCTCCGGTCTCACCGTGGACGTTTAACTTATCAGGTGCACATGGCCACAGCTGCTCGCAGGAACAGGAGGTAAGTGAGGGCAATCAGCTGGCACCGTCCTCCGCCTTCCTGGTGTGTCCGACGGCAGTGTTGGGCTGTGGCTGGCCCCTTAGCCTCGCCTGGCCCAGCTGCAGCGCTGCTGAGGGAATTCACTGGCTCTGGCCACTTCTCGCCGCCTCCACCCCCACGGTGCTGCTGCAGGCTGCGGTCACAACTCTTGCTCAGGTTATTACGACAGCCGCCTCCTTGGCTGCTCGCCCTGCATTGGCCCTTATTCCCTACAGCATCACCTCCACGCGACAGCCAGAGTGACCCTGTCCAAAAGCACAGCAGGCCGAGGGGTCCCCCACACCCTCCCACTCTCTCTGCCTGACCCTGTGCCAGAGAGAGAGAGAGAGAGAGAGAGCGAGCCAAGTCCTTAGAGATGCCTGTCATCTCTCCTTCACTCCCAGTGCACCTGCCTCCCTGCTGTTCCCCAGGCACTCCCAGCACCCTCACACCTCAGCCCTGCCACCTGCACCTCCTGCCTGAGGGCCTGGCCCACGGCCCCAGCCCCACGGCCCCAGGTCTGTCCAGCTTCCTGTCCACCCTGCGTGAAGCCGCACGCTCAGCTGCCCTGCTTGCTCCATGTTCCTCTATGGTAGCCCTCACCCCCCTTGTGCTACGGTGCCTGTTTCCTGCACTGTTGTCTAGCTCCGTCCGCTCAGTTGCAGGCACCTGCAAAGTAGGGGCTTTGTGTGACTGGTGCACTGCTGTATCCCAGGGCCTAAAGTGACACTTGGAACACAATGGATGGCCCGTGGATTTTTGCAGAGGGAACGAATGAATGAGTGAATGAATGAGTGAGTCCGCCTCGGGTTTCTGGGCCATCAGGGATCTCTGCTTCCTCTCTGCCTTTGTCTCAGGCAGGCGGTGACCTCGGGCCTGTCGCGCTCGCAGGCTCACCGCGGCACGGGTCCCAGGATGGAAGCAAGCTGGTCCTGTCCACGTCTGTTGCAGCGTTGGTTCTGACGTGGCCTCGGGCTGTTCTGGAACCGGTGACTGTGGCCGGGGAGACAGGAGGCTCCTACACGGCCGGTCCCGGAGGCAGGCAGCCGTGTTAGTGCCATTGGAGGCGTTAGGACCCAGCGTGGACGTGAGGACTTTTCTCAAGGAGTATCGCAGGCTGACGGAAGAAGGGCAGGTGGGCGCTGGGCAGGCAGCAACAGAAGCCGCCCACTCCAGCTCCCGTCGTCCCGTCGTGGCCGCGGGGAGCGTGCTCTGGGATGGGGCTCATCGCCCTGCGGCGTGCGGGTCCACGTGCCTCTTCCGCACTGGGCAGTGGCCTCCTCGTGGGCAGCAGTGAATTCTTGTCCACCTTGGTATCGGCAAGGCCTGGAGCAGTGCACACAAGGACATCTGGCAGCTGTTTCTTGAAGACGAAAGCTCTCAGTTACACGGGCCGATTGCTTGCTTTCCCTTGGGTTCTGAAGCTGCGGAGAAAATATTTCACCTTTTTTTTTAAAGAAAAGATTTATTTACTTGAAAACCAGAGAGAGAGAGAGAGAGAGAGAGAGAGAGAGATCTTCCAGCAGCTGCAGTGGCCGGGGTTGGTCCAGGCTGAACCAGGATCCCTGAACTCCATCTTGGGTGCAGGACCCAAGCACTTGGGCCATCCTCTGCTGCCTTCCCAGGTGCAGCTTGGAGCTGGGTCAGAAGTGGCGCCCATGGGATGCTCACGTCAGAGGTGGCAGCTCACCTCACTGTGCCACGGCGCCGGCCCCAGAGATTTTTGGATTTATTACCAGAGAAGTAAAAGATTCGGATTTATTGCCACCGCCTTGGATTTGAGATCACAATGACTTTGACCCTGACCCTGACCTTGACCCTGACTCTTGCTGGGGTAGACAGTGGGTCTGCAGCACAGACCCAGCACTGGGTCAGAAGGAGAACCCCTCTCCCACTAAGAGGTGGGGACTCGTGAGTGGTGCCGTGTGATGATTGACATCTGTCGGACTCTTGCCTATCAGTACTGGGGTGTCAGTTATCTTCTCATTGAGAGAGAAAGCAGTGCTCTCTGCATAAGACAAATTCCTGCCGTGTGGGACAGCAGAGCGGTGGGGAGGGTGGTGGGATGGAGGCAGGATTTATGGTGAGTCTCAAAGGAAGGGTTTAAATGCCTTGAGAGACAAAAAGGATCAGTATTTTAGGAGATCAAACAGCATAAGCTAGCAGCGAGCTTAGGCATTTTCCTTGGAGAATTGGAAGGAACAGATACACATTTCTGTAAGTTTCAGGGTGTGGAGCAGTCGCAGACAGGGATGGGGAGAGGCTTCTGCAAAGGGTGTTGAGGATCCCAGCGCACTGGTCCAGCACTAGTGAGCACAGACGGCTGTCCCAGAGGAGACCCAGTGCGCCGAACTCCCCAGGGAGAGAAGCCCAGGTCAGGCCCAGGTCGGTCTCTTAGCCAGAGCCGGCCCAGGAAACACGCAGGCCAGTGCTGTTGCCGCTGTCTCTCCTCTCAGTTGTTGGTGCTGGGGACCTGGTGGTGTCTTCATTCAATGCCTGGGGCCCGTGGTCGTCAGCAGGAAGTACTCCCATCTGTGGTGCTGTGATAGGAGGGGAGGTATCGATGAAGTTTATGGAAAATACACAGAGTGAAAAAACTCTGCATGGGTTTCAGCTTTCAGAACATTTTACTTATTTTCATTTTATTGAAAAGGCAGAGAGAGAGAGAGAGAGAGGGAGAGAACACCACCCTGTATCCACTGATTCACTCCCCAAATGCCTGCCACAGAAGCCAGGTGTCCAGCACTTGGTCTGCATCCCCTGAGTGGGTGGCAGGGGCCAGGACACTTGAGCCCTAGCCCAGTGCCTCCCAGGGTATGCGTTAGCAGGAAGCTGGCATCAGGAGCAGAGCCGGGACTTGAGCCAGCACTCTGATGTGGGGTGTGAGTGTCTCAAGCAGAGTTAAATGCCATCCCCTTAATTTTTTGGTACCAAGATAAATTCATCTTTCTGTGAACTTTCTGAAATACCTTTGTTTAAATGTCTCAGTCTCTCCCTGTGGGACATTGCTGCTGTCCACTGATGTAATCCTGTTCCCCTTTCTGCTCATAAAAAAATTATAGGGGGGTCAACGCTGTGGTGTAGCGGGTTAAACTGCCGCCTGTGGTGCCAGCATCCCACATGGTCGTTGGTTCAAGACCCAGCTGCCCCACTTCCAATCCAGCTCTCTCTGTGGCCTGGGAAAGCAGTAGAAGATGGCCCAAGTCCTTGGGTCACTGCACCCACATGGGAAGACCCAGAGGAAGCTCCTGGCTTCAGATCGGCGCAGCTCCGGCCATTATGGGCAATTGATGAGTGAACCAGCGGATGGAAGACCTTTCTCTCTCTCTGCCTCTCCTTCTCTCTCTGTGTAACTCTGCCTTTCAAATAAATAAATACATCTTAAAAAAATTATAAGAAGGTACTTCAAAAAGTTCATGGAAAATGAGTAGTAGGAAGTAACTGTGCTTGGATTTCTACACCAAAACTTATTGTTTAACTCCATTTCCTACGCGTTCTAAAAATTATATTTATTTTTATTTATTTGAAAGGGAAATAGAACGAGAGAGAGATCTTCCGCCTGTTGGTTCACTCCCCGAATGCATGCCCTAGCTGGGGCTGGGCCAGACTGAAGCCAAGAGCCTGGAAATTAATCCAGGTCTTCCACGTGGGTGGCAGGAACCCAACTGCTGGAGGCGTCACCTCCTGCCTCCCAGGGTGCACATTAGCGGGAAGCTGGAGTAGGAGCTAGGACTCAAACCCAATCAATCTGCTACGGGCTGTGGGCGTCCCCAGTGGTGTCTTCACTGCCATGCCAAATGCCCTCCCCTCCACAAGGTTTTTGAAACACTCCATGCTTGCCTGTCCCTTTGGAGTTATGTGGGGCCATCCATGTGACTAGCTCTGGTCAACGTGGGGAGAGGTGACGAGTGTTGCATGTTGTGGGAAGGACTTAAGAGCTGGTGGCTGTCACTTCCTGTCTGTGTCTCAGGACAACCACAGTAATCCAGAAGGTGAAAACTATTTCATCCTGGTTCCTTGAGGGAGAACAACACGGATCAGGATCCATAGTCACCAGCAGCCAGCCTGGCAGGGGGTGTGTGGCATGGGTGAGGTGGATGGACTCTGCCATTTTAAGCCAAACCCTGAGATGTGGGATCATTCGTTAGCATAGCGAGATCCAGTCTGTCCTGATGATGTACCCACTGACACCAGCCCTGCCTCAAGCAAGAGCATCCAGTGTTTTATAATGAAGTATTCCATTTGCTGTCACGTTGGAGATGTCCCGTCCGTCTTGATTAGCTGGGAGTTTTTATTATCAGTGGGGATTGAATTTAAGCAAATGGTTTTTCTGCGTTTGTTGAGATGATATGCAGTTTTTCTCCTTTTTCTGATCAGGTGAAAAAATCACATTGATTTATTTTTAAATGTTAAAACAACTTTTCACTCTTGGGATTTGCTAATATTATGTTTATAAATTTTTCATAAGATATTATGAACATTGTGCCAGTATATTGGAAACAGATAACTCTTCTGTAAAATTACAACTTACCAAAAATAATACAAGGAGAATTTAAATATCAGAATGATTCTATAAATATCATGTAAAATTGCTTACTTATGTAATTTGAAAGGGAGGGAAAGGGGGAGAGAGAGAGAGAGAGAGAGAGAGAGAGAGAGAGAATCTGCTGCTTCACTCCCCAAATGCCTGCAACAGCGAGAATTGCACCAAGTCAAGGCTGGGAGCTAGGAATGCAATCCAAGTCTCCCACATGGGTGGCAGGGACCAACCACTTGAACCATCACCTGCTGCCTCCCACTGTGTGCATTAGTGGGAAGCCGGAGTGGGGAGTGGATCTATGATTCAAACCCAGGCACTGTGATATGGGATGTGGGTGTCCCAGGTGGAATCTTAACCACGTTTTCAGATGCCTTCTCCTAGTTCTGTAACTGTTGAAACTGTAGTAAAATGTTCCTGTGCAGAAAGGTCCATGTCCGATGTCTTCCTGGGTGACTTCTTCCAAGTCTCAGGAAGAACCCCAGTCCTGTACACACTGGCCAGAGAACAGGGACAAAGGGTTCATTTTAAAAGGTTGCATGAGGTTTTCGTTCCAAGGACTCATCAACATTACTAACAGAATTGACTGACTTTCTGCTGCTCTCTGGTAACCATCTGTGAGGGACTGTTACTAAGTTTCAAGTGTTTGGTATAATGGTATCCTATTATCCTGTCTCCTGCCCAGTGTCTGTAGGGTCTGTAGTGGTAGCTCCTTTTTGAATTCTGGTTTTGGTAATTCATACTTTCTTTCTCACTTATTTTTCTTGATGAGTCCTGCTTGCCTTATCGTTTTTTAAAATTTTATTTTATTTTTAAAGATTTCTTTATTTACTTGGAAGTCAGAGTTACACAGGTGAAGGTGAGGTAGAGAGAGAGAGAGAGAGAGAGAGAGAGAGAGAGAGGTCTTCCATCCCCTGGTTCACTCACCAATTGGCTACAATGGCTGGAGCTGCGCCCATCTGGAGCCAGGAGCTTCTTTCAGGACTCCCACATGGGTGCAGGGGCCCAAGGACTTGGGCCGTCTTCTACTGCTTTCCCAGGACATAGCAGAGAGCTGGATCGGAAGTGGAGCAGCCAGGACTTGAACTGGTGCCCACAGCGGATGCCAGCACTGCAGGCGGTGGCTTTACCCACTATACCACCGTGACTGCCCCTGTTTTTTAAAATTTAAAAATAGCTTTGGATTTAAGCTTTCTTTGTTTTCCTTTTGATTCACTGATTAGTGCTCTCATTTTTATTCTTTCTTTGACATGTATATCTTTTGGTTTAATGTACTGTTCCTTTCCTTGATTTTGAAATAGTCTAGATTGTTGATCACTTTTACTCACTTATTTCTTCCTTATTTCACTTACAGGTTTCCACTGGATTTATTTTCCTTTGTCCAAAATGCTTCATTTACCATTTCTTCTGGTGACAAACTTTCTCACTTTCTGTCTTTCTGACTGTGTATCTCTTTAGACTGTGAATGGCTGTCTTGATGGTTATCAAGTTCTGGGTCAGGAGTTTTTCCTTCAACATTTTGTCTTTTGGCTTCCAACATTTCTGATGGGAAGACAGCTGTCAGTACTGTTCCTACTCCTTTTAAACTTGCATGCTCTTTGTGCCCTGTTGTTTTTAAGACGTCACACTTAATTCTGAGGATCTTAACCGTGATGTCCCAGGGTGTGTGTGATGTCAGGGCCATTTCGTGTGACTGCAGCTCAGTGGCTTTGCTTGGTTTGGGGGACTTTTATTTTGTTTTTCCAAGTTGCTGTGATGTTTTTCTCTTCCTGCTGCGCTGAAGTTGCCCGAGAGACGCTGGCAGTATTGCTGCATGTTTTTGCCCCTTTGACATTCTTGGTTTTCAGACTGAATATTTCCTCTGATCTTTTCCTTTGTCGATCCCTTCTGGTCTTTTTCTGTTATGTACCTCGACTGTGCTCTGGCGTGTACTCATTGTATTTTTAGTGCTAGAATTACCATTTGGTTTTCCTTGATGGCTTTCAACCCCTGATGAAATTATTAAAACCTGCCTTTTAGTTTCTTAGACATGGGAATCAAATTCATTTAGGAGACACGTTTGTTACTGCAGCATTTGGAAGCCCTGTGGGTCCATTTCTATTATCTGTTGTTGTCTTCTTACTTTCCTTGTTGTTTTTATTATGTGCTGGACATTATACAGGAAGTAGGATAGAGGTAAGTGGGGGCATTGAATGATACTGCATTTCCTCAGTTTTTTTTAAAGATTTATTTATTTGAAAGGCAGAATTAGACACACACACACACACACACACACAAAGAGGGAGGGGGACAGGGAGGCAGGGAGAGAGAGAGAGAGAGAATCTTAGATCCACTAGTTCATTCCCCAAATGACTACATAGGCCAGGGCTGGGCTGGACTGAAGCCAGGAGCCAGGAGCTTCTTCCAGGTCTCCCGTGTGGATGCAGGGGCCCAGGCCCTTGGGCCATCTTCTGCTGCTTTCCCTGGTGCACCCTCAGGGAGCTGGCTGGGAAGTGGAGCAGCCGGGACTCGAACCAGTGCCCCTATGGGATGCCAGGTGGCAGGTGGGGGCTCTTCCCCCTGCAGGTCTCCCTCTGCTCTTTGGCAGTTAAGCGACAGGTGCCCGGAGTCGCCTCTCGTCTTGGTGCTCCCGGAGGCTGGGATGGTTTGCGGTGTGGCGCCGGCTGTCCTGAATCGATTTCAGCCTTGTTGGGCTGTCGCCTCTTGGTGTCCTCAGGGACAGCCAGGCTGCCTCTCCGGGCCCCTCCTCCTCCTCCCTGCCAGGTCCCCTTCCCCGGGAGCTCCATAATCCCCCCAGCAGCAAGAGCGGCCACGGGGCCCAGGCCCGCTCCTCCCACGGCCGCGGATCCCTGGGCCACCTCGGGTCTCCTGCCCATCGCCCCTCGCCTGTGCAGCCGCCCTCACGGGAGAACGGTGCTCACTCGGCTCCTCGCTGTCCTCCGGCGCCAGGTAGGGACCCCGCCTTCCAGCGGGAGCGCTCCGAGAGGGTTGTCGGGACCTCTTTCTTCTTGAAAGCCACAGATGACCTCTGAGGCATTTCTTTCTTGGACACAAAAACTTGAACGCATCCGTGAACTCCCCGCCCTGCTGGAGAAACAGCGTGTCCAGCCCCGGGGGTGCTCCCTGGACGGGCCCCTGCCCCGCCCCCCCCCCCCCCACCGTGCTGTCTCACTTTTTTGTTTATTGTTTTTTTTGTATTAAAATATAACAAATTTTAACATTCTGCCACATTCGCTATGTATGTGGACATTATACACATATGTACTATTTGAAAGAGAGAGCGAGCGAGTGAGCGCTAGACTGACCAGTGCAATCCAGTAGTTCAGGGCTGGGCCAGACTGACGCCAGGATCCCAGAACTGCAGCTGGGTCTCCCACATGGGTGGCAGGGACCTGGTACTTGAGTTCCCACCTGCTGCCTCCCAGGGTGCGCCTTGGCAGGAAGCTGGAGTCGGGAGTGGAACCAGGACTCTCACACCATGGCACTCTGATACGGGATGCACTGTGCCCAGTACCCACCCTGGTGAACTTAATTTTTGTGATGTGTTTTATTTATTCAGATGTATCCCAGATCTTATCGTGGCAATATGCACTCAGTTTCAAAATCACTCGTGAGAGATTTGTCCACATCCCTCTTAGCTGAGGTTCTTCGCGCGTTTCTGGTGTTTCTCTGTCAGGTGTGTGTGGCTGGTGTTGTCTCCTGTCCCGTGGTTTCTCTCAAGTCTTCCGTGGCTGTGGCCTTTATAAGAGTCCCTGCTTTCACGCAGGCGTACTTATGATGCTTGCCTCGTGGTTTATGCATCTGTGTTTAGGGAAACTACCTCCACCTTGTTCGCGATTTGTCATTTCTTCCTTGGCTTCTGAAGCATTACCCTCTCCTGGCTTCCTCCAAAGCGGTTCCCACCTCCCTGGCTGATCTTGTCGCCTCTGCGTGTTCGCTCTGTCTTGGTCAGGGAGCCAGAAGCCAGCGCAGGCTTCAGACAGACACAACGTATCTCACAGAACTGCCAACCAGGAAGGAGGTGAACTGCTCAGTGGAGGCGAGAAGGACTCTGGGAGGCAGAGAAGCAGCCCCTCCAGCCAATCAGCTACTGCGAGGGTGGAGGGAGAGGGGAGACGGCCCCTTGTCCACCAAGGCCATCGCGTGGATCTCTTTGGGGAAGGGACGGTTGCCTTAGGAGCAGGCAGCCCCCTGGGTGCCAGAGAAACCCACTGGAGGCTGCTGGCTGCAGCTGGCCCGTGTGTCCCCTGCATGCTTATGGGAGCCAGGTGGAAAACAGCACGCTGGAAGCGGGAGGGTCCCTTCCTCCCACTCTGGTCTTGCGGTGTTTCTCCTGCGCTCTGTTCTGGCTACGCCTACCATGGTACCAGCAGGGAAAGGATAAGCTCACACATTTTCTATTTTTTTAAAGATTTGTTTATTTATTTGAAAGTCTGGGTTACAGAGAGGCAGAGAGAGAGAGAGAGAGAGAGAGGGAGGGAGGGAGGGATCTCCCCATCTGCTGGTTCACTCCCCAAGTGGCCCAATGGCTGGAGCTGAGCCAATCCGAAGCCAGGAGCCAGGAGCTTCTTCCCGGTCTCCCATGCAGGTGCAGGGGCCCAAGGACTTGGGCCATCTTCCACTGCTTTCCCAGGCCATAGCAGGGAGCCGATCGGAAGAGGAGCAACCAGGACAGGAACCAGGAGCCATGTGGGATGCTGGTGTTACAGGCTGTGGCATTACCCGCTGTGCCAGTGCCGGCCTCTGTTTATATTCTTAAGCCACGTGGTCAGTCTTTGGTTTCTGGAAAGTTCCATGCACACTCCTGCCCCAGGGCCTTACCATATGCTGTCCTCTCTCCCTGAGATGTCCTTTCTGTCCTGTCTGCTTGGCGTGGTCGTCTCCCACTCGTCCTTTTCCAGCTGATCGCTGGCCTGGCTCCAGTCTCTTCAAAGTCCCCCACCCCCACCCCAGGACTTTATGGAAGACTGCTCGCTGGCACTTTGCTCCTTTGTTATTCCATGTTCACTCCTGCAGGTACTTCCCGAGACAGGCACTGCATTCCCAAGTCTGTGGGCTCCGTGAGGACAGGCCTGCTTGTCAGCTTTCGTCCCAGCAACACAGCGCCCCAGACAGCCGCTGTGAAGGGAGCAAGGAGGGGGCTTGTGTTGGCTCGTGGTGCTTGATGCTCACAGTCCAGGGCCAAGCAAGCCCGCTGGCTCAGCTTCTGCAGAAAGTCTTGTCTTTTCAGACTTATTTATTTAAAGGGCAGAGTGACAGTGAGATGCAGAAATGAGAGAGAGAGAGAGAGAGAGAGAGAGAGAGAGAGAGAGATCCTCCATCTGCTGGTTCATGTCCTAAGTGGCTTTAACAGCCAGGGCTGGGCCAGGCAAAAGCCAGGGACTAGGAACTCCATCCGGGTCTCCCACGTGGGTGGCAGGGGCCCCAGCACCTTGCCAACCCTGCTGCCTTCTCGTGTGAATTGGCAAGAAACTGGGTAGAAAGCAGAGGAGCTGGGACTTGAACCTGCGTCTTAACCTCTCACCACACTGCCAGCCCCCAGTGTAGGCATTCGCCATGGCGGAGTCCCGAGGTGACACAGGGGCAGCACGTGGCGAGAGGGGCATGTCTGTGGCTTGGTCGTGGGCCCCTCCCAAAACCAGTCTCACCCCCTTCCAAAGGCCCCCACATTTCTGCCCTGCATATCACTGCAGAAGTCTGTGTATGTGTGTGCGTGCGTGTGTCATGCTTGTGTGTGTGCATGTGTGTGCATTTGTGTGTGCACGTGTGTGTGTGCGTATGTGTTTTCAGTATCCTTGGAAGGCAATGCATTTCATCAAATAATCCTACAAGTGTGTTGTTGCACATGAGGAGGAACTGCTCTTTGGCTTTGAGCTAATAGGTAGACCCCTTTGGAGGGACACGTTTATAAGCCCTGAGCTTTTTCACAGCTCAGGAAATTTGCCTGTTTAGTTTTAATCTTTTATTTCAGAATAGTAACACAGTAATATGTAACATAGTAACACACAATAATAACACAGTAACAAGTAACACAGTAACAAGTCTTTGGAGATTAAACCTTCCACACAGGAGCCTTCGGGGGACACCCCAACCCCTAGCCCAGCCATAGCAGCAGGTGGGTGGCTCCTGCGGGCTCTAGGGGGCATCCTCTTGCTTTATAAGGAGTCTGTCATTGCAGCTGCTGTCCCTGAGTGCTTGTCAGAGAAGAACCAAGAACAGTAGCCGTGTAGCCGTGGAGAAGCGACAGGGTCCTTCCCAGTGCCCGAGGCGATAGTCTGGGGAGAGGACAAACAAGGCTATTATTAATGAGCACCTACTGTGGGAACCCGAAGTCCAAGGGGGCTCCCAAATAGCATTCGCCAAGTCCAAAGAAAGTCTGACTTTCCTTCCAGGAGGGACCAATGGTGGCTGGGTGGTGGGTAACCCGGTGTGCACAGTGCAAGCACAGCGGGGTCATGGTCACAGCCGCCGGCCATGCTCCTGGGGTCTACAAGCCACAGCTGCGTTAGGCTCCCCACAGCTTCCCCTCCAACTCTGCTTGCAGCATTCACTCTGGTGGGAGGGAGGGGCCAGCCCAGGGCACAGGATGCGCAGTGTCAGGGGGACCTGGCGGTGGGGTGAGTGTTCCCACACCGGTGATGGGCCAGGCATTTTCCGTGCTGTCATAACGATCTTCAGAACGCGTGTCGGGGAGGAGCGGTGGCTCCCTTGCTGCCCTGACGGCTGGGGCTCCCGGGTCCCCAGGGGGTTAACTGAGTTGTCTCGGGGGGAAAGCTCTGGAGCTTGGGCCCGTTCCTTTCTGTAGAGTAGAACCCCAGTCATTGCCTCCACCCGCAGAATTATTCTTTTTTAAGATTTAGTTATTTATGGCCGGCGCCGCGGCTCACTAGGCTAATCCTCCGCCTTGCGGCGCCGGCACACCGGGTTCTAGTCCCGGTCGGGGCGCCGGATTCTGTCCCGGTTGCCCCTCTTCCAGGCCAGCCCTCTGCTGTGGCCAGGGAGTGCAGTGGAGGATGGCCCAGGTGCTTGGGCCCTGCACCCCATGGGAGACCAGGAAAAGCACCTGGCTCCTGGCTCCTGCCATCGGATCAGCGCGGTGCGCCGGCCGCAGCGCGCCGGCCGCGGCGGCCATTGGAGGGTGAACCAACGGCAAAGGAAGACCTTTCTCTCTGTCTCTCTCTCTCACTGTCCACTCTGCCTGTCAAAAAAAAAAAAAAAAAAGATTTAGTTATTTATTTGAAAGGCAGAGTTTCAAAGAGACAGAGACAGAGACAGAGACAGAGAGAGAGAGAGAGAGAGGTCTTCCATCTGCTGGTTCACTCCCCAAATGGCTGCGATGGCCGGAGCTGCACCGATCAGGATCCAGGAGCCAGGAGCTTCTTCCAGGTCTCCCACGTGGGTGTAGGGACCCAAGGACTTGGGCCATCTTCCACTGCTTTCCCAGACCACAGCAGAGAGCTGGATCAGAAGTGGAACAGCCAGGACTCGAACCGGCGCCCTAGGGATGCCAGCACCACAGGTGGCGGCTTTACCTGCTGCACCTCAGTGCCGGTGCTGGCAGAGTTATTTTCACCACGCCAGGTGCCACCTGGACTTCTGTGTAATACTTTTCTCTAACTTGACTGCTGTGAGTTTAATAGAACTGTGCACAAGGGAACTTTTTATTTCTGTGTTCAGTTGTAAATGGATCGAGACGTCTATAAATAGGGAGATGAAATAAAGGCAAATGGGTGCAGAAAAACAGTACTTAGTGCATAAAGGTTTTTGCTGGCTGACAGATCCATCACTTAATTCCCGTGTGTGTGTGCGCAGATCCAAGTACACAGTGCTCTATTCTTCACCACGGCCACCAGTGATATCGCTGGCCTTTTGGAGACTCTCAGTTTGTGACTTGCTCCATGGATGTGTCCCGAGAGGGGCTGAAAGTGACCGAGCCATCGGTAGGGCTGCAGGTGGGGTCACGAGGCCATCTGTGTAGCGTGTGCCTGGCTTTGTAGCAGCAGGTGCCTGGCTCATGAGCACCACGCTCTCTTCCCAACCCCTGAGCTGCAGCTCTGGGTGTTTTTGCTGTCGCTCTTTCTCTCTCCACCGCCCTCCACCTCCAGCCTCGAGCCAGGCCATGGCTGCGTATCTGGGATGCCCTGGGGCTCCTGTCCAGACCCAGGTGGGTTCTTGCAGTGGGCGTGCCCCTGCATAGCACAGGGGTGAAGGGCACAGAGCCTGAGCCAGACAGCCTGGTCCAATGCTAACCAGCTCAGCCACTTAGAAGCTGGGTGATCCCGTGTAGATTTCTCCACTCCTCTGAGCCTCGGTCTCCTTATCTACAGTTAAGTGTCATTCACTGCAGAACTTGTTGAGAGGGATAAATGAATCAATAGATGTAAGACACTTCCATAGTCTGGCATAGCGGTTACTGAAAAGGCTTATTAAATTTCACGAGTGAAGATCACGGCATAGAGGTTAAAGGCACAGGCGTTGGGGTTTCACAGGTGCGGGTTCAAATGCTGCTTTTTCTGTGTGTTGGCTGTGATACCTTGGGCCAACCGCTTCACGCCCCTGAGCCTCAGTTTCTTGCTCTGGAGAATGGGGACACACTGGCATGGTCGATGAGCGAGCAGGGGAGGGAGCAGCTGTCCAGTGCCACAGAGGAGGCCTGCTCTGCACCTGGTGGCACACACCTGCTGAGCGAGGTCGGGTGGGGGGCGCTGCCTGTCCATCAGAAGAGGAAGGTGCTCCCACGTCCTCGGGCTCGCTTCCAGCCCCTGCGGCAGGAGACGCATCCTCATCTCCGTTCTCCTAGGAAGCCGCCGAGCAAGGGCCTCTGCCCCCAGTGCTTCCCCCCTCAGTGTGGACGCACCCCGAGCTCCCGGGCATCCCCCCTCACTCAGTGTGGACTCACCCCGAGCTCCCGGGCGTCCCCCCTCACTCAGTGTGGACACACCCCGAGCTCCCGGGCGTCTCCCCTCACTCGGTGTGGACACACCCTGAGCTCTCTTTGGGTCCTGCTGAGCTCCTGCAGGTCATGGTTCCACAGACTCTGGCTTCCCTCCAGCTGAAGGACGAGTGGCGGACAGGAACCTCTGCTCGCGCAGGTGCCTGGCTGGTGCGCATGCTCTGTGGTAGCCCCCTTGCCAAGCAGAATCTCAAAGCGGAAAGACAGCAGCAACAGCAGAGTGCAGACTTAGCAGGGGCCCAGCTGGAGACTTAGCGCGGGACTGAGGGGCGCCCAGCTCTGCTGGGCTGCGTAGGTTGCACACACGTGGAGCTGGCTGTGTTGGGAGAGCAGGAGACAATAAGAAGGAAGCCTTGTGGGGGTGATGTAGCCAGGTTTTGCCTTTGGAATGATGCAGGCTGCAGCTGGGTGGTCGGGAAGACCTGTAAAAACCCACATCCTGTCGGGTGTGCTTGTACGTATGCACGCCTTCTCTTTGTCACTGTGCACTGACGTCCGTATCAACACAGATGCACCCACAGGTGCTGTGCCGATCTTCTAGTCCCTCGACCCCATGGGAAATGCCTGTAAGTTCCCAGTGCTAGGCAGTTCCCAACAAAACCGTGCCAGACAACTCTTGGTTGTTCCCTTGGTCCCCTGAGATTGTTGGAAACACACTTTTCAAACACAATAGGAAAGTCACCACGTGTCGTGTTTAGTAAGTTCCAACGCAGGGTCTTGCCCCGCCTCCCCAGCGTGGAATTACTGCATCTGTCCTGGGGAGGAATCCGAGGAGCTTAGTGGAACACTCCTCTCCTGTGTGAACCGGAGTGGGGCTGGCTTTGGATTTGCATTTGAAAGTGATTTGCGCTGGCGCTGTTTGGTCCAGAAAACGACAGATGTTTCGGATCACTCAGAGGCTTCGTGGTCTTGAACCAGGCTGATGGCTCGTTCAGAGCTTGTATCTTACAGATCCTTTTAGTTTTCGTGATGTGATGGGTAGGGAAAGAGGCAACACCACAGTGATGACCTGGCTTCCTTAGCCAGGAAACAAGACGCTCGGTCAGGCTCTGGACCCAGATTTGGTCTGCTCCAGGCTTGGGCCTCTGGGTTACCCTCTGGGCGATGCCCCCGTTTTCCATCTTTCTGGATGCATTCGTCTGTTTGTAATTAATGCAGATGTTGCGTTGGATTCTGCTACACATTTATGCCTACAGTCTGTAGAGGAGCGCTTCCTGACAGTAGGCTGCTTTGAGATGACTTGAAAGTAGCATCTGTTTCAAACCCACAAGTTCTGAAAGATTTATAACCATACTTGCTCCAGCTCATCGTTTTTTTTTTATAAACTTCTTTTAAAGATTATCTGAGAGGTATAGATGCACACACACACACACACACACAGAGAGAGAGAGAGAGGGAGAGAGAGAGAGAGAGAGAAAGCCTTTATGTGCTGGTTCACTCCCCAAATGCCCGTCACAGCCAGGGCTGGCCAGGGCTGGAGCTGGGAGCAGAGGACGCGGCAGGCCTCCTGTGGGGGTGGGGCAGCGACTCCACCACTTGAGCCATCACCTGCTGTTTCCAGGTGTGCACAAGCAGGAGGCAGGAGGCTGGAGTGAAAGGCAGAGCTGGGTCGGGAGTCCGGGCACTTCGGTTGGGAAGTGGGCGTCTTCACCGCTGCGCCAGCGCCCACTCCCACAGGCGAACCCCTGAGAGCCATCCCCGACTTCACGTTGCCCACCTCCCCTTCCCTTCCTCCTCCCGTGTGTGTCCCTGTGCTCAAACCTCCCCCTACCATCTCGATGCCACGCCTCTGAGGGACTGGAACAGGAGTGCGCCTGGACTGCACCCACCTCTCCTCTGTCTCAGGCTTCCTCTCCCGGCTCTGTGTATCTTCAGCCTTCTGGAATGCACTGGGATGCACACAGTGTGCTCCGCCCGGGCAGCAAGCCGTGCACGCCGGAAGGGAACATTCTAGAGCTGCTGGTGCAGGGTTCACTACATGTCTTGTAGGGTTTGTTCGGGCGGCCTTTATGCTTGCTAATTTTTCTGCCATTTAGAAGGCGAAGTACTGAAAGGAATGTTAACGTGTCCATAGACACTCGTGCGTTTTTCTCTGCAACGTGGTGTTGCTTATGCATCTCTGAATTATGTTAATAGATGCACGTCGGGATTGCTGTGTCTTCTTGGTGAACCGACCCTTTTGTAATTACGAAGTCTTCTTTATCCCTGGATGTGATACTTGTTCTGAATTCTACGTGACTACTATTTATAGAGTCACACTCAGTTTCTCATTTGTTGATTTAAACAGCATATATTTGAGGCCGGCGCCGTGGCTCACTAGGCTAATCCTCCGCCTTGCAGTGCTGGCACACTGGGTTCTAGTCCCGATCGGGGCGCCGGATTCTGTCCCGGTTGCCCCTCTTCCAGGCCAGCTCTCTGCTGTGGCCCAAGAGTGCAGTGGAGGATGGCCCAAGTGCTTGGGCCCTGCACCCCATGGGAGACCAGGAGAAGCACCTGGCTCCTGCCATCGGATCAGCGCAGTGTGCCGGCCCCAGCGCGCAGGCGGCGGCCATTGGAGGGTGTACCAACGGCAAAAGGAAGACCTTTCTCTCTGTCTCTCTCTCTCTCACTGTCCACTCTGCCTGTCAAATAAATAAATAAATAAATAAACAGCATATATTTGAGTTTTCCTTTTCCTGAAAAACTGTCATTTAATTGGAATGTTTAGCTCATTGATATCTAATACAATTACTATATGTGGTTGGGCTTAATTCTGTTTGTTTTCTGTTCCTTCTGTTCTTTGCTCTTCTTTTTTCTTTCTTGGTATTTTTTGAGACTGTCTTGACTAATGGCTTTTTGAGTAAATCTCCGTATTTCTAAAGCGGTGATGACAGAGATTACGATGTGTGTCCTTTACCTATCGTTGTCTAATTTGTCTAATTTGTGTCTTCTTGGTGAACCGACCCTTTTGTAATTATGAAGTCTTCTTTATCCCTGGATATGATACTTGTTCTGAATTCTACGTGACTACTATTTATAGAGTCACACTCAGTTTCTCATTTGTTGATTTAAACAGCATATATTGGACTATTACGTTGTGACTATTACGTTTGTGATGAAAGAAACTTGCAGTAGTACCATTCCACGGCACTTTTAGTTCTGTGTTGTCATAGATTTTTATTTCTACACGTGATATAAAACCCATGGTATGTGATCATTATTTTTATCTAAAAAGTGGTTTATATTTATTTATCCACACGTATGATATTTCCAGTGCTGTCAGTCATCTCTGTAGAGTTGGAGTTTTCCACCACGTCCCTTCGGCCTGAAGGAGCGCCTTTACCTGCCCCGGTTACGCGGACCGGCTAGCGAGCGGCCATGGCAGCTTTTAGTTGGCGAGGACATTGGATTCCACTCTTGCTTCGAAGGGTGGGAATGCGAGGGTCACCGCGTTATCTTGTGAGGCACCTGACGGGGGCGGGGGCAGCCACCCTTCCAGTCGGGGCTCCTCCGGATGGGCTGCGTCTCTTTGTCCTGGCTGCTTAGGGCTTTCTGTGTCTCTGGCGTTTCTCAGTTTGCCTGTGATGGGCCAAGTGTGGTTTGCGTTCTGCGTACAGTTTGCGGTGCTACTTGACTTGTATTTGACCAATATTTTCCCCTTTTCTCCGGCACATTTTCCCCGTTTCTCCTCCCTCCTCCCTCTCCCTCCCTCCGTCTCCCAGCACTGCAGTAACACACGTGTCAGGCCCAGGACTAGCGTTCGCAGGTTCTGGGGTGCTCTGTGTATGAAGTTGGTTGTCTCATTCTGTTCCAGTTGACAATTTTCTGTTAATCTGCCATCGGGTTCACAGCTCTCCTCTGTATCAGCTAGTCTGCTCCTCCTTTAATTTCATCAAGAAAACTTCTTTCCAGTCTATTTCTGATGCCGTAACTGGGGTTCGATGTGGTGTTTTAGCATTTGTGTCTGGCGAGGACATTCAGAATTCTCCCCTCTCACAGTGAGTGATGGTTAACCGCGTTCACTCTGTTGTGCACAGAACACCGGGGCTTGTCCCTGTAGCCCAGGGCAGTGCAGTGGTCTGGTGGGCAGCACAGTGCCCGCTGGCCCGTGTCTCCCCTCCCCCGCCCTCCTGCTCTCCCCACACTCTGGCCACCATTCGTCCGCTCTCCACTTCTGTGAAATCAGCGTGTTCAGGTTTCACCCGCAAGCGAGATCATGGAGCACCTGTCCTGTGTCTGGCTTCTCTCACTTCGCACGACGCCTTCCAGGTCCACCCCTGCTGTGGCAAATGGGAGGCGTCCACCCTTTCCAGGCCTGAATCTGCTGTCATGTCGACTGTGTCCGTTTAGGCGGATTCCGTGTGCTGGCCGTCGTGAATACGCTGCTGGAAACATAGGCATGCAGGTGTCTCTTCAACCTCCCCATCTCCGTTCCGTTGGGTGCGTGTGCAGTGGTGGGACTGCCGCACGTCGGGGAGTTCTCTTTGTAGTCGTGTAAGGAACCCCCATTTTCCATCACAGCTGCACTCATTTACATGCCCAGCGATTGCATGTAGAAGTCCCCATTTCTCCACGTCTGCCCCAGCGTTTGTTATTCTTTCTCTTTTTGGTAAGAGCCGTTCTGACTGATGTCTCGCCGTGGCTTTGACTTGCATTTTCTGATGCTTAGTGGTGGGGAGCTTTCTTCATACGTCTGTTGACCATTTGTGTTTTCTGTGGAGAGATGTCTGCTCAGGACTTTAGCCAGTTTTAAAGAGTTCATTTCATTTTATTTGAAAGGTAGACAGACAGACAGGCACACAGTGTGCTTCTATCCACTGGCTCACTCCCCAAACGCCTGCAACAGCCAGGGCTGGGCCGGGTTGAAGGCGAGAGCCTGGAGCTCAATCCAGGTCTCCCATGTAGGTGGCGGGGACCCAAGTATGCAAGCTGCTGTCGCTGCCTCCCAGGGTGCTGGTTGGAAGTGGAACGGCCGGACTGAAGCCAGCAGTCTGGTAGGAGATGGAGGCATGCGAGTGCCACTTCACTGGCCCGCCCCTCTGCCCCTCTGCCCGTCTGCAGCTGATGTTCAAGTTGGCTCGTGTGTGATTGCTCTTGAGTTGTTTAAGTTACGGATTCTGGGTATTAACCCCTAGTCAGATGTGTCGTCTACAGATATTTTCTCCCATTCTGGAGGTCGTCTCTTAGCCCTGCTGAGCCCTTGCTGCGTGGACGCTTTTTAGTTTGATGTGATCCATTGGTCAGTTTTTGGCTTCTGTTGCCTGTGCTTTTGGGATTATAGCCAACAATTCTTTACCCAGGCTAATGTCCTGACCCATTTCCTCCATGGTTTCTCCTGTCAGTTCATCATTCCAGGCGTTACATTCACGTCTTTAGTCCACTCTGAGTTGATTTTTTTTGTGTGGTGAGATGAGGTGTCTGGTTTCATCCCTCTGTGCGTGTATATCCAGTCTCCTGGAACCATTCATTAGTGGGACCGTCCTTTCCCAGTGTGTACTCCTAGTATTTTTGTCAAAAATCAGTTGGCTGTGAGCATCTGCATGGGTTTATTCCTGAGCTGTTTCCATCGGCCCGTGTGTCCGCTGTTATGCCAACACCTTACCTTTTACTGTAGCTTTGTACTTTTGAAGTCAGGTTATATTGCATCTCCAGTTTGGTTCTTTGTGCTCAGTTTGCTTTGTCTGTTCAGGTCTTTTGTGGTTTCATACTGTGGTGGAATGAGAAGGCCATGTCAAGATGGCCGCTGGCAAGCCAGCCTCAGTTACTCAGGAATGGCTTCAGAACCCACCTGGCAACAGAGCCTACCTGGCAACAGACTGGGATTGGTTGGGGCATAGACCGCCCCTTGACCAGATTGGCTGTTTTGGCTATATAAGCTGCTGTACCAACTGAAATAAATGAGTCTGCTGGCTGCTCCCCTCTGGCCCACTTTCACCCGGCTCCCCGGGGTCTGTGTGGTGACTCCACGCCTCTTGCCCTCACCGCGCTCCTCCTCTCAGAACGAATCCACAGCAACATTATATGAACTTTAGAATGGTTTATTCTATTCTGTGATGAATGACATTGGACTTTTGAATCTGTAGATCACTTTGGATAAACAGATGTTTTAAGAGTATTAATTCTCCCACTCCATGAACATGGACATCTTCCCATTTATTTGAGACCTATTCAGTTCCCTTGTCAATGTTTTATAGGTTTTATTATAGAGATTTTTCACTTCCTTGGGTAAATTTGTTCTTCAGGTTGTTCCCCCACCCCACCTGGTGGCTATTATAAAATGGATTATTCTCTTGATTTATTTTTCAGACAAGTTTGCTATCAGCATATAGAAATTCTCTCTCTATTCAACAATTTTTAAAATTCAAGATGATGTTTTACAGTTCTAACCTTTTCATTTGCTTTCTTTTTTTTCCAAAATTTCCTCATGTCTTCATCTACTATATTAAGTTTTCCCTATATAGTCTTCAATAATTCCACTAATTTTTAAAAAAGATTTATCTTTATTTATTTGAAAGGCAGAGTTACAGAGAGAGGTAGAGACAGAGAGAAAGATCTTCCATCCACTGGTTCACTCCTCAGATAGTCACAACAGCCGGAGCTGCGCCAATCAGGAGCCAGAAGCCAGGAGCCAGGAGCTTCTTCCAGGTCTCCCATGTGGGTGCAGGGGCCCAGGGACTTGGGCCATCTTCCACTGCTTTCCCAGGCCACAGCAGAGAGCTGGATTGGAAAAGGAGCAGCCAAGACTAGAACCAGCGCCTATATGAGATGCCGGCCCTGCAGGCCAGGGCTTTAACCCACTGCGACACAGTGCTGACCCCTAATTTCAGCACCTTTGCTAAGTGTGGCTCTGTTTCTGTGGGTGCTGTTCTCTTCACTTTGGGACACATCCTTCCCCTCATTTTATGTACCTGGTAGCTTTCGTTAGATGCTAGACATTGTGAGGGGTGGCTGACATAAAGAACCACACTCACGCCTGGCACCAGCAATGCCAGCCAGCATTGGTGTGTTACACTGGTTCAATGAGCTCTACACCATCTTATTCAAATGCTGTATTTCTCAGTTAAAGGATTCCCACTCGGTTATCTGCCTCTGAATAGTGTTTTTTTTTTTCTCCAGCAGGAAGACTAATTCTAGAATTCTTTTGGATCTGTAGATTTTTGGCTTCAGGCTTTGTTAGGATGGTCCTTTCTTGGGCTTGCTTGTCACTCTACTGTGTAGCTTTTGGGATTTGGTCCTTACCATTACCAGGCTTCATCTGAACTCCAGCCTCTGCGTCTCCAATCCTGGGCAGCTGCTGAAATCTCTGCTCAGCTCCTTGAGGTTTGCACCTGGGATTTCCCTGGCTCCTTGGAGTCTGACCTCCCACTCCTGCTCTTAGCGTCATCCAGAGATCTGAAGGGAGTTCGCACACACACTTTGAGGCCTTAAAATTAATGTTTTAGACAAAATTTAGTTACGTATTTTTATTTTATTTGAAAGGCAGGTGGGGAGAGAGAGAGAGAGAGAGAGAGAGAGAGCGAGCAAGCGTCCATCTGCTGGTTTACTCCCCAGATGCATGCAAGAGCCAGGGCTGAGGCAGCAGGATCCAGAGCCTGGGTGCAGTGCAGTCCCCTGTGTCGGTGGGAGCAGAGCCTCCCTGCTGCCCCCCAGGGTGCACCTTAGCAGAGAGCTGGGTCAGAGGCAGAGCAGCCAGCACTTGAACCAGGCACAGCTGGATGGGAAGGGCATCCCGTGGCAGACTCGGCCACCACCACCCTGGAATTAATTCTTGGATTCTAGTATTTGTTTAGTGTGAATTCCCAACAGCGTGGGTGTGTGAATGTCTTTATAACTCATGACGTTGGCTTCCCAAAATCCTCCCCTGAATGTTTTGTCACCACCAGCACCGTGCGATAATTCTCTTCAGAAAAGCTTTGGCACTGTTGAATTTGCTTTTATTAATTTAACAGATTTGAAATGGAAATTGGGCATTTCATTAATGTCCATGACACAGGTTCCTAGACAGTGTCATTTTTACTTGCTTTTTTGGGTGTGTGCTGCCTGCCCATTTTTTGATAGTGTTTTTGATTTTTACAAAATATATCTAAGTCGTCTCTTAATTCATTTCTGCTATTAACTTTTGTGCCTGAAATTGTTTTCTTCTCCTTTAAAGTTTAGTTTCGGTTTGGATAAATAGAATTTTAACCAAATTAAGTTCTGGTACAGTATTTTAATTCTTTATACTGTTAATACATGTTCATTATAAAAATTAAAAAAATATTTTATTTACTTATTTGAGAGGTAGAATTACACAGAAAGAGAAGGAGAGACAGAGAGAGAGAGGTCTTCCATCCACTGGTTCACTCCCCAAATGGCCGCAATGGCCAGAGCATTGCCGATCTGAAGCCCGGAGCCAGGAGCTTCTTCTGGGTCTCCCATGCGGGTGCAGGGGCCCAGGAACTTGGCCATCTTCTACTGCTTTCCCAGCCCATAGCACAGAGCTGGATCGGAAGAGCAGCAGCCGGGACTAGAACCGGTGCTCACATGGGATGCAGGCACCACAGGCAGAGGCTTAGCCTACTACACCACCGCGCTGGACCCATTATAGAAATATTTAGCAAATTTGAAAAAGTTGCTGGTGACCCTCATCTTGATGGATTTCTTAGGGTTCTTTGTTTGTGCCCAGTGCTTTTTTCCCCCTTAACACTGAAAAAACATTTTTAATCTCATTTTTTCACATCACAATGTCACAAAACTATTCTCCCATTCTCTGATTGTTATCAAGTCTCTACCTGGCGTAGTGCGGGTGTCCGTGTAGCCACACGTTTGCCCGACAGTGTCAGCTGGCTTCCGCTGTGTGACGCGGCAGCACAGCACTTGGTGACATACAGCCGTGGGCATCTACCTCTTGCTCGCGCGTCCGTGGGATGGGGCGCAAGGCTGGAGCTGCGGGAGAAACAGGGGGGTGCGTCCTTCTCCTGGCCATAACAAGTCCTAGGTGACACGCCCAGTTCACACTTGCACTGTGTCATACCTGTTATCAGGCCACCGGCTGAATGTCACATGACCAACAGACCCATCCCATCCCCCTCCGCCCCGGGCACGGGGAGGAGACGCTGACCGCGTGACCGTGACATCGTGTGGATGATGGCACAGCTGTGGGGAGTGATGACGTGGAAGCAATAGTGGGGAATGTTCCAGTGTAACAGTTGTGGCCTCAGGTGCGGGAGGCGCTATGGCTGTCGCAGGAGTCCCGAAGCCTTGTGGGAGCTGAGGGGAGAGCTATTCCCTCGGGGTGAAATTCCACCAGACAGCGGCTTTTCCTTCATCGGGTTGTTCTGGGAGGGCTGAGTCCCTGGGGCACAAAGGCCAAGCAGAGGAGAGAAGGGATGCTGTCTGTGCAGGTCTCATCGTCTGCAGAGACGCCCTGGGCCTGCTCAGTGTTTCCCAGCCGCGTGCCTGGGCTGCCCGCCCCGTGAGCGCAGACTTGACCGACAGCCCTGGAACAGCGCGTGCACGGGAGATAAAACCTCCCCGGGCTGCCCCCAGTGTGGCCTTCCTGTGGGCGCACCTGCCCAGCCCCCTTCTAAGACCTCTTGTTCCTTCTACTCGAGGTTAGGTGCTCGAAACACCTCTTACCTCTTCCCCGTGCAAGTCTCCACTCCGGTTCCATGCAGTCCTTAGCAGAGAGGCTGTTGAGCAGGCAGAATTATTTTACTTTCATAAACTGTATGCCAGCGTGGTACATATAAACATCTTAACCAGCAGAGCTCTAATATTTAAAAGTGTTGCTAATTGAAAAGGCAAAAATTTAGTCTCATTGTTTTAATTGGGACTGTTGTTGCTTAGTGAGTTGGGATATTTTCATACGTGGTTGTTACTATGAGACCGGAATTGAACTGTTTGTAAAAAGATTATTTGAAAGGCAAGGTGACAGAGAGGTTAGGGGATGAGAGAGAGAGAGAGAGAATATCTCCATCTTCTGGTTTAGTTCCCACATGGCTGTGATGGCCAGTTCGGGGTCAGGCCAAAGCCAGGAACTGGACCTCCATCCGGTCCCCCACATGGGTGCAGGGACCGCAGCACTTGGGCCATCGTCCACTGCTTCACAGGCGCATTCGCAGGGAGCTGCATCAGAAGCCGAGCAGCCAAGTCTTGAAGAGGCTGAATGTCACATGGGATGTTGGTGTTGCGAGTGGCAGCTTAAGCCACTGTACCCCAGCGCCGGGCCCTAGAACAGGACTGTCGGTCTTTACCCCGAACAGCCCCTGCCTGTGGTTAGTGGGACGCCCATCCATCCAGAGGCTCACGCCAGAAGGGGTTTGCCCTGCCCCCGGCAGCAGGGTCATCCTGCCGGCTGTTGCTCCCGCGCTGTCACTCTGGGACTCCCCCTTGCTCTCAGTGGGGAAGCCAGAGGATCAGCCTCTGCAGTTGAGGTGTAAGTGATGTTTCCTACGCCTGCACGAGGAGGAGCCCAGCCAAGCCCGTCAGCACCCTCAGCTCTCCTGCACAGGCGGTGAGCACGCCGGCAAGCCAGGCTCCTGCCTGACGTGGGGTCTACGGTGGCTCTCAGTCAGCTTGTGACCAGCTGTAGCACTGGATCTCCAGAACCCCTTCGTGTGTTGTCTGACACTTTGCACCTTTTCACCAGCATCTTACCCATCTGCAGCCCTGATGGCTGTCTGTTCATTGTCAGTTTCTCTGAGTTCGTTTTGTTTTAGATCCCACGTGGAAGTGAGACGATTTGGTATTTGTCTTTCGGAACCTAGCTCACAACACAGTGTCCTCCGGAGTCATCCCTATGGTAGCAGAAGGTAGGATGTCCTTCTTTTTATTTAGGCTGTGGTATTTAAGGCCGAATAGTAGACACGCAGGCCACGTTTCGTTGTCCACTCATCTGTCAATAGACGCCCGATGGATCCTGAATCTCAGCTGTTGTATCACTGCAGTCTGTGTGGGAGTCCTGCTGTTTCTTCAGCCTGCTGATTTGATTTCCTTTGCTGTGTGCCCAGAAGTAGAATGACTGGGTCATGTGGTATTTTTGTGTTGAGTTTTCTGAGAAGCCGCCATTCTGTTTCCATAATGCCTGTCCTAATCTGTATTCAACCATAACAGCCATTCAACAGGTGATGGATCATGTGATTTAAATTTGTATTTCCTGGAAGATTAGTGAGGATGAACGTTATTCATGTACCTATTGGCCATTTGTATGCCTTCCTTGGATCAAATATCCATTCAGGCGTTTAGCCTGTTTTATTCAGTTTTTTAGTCTTCACTTGGTTTGAGTGAGCCCCTCACGTGTTTTGGATGCTCCCTCTTAGCCGAGGTCTGGTTTGCAAATGCGTTTTCGTGGTCCCTCCCGTCTCCCCCTCTGCTGCACAGATGCCTCCTCTGAAGTACCCCCACTTGTTTGCTTTTGCTTCTCTCTCTTGTGCGTTTGGTGCCCTGTGAAGCCAGGACCCACAGGGAGCATTTTCTGCCATTTTTTGACTCCAAGTCCATGTTGAAGGTGCCGTCTGTCTCATTCCGTTCTTCTGCAGCTCCAAGCCGCCTCCCCCACCTGCACCATCGCCGTGTGTGGAAGAGGCCGCGCTGGCCTCGCTGTGCGCTCCTGGTGCCCTTGCCAGAGGTGCGGCCAGCCTCCCTACCGTGCTTCCTCTGGGTCCAGACGGCTTGGGCTGCTCCGGATCTTTCGTGGTTCCCTCCTGATTTCAGGCTTGCCTTTTTTCCATTGCTGTGAGAAATGCCACTGAAATTTGAACGCGGTTGAATCTATAGGCTGCTTTGAGTTGTAGTGACATTTTAGCACCGTTGGTTCTTCCAGTCCCTGAATATGGCACATCTTCCCATCCAGTTGCTCTGATCAGTGCCTCCTGGTTCCGTGTGTAGGTTTCCCCTCCCTTGGTTACACTTCTTCTATTTTATTCTTTTTGATGCGATTGTAAATGGGACTGTCGTCTGAATTTCCCTTTGTTCGGTTAGTGTATCGAAATGTAACTGACTTGTTTTGTTGATTGGGTGCCCGGGGAGTTTATTGCATTCACTTGTTAGTGCCAGCAGTTGGTGGAGGCTTCAGGAGTTTCTACATACCAGATCGCGTGTGGTGTTGCGAGGAGTGGGGGGGTGGGGTGGCGAGGTGTAGGGTGAGGGGGTAGCGGGGGGGGGGGGTCCTGTATGTTTCACCTCCATTCCCTCAGCCTCTGCTGCCTGCTGGCTCAGTCCCTGGATACGAGGGCTTCAGAAGGTTCCTGGGCAGTGTGGGTCATGACAGACCACACAGTGTGTGTGTGTGTGTGTGTGTGTGTCTACCTAAAGAAACTTTTCCTTTAGTTCTGTCTTCCAGGAACTTTCTGAAGAGCCACCTTATTTCCTTTCTGGCACATTGTAGCCCCAGATCTCTTTGCATTTGTTCATTTGGGAGACCCGGTACATTTTGTGTCTGTCATAAAAATAACACCTTTCACAGTAAAAATTAGAAAACTCCCCAAAGTCACTACCATGGTCCTTACTTTGGGTGGAAAGCGATGTTAAATCTTGCTGTATTTCCTGAGAGGGTTTCTTTTTTCCCCTTGCGTGAGCATTTTTTAAAATGTGTTCATTTTGCAGAATCATTTTACAACTTTTAACTTTTCCCTTGTGATTGGTACGTATTTGTCATGCAGTGCTGGCAACTTGTACAGAATATTTTTGATGATTTCCAAATGTTAGGTTAAATGAATTTACTTGTTTTACTTAGTTTATTTTTATTGGACTCTGTGTCACTGCCACTTTATGTGCAACCATGAGCGGCCCCGTGACCAGCACCCTGCACTTGTCACAGTCTCTGTCTTTTAGGTCACTTCCTTGAGCAGGTTTTCTAGAGTAAAAAGGTTCGTGAGTGGGTTCGGAGCTCTCGGATTTTGTCAGCTCTCCTTGGAGAAGCCTCGAGGTGGGTAAGAGCCGGTTCAGTTGCCGCTTCCCTCCCTGGCCGTCTCTAGACGTCAGCACTCCCTTGCTTCCAGTGTCGAGTGAGACGTTTGGTTCTTGGTTTGTGGCGTGAGCCGGGGAGAGGCGGCTGGATGCGGGGAGAAGGCAGGCTCTGGGCTGGGCTGTGTTTCCAGCTCTGGCGCGGGCACTTGTTGCCAAGGGACTGTGGCAGGTGCCTCACTGGCTGCGTTTGTCAGCATCCTGTCATTACGTCCACTTGGTGTTAAGGGCTAAGTGGACACGCGCATCACTGCTGTTTTAAGCTACTGAGGACTGAACGTCACCCAGGAAACAGTACGCAGCCCGGCGCGGATGCCTGTACATTTCAGAAGCACCCGTTTGCCGCCTGCTCCGGCTCCCGGCTCCTGGCTCCCGGCGCCCTCTGCGGCCCTGCACTCGGCCCCCTGGCTCTGTGAGGTGTCCTGTGTCTCGCATGCAGGTTGCTTTGGTGATTCGATGGCTTCCTTCCGTGTTTGGCCGCATCTCTCCTAGAACGAGTTTCTGTGTTTTGGTCCGCTTGTCTGTACGAGGGCAGAGGCTGCTGCACGTGGCCCTGGCCGTGGCCGCCTGTGGGTTTCACTGAGCACCGGCTGCCGGGCCGACCCCGCCCTGCAAACAGACGCTAGTGCCGTGTGGGTCACCCGGAGATGTTGATCTCAGCTGGTGAGCGGTGGTGAGGGATGGACAGCAGCCCAGACGGTGTCAGCAAATTCCGATCCTCCCCGATGACTGGAATATTTTGGAGGCAGGAAGGACGATGTACATGAAGAATTTTTTTAAAAAGATTTGAACAGTTTTTAATGCCATGAAAAAATAGTCACAATAAAAATCACATTCGTGGGGCTGGCGCTGTGGCGTAGCGGGTAAAGCCGCCACCTGTGGCCTAGTGGGCTAAGCCTCCATCCACGGTGCTGACATCCCAATATGATTGCCAGTTTGAGTCCCGGCTGCTCCTCTTCCATCCAGCTCTCTGCTGTGGCCTGGGAAAGCAGTGGAAGATGGCCCAAGTGCTTGGGCCTCTGCACTCACGTGGGAGACCTGGAGGGAGCTCCTGGCTCCTGGCTTCGGATCAGCCCAGCTCTGGTGTTGTGGTCACTTGGGGAGTGAACCAGCAGATGAAAGACCTCTCTCTCTGTGTGTCTCTGCCTCTCTGTAACTCTGTCTTTCAAATAAATTAATTAAAATAAAATAAAATGAATTGTATTCGTGGCAAGATGCCAAGAATGGAAAGATCATGGGGTACTCAAAATGTGGGCGAGGGGTGTGTGGGCAGAAATGAGCTCTGGATGGAAGGGCTTTGGGATTTTATTCTCTGTTCCCTGTGATGTCTGCGTTTTCTTTTAAAATTCGTCTATGCTGACAGTGAATTAGTTTCCTTTTTGGAAAAAAAATCACTTGCACAACACTGAGGAAATCAAGTCTGTAGCATGGACATGGCCCTGTGGCTTCATGAGTTACATGGACGTGGCCCTGCGGCTTCATGAGTTACATGGACGTGGCCCTGCGGCTTCATGAGTTACGTGGACGTGGCCCTGTGGCTTCATGAGTTACGGGTACATTGTTCCTCCTGCCTCCCGGAAGAATCTTCTTTTCTAAAGACAACCTCTTATGGCTCTGCCGGAGGAGACCCCGGAATACAGGGGGTCCGAGGTATCAGCAATCTCTGGGCCAAAGGACTCCACGTGCCGTTCTTCAATCAGTATTTACTGTGGTAGCAAGGGCGGCCAAGGTGTCGAGAAGAGCACCCATCAGCTCCTGGGTTGTTAACTGTGCTTTAGCTCAGCATTTCCCAGGGTGTGCCTGAGAGACACTGCTCCTCCAGGTTCCTGTGAACAAACGCTTCCGAGGTGAGAGCCAGGCAAGGGGGGCTGGGGCTGTGGTGTAGCGGATAAGGCTGCCACCTGCAGTGCCGGCATCCCATATGGGCGCTGGTTCAAGTCCTAGCTGCTCTGCTTCTGATCCAACTCTCTGCTGTGGCCTGGGAAAGCTGTGGAAGAAGGCCCAAGTCCTTGGGCCCCTGCACCCACATGGCGCATGGGAGACCTGGAAGAAGCTCCTGGCTCCTGGCTTCGGATCAGTGCAGCTCCGGCCGTTACGGCTAATTGGGGAGTGAACCAGAGGAGGAAGACCTCTCTCTTTGACTCTCCTTCTCTCTCTGTAACTTTGACTTTCAAATAAATGAATGAATAAATCTTTGAAAAAAAGAGAGCCAGGCAGGGGAAGCCTGCAGCGTGGTTCCCTGCTCAGGTCACAGTCTGGAAAGAGCTCCGACGAAGCTCCCGGCTCTCACAACTACGCGCTGGGGGCCTTTACTGGAGGTTCCCACGCCTCTGTGTCCTGGTGTCTAAGCACATCGTACGGCGGTGTGAATGTCGAGTGAAGTCATCGATGGAGAGACGTCCAGCATGATCCCTGGCCACACGTCCGTGCTGGAGTTACTTTTATACTCTCCTCTCCTCTTGATGTTGCACAGGATCAACCTCATAGCCCATGGAGGATGCTGAGGTCCCCCAGGAAGGAGCCACGGTGAACTTTGTTTAGCCGCACGTTACAAACTTTGTTCCATGACAGGTGCCGCACCTGTTGTCTTGTCATTGAGCCAGGGACTTGACAAACACATACCGGTGACATGGCTGTGCTTGGTTCTGAGGAATTTTACTGCAAAACTCAAGTGCACCCCCCACCCCACCAAGTGCACCCCCACCCCACCCCCCACCATGTTCACCAGAAACTCCAACAGGACCTTCGTGAAAGCGGCTGAGTTAGGAACTTTGGCTTCTGCCATAAAACAGTGAGAAGTGACACAGTGTGTCAGAAACAACGTTTTTGAAGCTCTAGAAGCTAACCCTAGGGGAAGTTTATTCAGGCAAAGCAGCAATCAGGGTTTGGTATTTCCGTTTACCCTCGTCTCGTTCCTTTCAGTGGCTCAGCAGTAGCCTTGAGGAAGCAGCACACATTCTTGGGCTGGAGGGCACAGAGCAGACCTTGTTCATGAAGAACGGAAGCCTTTGGGTGCATCTGCTGGGGAGACCGGCTGGAAGGGCTCATCTGTATCACACCTGACTCAGGGTTTGCCCCCTGCTACCTGGGGGGAGGGAGAGGAATTGTCACCAGCATTTATGGGCTCCTGTTTTCATCTCAGGAGATGATCCGTAACATTTGGCTCAAACAAGAGACTGAAAGCTTTGGGAGAAAGGCTGGAGAACCAAATGCCTCTGGAAAAGCCCCCACTGGTTCCTGCAGGGCTTGCCCAGGGCCATGCACAGGCTCCAGGAATACCAGAGGAGGCTGTGAGAGCCCACCCCTGGCTGACCTGGGGGTCTGGTGCCAGCAGGAAGTGAAAGCTAAGGCAGAGCTCTAGGACCAAATATCTTGTGTTCCAACACACATGTGCACACACACACATACATGCACACACACATGTGTACATGTGCACACACACATACATGCACGCACACATGCACACAGAGCCCTTTCAGCGACCACACATGATAAGGAATATGGTTTACCCAACTAGTTCAGAAAAGTCACTACTAGGAAGTGACTTTAAACTGGAAATTTCAAAAGTGTTGAAAAAGCTTAAGAAAACCACATCCAATGGACAGGACAGTATGAGAACTACATCTCAATAGAGAATATCAGCAAGGAAAGACAAGGCGTAGAACATTCCCGATGCCATTTCTGTCCTGAAGGCATTACCAAGAGGAACTGAGTGCAGGCATGCATTTCCCACGGACTTTTTAGGAAGAAGCCACACAAGCGTTTTGGAGTTGAGCAGCGCGGGGGTGGAGATGAAGGGTTCCTCGGAGGAGCTCCCTCGCAGATCTGAGCAGCCGCAGAAAAGAATCAGGAGGCGTGAGGATCTTGTTGGTTCCTTGGGATCCAGCCTCCGGGCCCACGAGGCACAGTGGGCGTCCCAGCAAGAGGGGGAGGGACCATATGCAGGTAGTAGCAGTCAGAAATGGCCCACGAGGCACCGTGGGCGTCCCAGCAAGAGGGGGAGGGACTGTATGAAGGTAGTAGCGGTCAGAAGTGGCCCACGAGGCACAGTGGGTGTCCCAGCAAGAGGGGGAGGGACCGTATGCAGGTAGTAGTGGTCAGAAATGGCCCACGAGGTACAGTGGGCGTCCCAGCAAGAGAGGGAGGGACCGTACGCAGGTACTAGCGGTCAGAAGTGGCCCACACCGGATGAAGACCTCGAGCCCGCACGTCCGAGCAGTCAGGGAATTCCTGGTGAGGTCCAGAGACCCCGCTTGGGCTAATCAAGCCGCTGAAAGGCAAGGACGGAGAATTCTGAGATCATCGGGTACAGCGGGGGGAGTGGCTGCTTTCTCAGCAGATTCTGGGAGCCCTGCTGGCTGCCAGAGCTCGTGTTCAGAGTGCTGAGTGAGAAAACTGACAGTAAACAAAAAACCTGTGTATTTGGAAAAACCATCCTTCCGAATCCAGGCGGGGCAGGCGTCGGGGCGCAGTGCGTGCAGTCGGTGCTCGGGGGACCCTCGGCCCGTTTCAGAGAGCCCGGGGCTGAGTCCCCACTCGGATTCGGATCCAGCTTCCTGCTGGTGCAGGCCCCTGAGGGAGGCAGATGACGGCTCAGGTGGGAGACCTGGATGGAGTTCCTGTGCCCCTCATTAGGGCTGGGGTGTGAACCAGAGCGTGGAGGATTCCACTCCCACACCTCGCTCCTTCCTTTCAAATAAATCAAAGCAAACATCGAACAAAATCCAGGCAAAAGAAGATAAACGCAACGCAGGAGTTTTCTGCTGTGCACCCAATGCTGATGAAGAGAGTCGTTCAGGAGTGAGTGTCAGCACAGTGCCCCTGCCTGCGGCCTGCCCGAGGACAGCAGTAGGAGAAGCTGCAGAGGGGAGAGGAGAGACAGCACACGTGTGTTCCGTGCTTGTGAGCCTTCTTTTTCTACACACACATACACACACACATTTATTTATTTACTTGAGAGGCAGAGTTACAGACAGAGAGGGGGAGAGACAGAGAGAGGTCTTCCATCTACTGGTTTGCTTCCCAAATGTATGCCATGGCTGGAACTGGACCCATCTGAAGCCAGGAGCCAGGAGCTCCTTCCAGGTCTCTCACATGGATGCAGGGTCCAAAGACTTGGGCCATCTTCTGCTGCTTTCCCAGGCCACAACAGGGAGCTGGATCAGAAGAGGAGCAGCTGGGACATGAACCAGTGTCCATATGGGATGAAGGCACTGCAGGTGGAGACTTGGCCTGCTTGCTGCATGCCAGCTCCCTTTTCTACCTGTGTGTAGACAATTGCATACACTTGCGTTGTGGCCATCCTGTGTCTCCTGGGAATTTGCTGTGGACGTTGACAAGGGTGATGGGAAGTGAGGGACATCCCCACCGGTTGCCCCGGCCGCACACAGAAGTCTGGCAGACGCTGGATGAGGAGCCCCGGGTAGGGTATATTTCCGTATGCAGTGTCTACATTGCGGTTACGTCATCGGGGACATGCTGTGATGACGTGTTCTCAATCACTCCAAGTCATGTTTGTTGATAATTTTGATGGTGATTACGACTTAGCGGGCAGACAGGTTGCCAATGAAGTGAAGAAAAAAAATCAGGGCTGGGCGTTCTTCCAGGGATTTCATAGTGGTGGGGGGTGAGTGATTTCAGCAGTTGCTTTCCTGTGCTTTCTGTTTGAGAAGAATCTTCTACAACAAGCAGGTGCCGTGCCAGGAAACACGAGACTGAGAATGCCTGGGTCCTGTTTTCCGTGACGATCATGTGCTGTGACACCCGGGAAGCACTGGTTAAAACATCATTCTCCTGGGAACGCTGAGGTTTGGGTCTCGGAGGTGGCCCTGGAGGATTTCACACAGCTGCGGGGAGGTAGGCAGGGTGACTTCTGGGCGCTGTGGATTTCCTGTGGAGAGGATTGAGCGCATCCTCTGCTTCCCCGCCTGGTCGCTGTTCGTGGTGCTGGAGGAGCCAGCAGGCCAGCGGCTGCGCTTCTGCATCACCGCTGTGGAGCAAGCGTGACCACATAACCCGAGGGAGTCGATCTCCAGGTGTCCCTCACTCCAGAGCGCGTTTGGTCTGCAGAGAAAACCTTGGCACAGGCCCAGCACCCCTCCCACGCGGGTGGGCGCCCTCCCTCTGTGTGGAGGTGCCCGAGGGACTGTCTTGTCTTTGGAGTTTGCAGAGTAGCGTTGATCAGGTGCTCAGCCTTTGTGATGGCGTTTAGTCTGTTGGGTCATTTTTCCAAACTTGTTGTCCTCGGCACCTGCTGGAGCCCGTGGGGACACGCGGCAGCTCACCCGAGCTGTGGGAAGGGGGAGGGTGGCGTCCTCCTTGGTCAGCCCAGGTTCAGAGACCCCAGCCCCTGTGGGAGATGGCAGCTCCGTGCTGCCGCATGGGTCTGATGGCTGCCAAGGGGAGGAAGGACAGGGGCGAGTGCTAGCACTAGCGAGCGAACCGGATTTCCATGGCGTTGGCTGTGTGCGGGCGGAGAGTGGACAGACGCTTAGGGAGCTACTGGAAAATACAGACGCTTCCCACGTGGGAGCGCCTTCAGCCAGCATGAGACCCCTGGAGGGAGGTGTTTTATTCCCAGTCTACAGGGGGGACATTAAAGCTGGAAACAGGAGGGACTTAGCCAGCTCCCGAGTGCCCGAGCTGGGATTCCAGCCCCGCTGGGTCCAATTCTGACAGCCGGCTTTGGGCTTCTCATCTGACTGTTGCATCAGGGATCTGTAATCTCGTGTGCTCGCAATGGCTTTCCTGCCCGTGGCGTTTGTCCTGTGGATGGGAAGGGGAACGTGAGATCTGCCGTTTGCTGTTGGATTCCTGCCTTACTTGGCCGTGAGCACGCTCTGCCGTGGTTGCAATGTCCCCTCCGGAGCCCGTGTTGAAAGGCCCTGGCCATTGCAGTGGTGTGAAGAGGTGATGGGGTCCCAAGGCTCCACACTGATGGACGGGTCCATGCCCTTGTAGCAGCGTGGGCTTGTTCCCGTGGGAATGGCTCCGGAGGCCACAGGGCTCCATCAGCAGGCTTGTCGGCACACCCACCAAGGAGGACCCTCTGCTTGCCCCTTGGCAGACGGCTGGGGTCTCGCCACGCATCCCCACTCCCCCCCGCCCCGCCAGCTGTTCTGAATGCCTGGGCTTCTGCACTCTGCAGTTCAGCCAAGAGGAGGAAGTCGGGAGCCCGGGCTCTTTTTGTGAAGTGACATGCGAGTTGTGGTGCTAACTTGGGTGACTCCAACCCGTCTGCTTTCAGAGGAGTCATTTTGATGGTTTCTGAAGGCTTTTGAAGGGGAGCTCTCCAAATGAGACCCCGGTCGCTCACTCATCGGTCATCTCGATGTGCAGTCCAGATGTGCCTGCAGGCTGGACATCAGGAGGGGACTGGCAGGTGCAGGGTGGCCGTGGCCAGCATGAGTTGCCTCTGCCCCACGTGAGCTCCCATCCACCAGCTGGCTGGCAGGCGCTTAGGCACAAGTGTGCACGCTGTCTTGAGGCCTTGGCTAGCACCTGCCGTGGCACCAGTCCTGCCACACTCTACTGCCCCAGTCAAGTCTCCACACCAGCCCAGAGCCATGGAGTGCAGACGAGACTCCGTCTTTATGGGCAGATCTGAAACGTGGCCTGGTGAAGAATGTGGGCTGGAAAGCAGTGAAGAAGTGGGTGTTGGAGCCGGTGGGCTGGAGCAGAGCTCTGTGCACAGTGGCGCAGGGGAGGTAACAGGAAGTGAGAGAGGAGCTTCATGAATTATTCATGGCACAGGAAGACCCCGAGTATACCCAGGGGCTCCTCACCATCCCAGTGTCTCTCGGTTGAAAACCAGAGCTGATTCCCCGGTTACAAACCCTGTCAGCCACAGAGAGGGGCGGACATGCCGTCTGGGGGGTTTAGCACGAGTGTGCGGTGTGTGTGTGCTGAGCGTCTCAAGTGACTCTCATGGCCATCGCCATGAAGTGCACCTGTTCCTTCTCACAGTCGTTCTGTGAGGCAGCCCTGCTAGCCCCATTTTACAGGTGAGGAGACTGAGACCACCTGAGACATGAATTGCTCAAGGTCTCCTTAGCGACTAGGAGATGGGCCAGGAGTCTAACCCCCGCCCCCGGAAGCCACACCTTGGGCCCTGTTCTGCCTCTGACTGGTTTCTCACCAGGCCTGCAGTTGTGTGGCCCCAGTGTGTGACTGTATGTGTGTGAACGTTCATGTGTTCGCAGCCACACAGGCTGGTCATGGGAAGTGCCGGGGCAGGGTCTTGGCTGAGACATAGAGGTAGGCGAGGGGGAGGTAGAGAAAGGCTTAGTGGTGGGGGCTGGTGCTGTGGCTCAGCGGGTTAAAGCCCTGGCCTGCAATGCCGGCATCCCTTATAGGCACCGGTTCTAGTCCCGGCTGCCCCACTCTGATCCAGCTCTCTGCTATGGCCTGGGAAAGCAGTAGAAGGTGGCCCAAGTCCTTGGGCCCCTGCACTCACGTGGGAGACCCAGGGGAAGCTCCTGGCTCCTGGCTCCTGGCTTTGGATCAGCCCAGCTCCGGTCATTGCGGCCATCTGGGGAGTGAGCCAGCAGATGGAAGACCTCTCTCTCTGTCTCTACCTCTCTCTGTAACTGTCTTTCAAATAAATAAAATAAATCTTTAAAAAAGGCTTAGTGGTGGAGGTAGTCTGTGAATTTGACGTCAAACAATGGCTGGGATTTCAGAGTAAAGTTGGCTGGGAGAACATTCTAAATGTTCTGTTCTACCCACAGGATGAGCACTGTGTAAGAAATGTGTGTGTGGTGGTCGCCAGCCCAGCTGCCGCTGGGGACAGCAGAGGGACGGGAGGGGGCCCTGTCCTCTCCCGAGCTCCTCTGTTGCCAGGAGGGGCCTGATGCAGCCAGGGTGGGCAGCCACTGCCTCGGTCCAGTGAGCGCCCGTGCTGGGGGCGGACAGATGGCTGGTGTTCTGAGAAGGCAGACGTGTGGGTCCTGATGTGGAATTTCAGGTTTTGAAAGTTTAAGTCCGCCAAGGTTTGACTGTGGTTTGGCTCCTGAGTTCATGGTGGACCTGTGGGGCTGGCGTGTTTTTTTTTTTTTTTTTTTTTTTTTTGACAGGCAGAGTGGACAGTGAGAGAGAGAGAGACAGAGAGAAAGGTCTTCCTTTACCGTTGGTTCACCCTCCAATGGCCGCCACCGCGCTGATCCGATGGCAGGAGTCAGGTACTTATCCTGGTCTCCCATGGGGTGCAGGGCCCAAGCACTTGGGCCATCCTCCACTGCACTCCCGGGCCACAGCAGAGAGCTGGCCTGGAACAGGGGCAACCGGGACAGAATCCGGCACCCCGACCGGGACTAGAACCCGGTGTGCCGGCACCGCAAGGCGGAGGATTAGCCTAGTGAGCCGCTGCGCCAGTGGGGCTGGCGTTTTAATCCATCCATGGTGTCCAGGAGGTGGCCCGTGGGAGGGTGGTTTTCATCAGAGCCTTGGTTCTAGAAGCCGGGCTGGGCCCAGCCTCCCCTCTGCTTCCTGGCTTACCCAAGATCCTTCTTCCACACACTTAGTCCTGGCCAGAGGCCAGGCCACGGGGCCACCCAGTCCTGGAGTTGAATCTCCTCAAAGGACCTGAGCAAATCTCCATATTCCATTGGAGTTACAAAATCTGATAACACAATGTCTAATTCAGTTCCTTTAAATAAATGATTTATTTTCATTTGAAAGGCAGAGAGAAGGACACACACACACACACACACACACAAATCTTTCACCTGCTAGTTCATTCCCGAAATGCCTGCAACAGCCAGGGCTGGGCCAGGCCACAACCAGGAGCCAGCAGTTCCATCTGGGCCTCCCACGCGGGTGGCAGGGGCCCAAGCACTTGAGCCATCACCATTGCCTCTTAGGGTAAGCGTTAGCAGGGAGCTGTGTTGGAAGCAGAGTGGGGACTTGAACCCAGGCTGTGGACCTGCCAAGCGGTGTCTCAAGCTCTGGGCCCAATGCCCACCTCTGATCCAGATAGAAATCAGAGGCTCTCTGTCCATAACCTGTGGTGTGAGGCATGGTGAGCCCTCGCCAAGCCCATGTAGCGATGCTGCGTAGCCGGCAGCCAGGGCTCTCGGTTGCCATGGTGCAAGTGACTCTGCCACGGTGAGCATCAGGCCGGGAGACGGTGACACTGAGAAGGTGGCCGCTGGCCAGAGAGGTGGCATCGGAGCACTGGTGCAAGGGTCAGGGTCCCACTCAGCCTTGGGGTGCAGCGTTGCAGGGAGATTTGGGGTGCACCGGCACTGCCTGGGAGGGGCTGCCCTCAAGCCAGGAGGAAGGGAGGGAAGAGGCAGAGAAGGGAAGAACTAAAATTGCGCCTTTTGTCGAGGCCAAAAGAAAGACATTGTGCTCACACAAAGAGGACGACGGGTAATTAAGGTTCTCATTGATCTGAAAGTTCGTCAGACCTCGGTGGTTTATTCAAGAATGGAGTGATAGAAATTATTCCTTAATCGCTGTCTCTGACACAGCAGAGACCGTCTCCGTCTTGTTCCCCAATTACAGTTAATACCGACTTTCGCTTCTGAAAGAGGTTTTCTGTTTCTTTTTTGAAAAAATTCAAAGCATTTCTTTAATTTGCATTTCTGCCCTCTGGGCTGAACCACAGACTGTGCCGTGAATACGCTGCCACCAGAACTCCTGGCTGGTGCGGATGCTGGAGACAGCACAGCCACAGTAAAGCGCTCTGAACGGGTCCTAATTTTAACTTTTGGATGGATCAATCCCAAACACCGGAGTGCACGAGGCTCAGGTATAAAGCTTGAAGAAGTGGACCCCTGGCCCGAGGCCAGCCACCATCCACAACAGCGTTAGCGGCTCCACGTGCACCCTCCATCCGCCCCCAGAGGCTGTCCTGCCCTGTTGCCAGTTTTCCAGTCTCGGCTCGGTAGAAGAGAGATGGTGTGCTATGCACCGCGCCACGCTTCACTACCCCAGCGAGGTCCGCGGCTGCCTGCGGCTTCAGGCCGTGGACTTGCATTGTTGGGCTCCACTGCTGGACCGAGCCGCACTGCATTTTCTCCTCTGATCCCTACACGCAGGTGAGAACAGGACAGCGCTCGCTGTGTGGGTGCGTGTCTAAGAGAGAGCTTTCTGGGCCGTAGCTGTGCCTGTCTCTCCTTTTTTTTCTTAAAGATTTATTTATTTCCTTGAAAGTCAGAATTACATGGAAAGAGAAGGAGAGGCAGAGAGAGAAAGAGAAACAGAAAGACAGACAGAGAGAGGTCTTCTATCCATTGGTTCACTCCCCAAATGGCCACAATGGCCAGAGCTGGGCTCATCCAAAGCCAGGAGCCAGGTGCTTCTTCCAGGTCTCCCATGTGAGTGCAGAGGCCCAAGCACCTGGGCCATCTTCTACTGCTTTCCCAGGCCACAGCAGAGAGCTGGATCGGAAGAGGAGCAGCCGGGACTAGAACTGGCGCCATATGGGATGCCGGCACTGCAGGCAGCGGCTTTACCCGCTACACCACAGTGCTGCCTACCCCTTCCCCCGCCCCCGTCTCTGTCTTGTGGCGCGGCTGCACGGTTTGCAGTTCCACCCGTGCCGTCCGCTCCACATCTTCACGGGCAGTGGTTCTTCGCTGGGGCTTTAGTGCTGGCTTTGCTGATAGGCGTTGCCGTGGCCCTCGGTTGCAGCCTTGATTTACATCTTCCATCGTGAACCGTGGTGAACACCTTGTAATATGATGATTTTCACGCAAGTGGATTTCTGTGAAACGCCTGTTCACGTCTCTTTAGCGGTTTCCCCGTGGTTTGTCTCTCGCCTGGTGACTCTTGGGAGTCCTTTGTGTCCTTTGGCACAGAGGATCTAGGATAGCAGTTCCTCCCGCGCGTGCTGAGGTGCTCTGTCGATGGACGGGAGTTCTTCAGCGTAATCTGTAATGTACTAGTCTTTCCTCTGTGCTCGCTTCGCTGCTTGGAGATTATGACAATATCCCCCAAAGGCCAAAGTCTCGCTCTTCCGTATCCTTTTCCCATTTTGTCCAGTAGGCTGGATCGTTGAGTAACATCAGCAGAAGGAGGCATTGTTGCCTTGTTGCTGATTTTGTCGGCGCTGCTTGTAAAACGTTACCATTAGAAAGGACGTTTGCCGGAGCGGCATTTAGCCTGGCAGGTTAGACGCCCACACCCCACGCCAGGGTAGCCAGGTTCGGTTCCCAGCTCCGTGCCGGTGCACACGCAGGGAGGCAGCGCTGGCGGCTCAGGTAACTGGCCTCCTGCCGCTCCTGTGGGGGCCTGGGTTGTGTTTCTGGCTCTTGGCTGCAGCCATGGCCATTGCGGGCGGTTAGGAGGTGACCCAGCAGATCGGAGCGCCTCTCCCTGCCCGTGTGTTTCTCTAGCCCTCAGACCAGCACATAAACATTTTAAAAAGGAAATGATGTTTGTTCCGGGTTTCTGATTGTCAACTATTACCACATTGTGGAAGTTTATTTTATTTATGGTTTTCCTCTGGAAAACTGATGGCCTCACTGCTCCTCCTCCGGTCTCCAACCTTCTTGGAATGCATGGAGTGTACAACAGATGTCTTCATCATGCTTGATCGGATTAGCAGTAGTTCCTTAATATTGTTCAGCCCGTACTCAAATTTCTTCCATTGTCTAAAACGTGGCTTTTATACATTATTTATTGAAACCAGTCCTAAGTAAAAGTCCGTCTGTTCTTTGTTTCTTACATGTTCTGTCTCTTAGTTTTCATTGTCTCCTTTAATCTACACTAGCTGTCTGTCTTTTTGTTTTTTATTATATATATATATATTTTTATTTGACAGGTAGAGTTATTGACAGTGAGAGAGAGACAGAGAGAAAGGTCTTCCTTCCATTGGTTCACTCCCCTAATGGCCGCCACGGCCGGCGCTGCACTGATCCCAAGCCAGGAGCCGGTGCTTCCTCCTGGTCTCCCATGCGGGTGCAGGGCCCAAGGACCTGGGCCATCCTCCACTGTCCTCCCGGGCCACAGCAGAGAGCTGGACTGGAAGAGGAGCAACCGGGACTAGAACCCGGGGTGTCTGTGCCGCACGCGGAAGATTAGCCTAGTGAGCCACGGCGCAGGCTAGCTGTCTGTCTTTAAGAATTGCTTTTCTGTGATGTTTTGCTGTGAAGGGTCGTTTATTAGTTGGTTTATTAGTGACTCCTTCTGCAGTTCTTTAATTTGTTGCCCTGGTCCTTGCTTGTCCTTAGAGCGTGTGGATCTGATGCAGAGGATAGTTCTCACCGTGTTTTTGGCTGGCCAGGCTACGCATGGTCATGAACACTGGGCTTTGTCGCTTTAGTGATCCGATGTTAGCAGTGCGTTAGGTAGTGACAGTCCGATCCCTTCCTCGTAAAACCCTCATCTGTCTTCCACCTGGTGATTTTGCTGTCCACCAGCGACCACTGCCAGCATTTGAGATGAACTGAGGAACTATGTGATGGAGAAGTTTATTTCCACCAATCCTTCCGTGCTCAGTAAGTGACAGGTCCCTGTCTCGCCTCTGCTATTTGGTTACGTTAAAGCAGAATTCACTGTAGCGTGGCAGAGTAAATCCTCACTTCTCACCCTTTATGCATCTGATTTCAGAGGAGTTGGAGCCTTTACCAATTCCAGCGCTATCCAGGGAATTTATTTCTCTTATTTTTTTAAGATTGAGGCTCATTGTGAATTCATTGTTTTTGGTAGGTTCCATGTATTTTAAGAAATTACAGGCTTATTTTTATATAAATTTTACTTGAAGCATAATGAACCTGCAGATGATTTCATGAATCATTACTAGAGAGCTCAGAGCAGCCTTCACGAGGCGGGCACATCTGGATGGCAGTTGCCGGGAGCAGTAAGGACAACGGTGCCAGACCCAGGCTCGTCTTCCTGTTGCCTTAGATGCACCTGCTCCCAGGAGTAAGCACTGCCCTGCCCACCTCCTCACCATTGAGCTTACTCCTGGTCTGGAACTTCATATAAATGCATCCCATGGTGTCTCATTCATGCGTGACTTCTGTTCAGCGTTGGGTTTCTGAGGGATCACCTGTCCTGTTTCATGCAGCTGTGGATTGGTTACTGTTGCTGCTGCCTTGTGGTCCAGAGTTTGAATTAGGCCATAGCTTCTCACGCTGCTGTTGATGGGACTGGAGTCGTTTCCAGTATGAATGTTGCTTTGTCTTATGCATGTTTTTTATGTACCTGCTGTTGTTTGTTTGTGTACTTTGGAGGGCAATGGCCAAGTCATAGTGAATTTTCAGCCTTGGCTGGCACTATCAAGTAGTTTCCCAAAGCTCGTGTTTTGGTATCAAGATTATGCTGATATCGGAAGCACTTTGGGAAGCGTTCCCCTTTTCTGTTCTCTAGAAGAGTTTGCGTAGTTTTGGTGTTTTTTCATTCTTCAATGGCGGAGTTCACCATTGAGGCCATTCAGACTTACATATGATGGAACAGGTCATTATAGATTCCATTTCCTGGTAGACACAGGGCTGGTCATATTTTCTGCTTATTCTTTGGTCTGCCAAGCGGTCAAGAGACTTGCAGAGAGGGCAGTTCAGGTTCGTGTGGCATGACAAGTGATTTCAACTCCAGATTCAAGTTCAAGTTCTTGTGGCATTCCACATCTTTATACATCTTGTGCTTTGGGATCACCTGCAAACCTAAGCTCTTGGCGATGTTGTGGGCCTGTTCAATGCATCAAGCAGGCTCGTTTTCTCCTCGCTAGAGCCACAGGTAGAAACCAGGGTAAAAAATGCAGAAGACCAACCAAAACAATAATTAGGAAAGAATAGTTATATTTAAGTCTGAAGCACTCGTTAGTCTCGAAGAATGGAAACCTTAAAAGGCAATTTATATGCAGACACTCGTAAGGCTGGCGGTGCACCAGGCTGCATCCGTTATGAGCCACCAAAGACCACCAGCGGGGAGGATTTTCCTTTGCCTTTTTCCCCTCCTAATTGCCGCGCCTTTTCCAGCTTCCTTGTCCAATTAATGCAGATGGAAGCCGTGTTCTTATCCAGAGCCTTGTCCGGCGACAAGCCGTGTGCTTTCATCCCGCCAGCTCTGACCTGTCAGAATCTCAGAATGTCAAAGCCGGAGGAGCCCTCCGGTGCTGTGCGCATGCATTCATTTTCTTAATGAGGAAGCTGACGTCTGGGAAGGAGAAGGGGAATTTTTGGGGTTAGCTATCCATGCATCCACCCACCCACCCACCCATCCATCCATCCATCCATTTACTTAACAGATGTTTATTAAACAATGAAGGACACAAAGATAGGCACGTGCCCTTGTTGTAGATAGACAATGAGTTAATCAATACATTAAGTTAGAGGACGTGTTGTGTGCTTGGAAGGAAATACACAAGGTTCTGTGGTAGAAAACGCACGGTCCACTTTGATGGTTGTGTTGTCTCAGTTTGAGTTTCCCTGTGAGTGGATCCTGAGACAAGGATCTACGTACAAGTAGCTTGTTTAGGATGTGGTCCCAAGAAGCATCGGGCAGAAGGGCACATGAGGCAGGGGAGAGAAAGCAGCCCATTAAAGGTGTGTGACCTTGCAGGTCATACAGAGGCCAGCCTGTGGGCTCTAGGAGGCAGTGGCGAGCATGCCTCTTCACTCAGGTCTGAGGGGCTTGGGGTGTTGATCCATCCGTGCCCATCAGTCACCGGGGAGAGCTGCTCCCTGGGTTCCTTCCATTCCAAACTGTTCCCCGCTGCCATGTGGGGCAGAACAGATGCCCACCATCAGAGAAAACCCTATGGCAGAGACACAGGGCCTGCAGAGTGTGGATTAAAGCGGTAAGACCAAGGGGAGATGGGTGGGGGTGCTAACAAGACTGTGTTAGCCAGGGTTCTTCAGAGAAATAGAACAAGGATGTAAACATAGAAACAGATTTATTGAAAGGGACTGACGCACCCATTTATGGAAGCTAAGAAGTCCTCATCTGCAGTCAGATGGAGACCCAGGAGGGTCAGTGTGGGACCAGCCTGACAGCAAGCAGGCTCCAGGCCCAAGAGGAGCTGAGTTGAGTCCAAAGCCATGGTCCAGCTGGGGCAGACAACGGAGCTCCCTCTTAAATGTGGGGGGCAGCCTTTTGCTCCATTTGGGTATTCAACTGATTGGTTAAGGCCCACCTGCCTTAGGGAAGACCCTCGACTTTACTCAGCCCACCAATCAGATGTGACCCTCATCCCGGGACACTCTTGCAGACTCCTCACAATGATGTGTGACCAAACATCTGGATACCCCACAACACCTAGACTGAACCATCACAAATGTGGGCTGAGAAAGCATCTTTTTGGAGGAAGAACACAAGCCGAGACTGGCAGAGCTGCAGAGGCAGGATCTAGGAGTGGGCTGGGTTTGCTGAGTGTGACTGACCAGAGTCAGCAGGATCGTTTGTCCCCAGATGTCCTGGGTGCCAGCACTGTGCCAGGCGTTAGAGGTAAGGGAGTGAACAAGGCACAGCTTGGGTCCCTGAGAGCTAAGGCCTTAATGTTTGTGTCGCCCCAAGATCCATGTGCTGAATTAGCATGTGAGCACCAAGGGGGTGGGGCCTGTGGGAGGTGATGAGGCCGTGAGAGTCATGAATGGATTATTGTCTATATGAAGGATGTCCCAGAGAGACCTAGTGGCCCTTTGCGGTATGGGGACACTGTGAGAAACAGCTGCCTGTGAATCAGGAAGTAGAGAAGATGGCCGCCTATGAACCAGGAAGTGGAGAAGATGGCCGTCTGTGACCCAAGAAGTGGAGAAGATGGCCGTCTGTGACCCAGGAAGTGGGGAAGATGGCTGCCTGTGATCCAGGAAGTGGAGAAGATGGCCGCCTGTGACCCAGGAAGTGGAGAAGATGGCCGCCTGTGATCCAGGAAGTGGAGAAGATGGCCGCTTGTGAACCAGGAAGTGGAGAAGATGGCCGCCTGTGATCCAGGAAGTGAGGAAGATGGCCGCCTGTGATCCAGGAAGTGGATAAGATGGTTGTCTATGAACCAGGAAGTGAAGAAGATGGCCGCCTGTGATCCAGGAAGTGGGGAGATAGCCGCCTGTGATCCAGGAAGTGGAGAAGATGGCCGCCTGTGATCCAGGAAGTGGAGAAGATGGCCGCTTGTGAACCAGGAAGTGGGGAAGATGGCCGCCTGTGACCCAGGAAGTGGGGAAGATGGCCGCCTGTGATCCAGGAAGTGGAGAAGATGGCCGCCTGTGAACCAGGAAGTGGGGAAGATAGCCGCCTGTGATCCAGGAAGTGGAGAAGATGGCCGCCTGTGACCCAGGAAGTGGGGAAGATGGCCGCCTGTGATCCAGGAAGTGGAGAAGATGGCCGCCTGTGATCCAGGAAGTGGAGAAGATGGCCGCTTGTGACCCAGGAAGTGGGGAAGATGGCCGCCTGTGACCCAGGGAGTGGGCCCTCACCTAACACCAAATCTGCCTGGGCCTTGACCTTGGACTTGACCTTGGACTTGCCAGCCTCCAGAAGTGAGAAATGCATGTCTGTTGTTCCTTATCCTCAGGCCACACATTTTGTCACTGCAGCTCAGATGGAGGAAGACAGAATAAGTGCAGTAGGCTCTCCTGCGAGTTTCTGTGAGTGAAAAATAAGCAGTTCTCATATCGGCCAGTAAGGTTTGGGGGTTATTTGTTACACAGCATAATCCAGCTACACTGATTGATGAGCTGTCTTGTTAAATGGCAAAACCAGTCCTTTCACTCCATCCCTTTAACATATACACACAGACACACATGTACACACACATGCACACAGAGGTGCATGCACAGTACTCCCTTCTATCTGCTCAAACCCTGCAGGGCTCCCCGCTGCCCCCAGTAAGACATAACCTCTTTATTAAGGCCTCCAGGCCCAGCATGGTCTGACCTGCCCCTACTCTGCAGGGACCAGCATCCCTTGAAGCTACCAGTCACTCCCCACTGCAGTGTCTGCATTTCCTGTTCCTTCTGCTGTCTCCCCTGCTCCCCCTGGCCCTCCCCTCCTGCCTTCCCTCTGACATTGCTTGATCTTCTGGTTTCTGTTAAAGTTCACTTTGTCACCGCAGCCTTCCCGGCCCCAGATGTGTCCTGTCCCATGCTACATCTTCTCGGAGCCCTCAGCCCCTCTGCTGTGAGTGACAGATGCGAGCCTGTCTAGTGTCAGGCTTCCCCGTAGCTGTTGGGATCCCAAAGCCAGGGCTGCTGTCTGTCTCGTTTCTTCTGTTGTCTGTGGTGCACAGCATTGGCTAAGACAAACAAGAGGCCCCCGGTAAATATGTGTCGAGTGAACAAATGGGTTTTTCTGTCACAGTTCCTCTGAAGTGCTCTTATTAAATGCCAGCTTTTCTTTTAAAAGGAGTCTCGAGTAGACACAGAAGTCGCTTCTGTTCAGCTCAGATCTTTTCTAACAGCTCCCTCTCATCCTCCAGTGACGGAGGGATACTGCCTCCAAGAAACGCATCTCCTGCGGTGCCTGCGGCCGCAGCTTGGGGAGCGCTCTAACTGGGAGCAGCGCGGCTCGGGGCAGTGTGCTGTCATTTGTTCGTGATCACTTGGCAGCCTCAGCCTCTCTGCACCTCTGACTCCACGTAATGAACAAGCCAGGGACGGAATGACTGTTCCAACAGCTTAGCACGGCTCTGGCTGCAAGAAGCCTGCTCTGCATGGCAGAGAGGTGCGGAGACACCCCTGTGTCTGTCGTCTATTCGCCAAGGCAATTGTGCGATGATGGTTTCGTTTGGTGGGAAGCCGGGGGATTTGGGCAGCTCCCCGTGGGTGTTGCATCGCAAGCTGTCCTGCATTTTTGGCTGACTTGGCTGTGGGTGTTTACTGTGCAAACATGATTGTGACCTTGTGGGTGGGAGAGAGCCCACCTGCCCTTCCTGGGATTCTTCCAGCACCCCAGAGCCTCACGTGGTGATATGCACAGATAGTCGGCCCCAAGCCCACTTCCACTCCCTGCATCGCTGTGCTTCCCAGAAGGGCCTGCCCTACAGAGGGTCAGAGTTCATGCAGATGGAACAAACGTGTAAACTTGAAAGCTTGCTTCCTTGCCCTAGTCCGGGAGAGCTTTGAGTTGGCTTGATAGGCAGTTGCAGTGCAGCGGATGGCACAAGTGAACAGGCGAGCCAGTATGAGGGAAAGCAAGGGCGGAAATGGTGGCAGAGCAAACTGGACCTGTGTGCCTTCAAAGCCCTCACTCAGGGGCTGGTGTTGTGGTGTAGCAGGTTAGGCCTGTGCCTGTGATGCTGGCATCCCATATGGGTCCCAGTTCAAGACCCGCCTGGTCCACTTCTGATGCACCCCCCTGCTAATGTGCTTGGGAAAGCAGCAGAAGATGGCCCAAGTGCTTGGGTCCCTGCCCCATGTGGGAGACCTGGAAGAAGCTCCTGGCTCCCAGCTTCAGTCTGTCCCAGCTCCAGCTATTGCAGCCATTTGGGGAGTGAACCAGTGTATGGAAGATTCTCTCTCTTGCTCCCCTCCTCTCTCTGTAATTCTCCCTATGGGAGCTTCCTCACAGCCCAGGGGAGAAGCACACCCTGGAGGGTGTTGGTTTCTCAGATCTGGAGGTGCAGAGAAGCCAGACGGGTGCAGAGGAGCAGCACCACGACTCCTGGCCCGGCCTGAGCCCAGAGAGCGGGACAGTTACTGGCCAGGTCATCAGTGCAGCTGGCCCGTGGCTTTGCGGGTCATAGGAACTTGGTCAAGTCACTGGACTTCTCATCCGATCCGTGGCAAGTGTCTGCTCCGCTGCCCTCCCAGGGCTGGCATGAAAGTTCAAGAAAGGTGAACCGGAAAGAACTGCGCAGGCACGTGCCCTATTGTCTAAGAAGCTGATGATGGTAATGATGGATCAGCTGGCTTCCGTCCTCACAGTTGGAAAATCGGGCATGGTGACAACCTCCCTGGGTTGTTGTGAGAACGTAAATCCCGTCTGAGACGTGGCGGGGCTCCTGCTCTCCTAACTCCCTCGCTGTCTGGTTCTCTCTTTCATTCAGCAGGAAGGAGAGAGCAGGTGGGTCCAAATTACAGTAAAATGGCATCTGATTTGGACATTGAGTAACTCCATGGAACACTGCACGCATGTCGTCTGCTTCCTCTATGAGCTTGCCCAGATGTTTGATATGCACACGCGTGTGCATGTGTGGATAAATGCATACACACACACACACACACACACACACAGACATTGCTTTCAGGGCAGCTTCGTGGGTGTATGACCTGGGCAGTCGCACAGGCTGCACACTCGAGGGCTCTCTGCTTGGTTTAGTACTCTATCACCATCTTGAAATTTTAAATAATCTTTTTGTTTATTACACTATATTTTTTGAGAGTTGCATGGGGCGGGGAGACCTTCTATCTGCTGGTTCATTCCCCAAATGGTCACAATGGCTGGGGCTGGGCCAGGCTGAGGCCAGGAGCCAGGAGCTTCATCTGGGTCTCCCACATGGTCCAGGGGCCCAAGCACTTGGACCATCTTCTGCTGCTTTCCCTGGTGCAATAGCAGGGGCCTGGATTGGAAGAGGAGCAGCCAGGACTCAAACCGGCATCCATATGGGATGCTGGCACTGTAGGGGTGGCTTAACCCACTATGCTATTGCGCTGGCCTCAGTATTTTATTTTTAATTCACAAAATCTGTATTGATGGTGAACAGCATATTTTGATATGAGTGTGTATTAATATATTCATCACCTCATTTATTTATGATTTTGTGGTTAGAACACCTTATGTTTATTCTCAGCAGTGTTTAAGGAGTACACAGTCACCGACCACAATTACCACGGCGTATAATAGATGTCTTCCTCCTGTTTGACACTTTGTGTCTCTGACCAACACCTCCCCATTTGCTCCCCACCTCCACCCCTGGGGACCCCCACTCTACCCTCTGCTTCTCTGAGTATAACTTTTTAGGTTCCATGACCTCCAGGGAAACAAGGTCACGCAGTATGTGTCTTTCTGGCTTAGTTCAGTTAAGAAGCGTCTCCAAGGTTCATGCATGTTGTTGCAAATGATAGGACGTCTTTCCTTTTTTGAAAGCGAATGGTATCCATTGTGTAGATAGATCAGTTTTCTTTACCCCTGCCTTCGTCTGTGGACACATGCGTTGATTCCGTGTCTTGGCTGCAGGAACATGGAGGTGCAGGTGCCGCCTCAGCGTACCGATTGCATTTCCTCTGGGTTTATGCTTGGTGGTGGCGTTGCTGGAGCAGAGGGTAGCTCTAGTTTTGGTTTTTTGAGGCGCCTTCACGTGGTTCTCCACTATCTGACCTAATGTCCGTCGCCTCCCACAGTGCACAGTGGTCCTTTTTCTCCACCTGCTTGCCAACACTTATTATTTTCCGCCTCTTTGAGAACAGTCATCCTAACAGGTATAAGGAGATAGCTCATTGTGATTTTAATTTGCATTTCTTTGCTTAGTGACGCTGATCATTTTTTCATTTATCCGTTAGCCATTTTCTTTGTATCTTTTAAGAACATTTTTCACTTTATTTTATGATTTGAAAGGCTGGGCGTTGTGGCACAGTGGGGTCAAGCCGCTTCTTGGATGCCTGTATCCCGCGTCAGTGTGCTGATTTGAGCCCTGGCTCCTCTTGCTTCCACTTCTGCTTCCTGCTAATGCATCTTTGGGACTGCGGATGATGGCTCGTGTGGAGACCCGATGGAGCTCCTGGCTCCTGGCTGTTGTGCACATCTGGGGAGTGAACCAGTATATGGCCCATCCCTCTCTCTGTTTCTCTCTTTCTCCCTCTTCCTCCCCGTGGCCCTGCCCTCTCCGCCTTCCAAATAAAAATAGATAAACATTAAAAAAAATACAGGGGTCAGCGCTGTGGCCTAGTGGGTTAAGCCTCCATCCACGGTGCTGACTGGTTCGAGTCCCAGCTGCTCCTCTTTCTGATCCAGCTCTCTGCTATGGCCTGAGAAAGCAGTGGAAGATGGCCCAAGTGCTTGGGCCCCTGTACCTGCGTGGAAGACTGGGAAGAAGCTTCTGGCTCCTGGCTTCAGAACGGTCTAGCTCCAGCTATTGTGGTCATTTGGGGAGTGAACCAGTGGATGGAAGACCTTTCTTTCTGTCTCTCCCTGTCTCTGTCTGTAACTCTACTTCTCAAATAAATAAATAAAAATCTTAAAAAAAATTACAACTTGAATATCAGTTTCCAGTTTAGCTGGCTTTAAACAAAGGCAGAGAGAGAGAGAGAAAGAGAGAGAGAGAGAGAGAGAGATTTCCTATCTGGTTGTTTATTCTCCAAATTCTTGCCATAGCTGCAGCTGAGACTGGGTCAGGCCAAAGCCAGGGGCTGGAACTCCGTCCAGGTCTCCCATATGGGTGGTAGGAACCCAAGTATTTAAATCATCTCACCTGCTTGCAGCCTGGCCGTTAGCAGGAAGCTGGAATTGGGAGTGGATCCAGGACTCCAACCCAGGCACTCAATTCACTCATATGAATTTGGGGGTAGGGGTGCTGTTGAGTTGTCTGAGCTCTTTGCAGGTTGTGGATGTTAACCGTATTAGATGTGAGGTTTACAGTCATTTCCTCCCGTCCTGTAGGTGGATGTTAACCGTATTAGATGTGAGGTTTACAGTCACTTCCTCCCGTCCTGTAGGTTGTCTCTTCACTGTTGATTGCTTCTGTTGTTGATCAGAAACTTCTTAGTTCGATGTAATTCCATTTGTCTGCTTTTGCTCTTGTTACCTGTGCTTTTGGTGTCATTGCCAAGACCAAGGCAAGGAGTTTTCCCCCAGGAGTCTCCTTCTAGGTCTCAGATTCTTAAGTCTTTAATGTATTTCTAATTACTTTTTCTACATAGAGTCCAGTTCTACGCAGATGTGTGTGGGTATCTGGGCTCCCCAACACTGTTTATTGAAGACGCTGCTCTTTCCTCTTTGTGTGCAGTCTTTTCTCCTCTGTTGAAGGTTGATGTAAACGTGCACTCATTTCTGTACTTTCTATTCCATTCCATTCATCTTTCTGTTTATATTGTATTATAATGCTGTTTCCATCACTGTAGCTTCATAGCATATTTTGAAATCAAGAAGTGTGATGCCTCTAGCTTTGTTCTTTTTGTTCGAAATTGCTTTGGGTCTTTGAGGTCTTTTGTGGCTCCATAGGAATTTTAGGATTGTTTATCCTATTTCTGTGAAAAATTCCATTGGTATTTTAATAAGAATTGCATTGAATCTGTAGATTACTCTGAATGTTTTAGACATTTTAACAATCCTGATACTACCAATCCATGAACATGGAATATCTTTCCATTTATTTGTGTTTTTTTTTTTAAGTTCCTTTTTTATCAATGATCTATAATTTTCAGTGTGTACATCTTTCATTACCTTGGTTAATTCTATTTATAAATGTTTTGTTATTTTGGATGCTATTGTGAACAACATTCTGTTAATTTCCTTTTTCTGGATGGTTCATTGTTAGTATATAGAAATGCAACTGCAGTTTATTTATTTGTTTTGTATCTTATTTTTAAAGGTTTATTTATTTATTTGAAAGGCAGAGATACAGAGAGGCAGAAGCAGAGAGAGAAAGAGGGAGAGTTATCTTCTATCTGCTGGTTCACTCCTCAATTGGCCGCAATGGCCAGAGCTGCGCTGATCTGAAGCCAGGAGCCAGGAGCTTCTTCCAGGTCTTCCATGTGGGTGCAGGGACCCAAGGACTTGGGCCATCTTCTACTGCTTTCACAGGCCATAGCAGAGACCTGGATCGGAAGTGGAGCAACCCAGAACTCGAACCGGCACCCATATGGGATGCCGGCACTGCAGGCAGCAGCTTTACCCACATTGCCACAGTGCTGGCTCCTGTAACCTATTAATTTATTGTTCTTAGCAGGTTTTTTTTTTTTTTCTGGAGTCTTTAAGGTTTACAGAATCTCTGTATAAGAACATCTCATCTCCAAACAGAGAAAGTTCAACTCCTTTCTTTTCAGTTTGGATGCATTGTATTTCTTTTTCCTACCTAATGGCTCAGATGAAGACGTCCAGTAGAGGTTGAATGGGAGCCCTTGTCCTGGGCCCTGCTCAGCTGTTCTCTGTCGAGTTTGAAGTTCGCAGTGGGCTTATCAGCCATGGGCTTTGCTTTGTTGAGGTGCGTTCCTCCTACACCTGGTTAGTAGTGTGTTTATAATGGAAGGATGTTGAATTCATGAAGTACTGTTCCTCTGTCTACTGAAATGATATTTTAGTTTTTATCTTTGGCCTGGTTTCCTAGGTTGAACCATATCTGACTCCCTGGGATAAATCTTCTTGGTGTGGCATGTGGTCCTGGGATAAATCCCATTGGTTGTGGCGTGTGGTCCTGGGATAAATCCCACTGGTTGTGGCGTGTGATCCTGGGATAAATCCCACTGGTGTGGCATGTGGTCCTGGGATAAATCCCACTGGTTGTGGCGTGTGATCCTGGGATAAATCCCACTGGTTGTGGCGTGTGATCCTGGGATAAATCCCATTGGTTGTGGTGTGTGATCCTGGGATGAATCCCCTTGGTGTGGCGTGTGGTCCTGGGATAAATCCCACTGGTTGTGGCATGTGGTCCTGGGATAAATCCCACTGGTTGTGGCATGTGGTCCTGGGATAAATCCCACTGGTTGTGGCGTGTGGTCCTGGGATAAATCCCACTGGTTGTGGCGTGTGGTCCTGGGATAAATCCCACTGGTTGTGGCATGTGGTCCTGTTGATTGTTGGATCTGGTTTGTGAGTATTGGGTTGAGGCTCTGTTTTCCTCGGGTTTATTGTCCTGTATTTTTCCTTGTAGTAGCCTTCCCTGGCTTTGGTACCAGGGTAATCCTGGCCTTCTATAGTGAGTTTGGAAGTATTCCCTCCTCTTCAGTCTTTTTCTGGAAGTGTTTTAGAAGAATTTGTGTTCGTTTTGAAATTTGTGGAATTCACCAGTGAAGCTGTCTACCCCTGCCCTTTTCTTTCTTGGGAGGTTTTTAATGACTCAATCTCTTGTGTGCTTCTAGAAATTTCTCTGTGTCTCATAGGTCATCCAGTTTCTTGGTGTGTAATTACTCACAGCATCTCTTAGGGTCGTGAGTATTTCTGTGGCACCACTTAGAACGTGGACACCCAGTCTGCCAGATACTGGAAAATGCCAGACTCACCGCTGCCCCAGGCCTTTGCATGTGCTGTCCCCCACACCTGTCATCCAGCCGGGGCTGGCGGCTTCTCTCCCTCTAGGTCCTGGTTCAGGAGCTCCACGCCCCGGGAGGCCTCCCTGGCCACCTGTGGGAGTCACCTGCCCCGGATGCCCTGGCTCCCCCTCTGCCTGCAGGCCAAGCCTGACCACTTACACCTGCCCTCCTCACTGGTCCACTCCCTCTCCATCTTCCTGGTTAGAAGGCGAGTTCCACGGGGGACCAAGGACCTGGTCTACTCCGGCCGCTTCCCCTTCCTGAGCACCTACCCTGTGTCTCACACAGGCAGGCTCCTTATCATAGAAGGAACTGGTGCACAAATCGTTCCAGTAACTGTGTGTTGTGATTTCTTCCTTCCCGCTGGCCTTGGCCCATGGATTATTGCTTCTCAGTGTTTCAGTTCCCCAACTCCAACCTCAGCAGCCTTTGCAGATGGTTTGTTTTCTTGATTTTCTCACCTGCCCCTGCTACCTGGAAATCCTGGTACCGTGGGTAACTGCACATCCCTCTATGCGATCTGTGCTTTTTGTGCCTCGCACAGAAGCGAGCATGGTTGTTTTGCTCTCCAGAGCCAATGTCCGCATCTGTGTTGGGAAGGCGCTCTGTTGGCGCCCTGATGGTTGACAGGCTCTGGGCCTGGGCACGCTGGGAGCTTGGCGTTGTTTCTGGAATTCCGTGCAGGTTCAAGAAAGCAGCAGCAGCATGTCTGACTGCTGGGTGTTGGGAGCACTTCAGTACCAGGACAGAGCATCTGTCACCTCCACGTGGGGAAAAGGGAAAGTGTGGGCACTGGTGAGTGTTTGCAGACGAGTACTTCCTGAGGGGGGGTGGGGAGAGGGCGGGAGAACTCCAGAGAGCTGTCACTTCATTCAATAAATTAATTACTCTTTATTTATTGGAGAGACTGAAGTCAGACGGGAGGGAAGGAGAGAGAAAACACGCCTATCCACTCCGCAGATTACTGCGATGGCTGGCCTGGGCTGGGAACTCTGTCCAGGTCTCTCAGCACAGGTATTGCTTAGGAGCCAGGACTCGAACCCAGCACTCCACTGTGGGAGGGGGTTCCTAACTGCTAAGCTGCATGCCTGTTCCCCTGGTCATTGTTTCTCTCTCCCACACCTGCCAGTTTTTCAGTCTTCTCTTCTCCTTGCATACGCTCAGCAGTCTGTGTTGTGTCTGGAGGCTTCTGTCAGGAAATCTCTTGTTTTAAAGTCAGTTAAGCACTGTAGGGACACACTGGGCTGAGAGCACGGGCAAGGGGCGTTGTGACAAAGAGGGAAGCAGATCGCACAGGGCACGTTGTTACTTTCCGAAGCTCGTGTGGTAACCAGAGCTACAGAAGTCGCTGTGATCTGGCAGATTCCAGATTTCCTTAACGCTGTCATAGTCATTTTCTCCGCCACATGCCCTTACTCCAGTATCCGATCATGGTGGAAGCCCCACACAGACGTCCAGGACTCAAATCGACACTGTTGGAGGAAGAATGCCAGGTTTGGAGATGACGCGTGAGGTCGCGGCAAGTTTGCCATTTCCCGTGTGTTAGTGACCTAACCCCCTCTAAACAGGTGCCGGCTGGTTGCGGGTCTGGTGCCAGGCTGTGTTTTAAGCACTTTGCCTGCTTGCACATCGAAGAGTTTGGTCCCAGACAACGCTAGTGTGTGGCTGCTGTTTTGATTTCCATTACAAAACAAGGAAGCCAGGCAGAAAACTCGGAGGGGAAAAGCAGGCTTCAGACTCCACGAGTGCGATCCTGTCCCTGGAAGGGAACCAGCCAGCGGTCCACAGCAGCTGTGGCAGCAGCGACACCGGCACGCGGCACAGTGCGGGCCCAGGTCACTGAGCTGGTTTGATCTGCCAGCGCAAGCCCGGCGTTTGTAGTGGAGCCCCTCTAGTTCTTCCAGTGACTTTGGAAGGGAAGTGACCTTACGGCTCCTGTTTCTCAGACATGGACAGCAAGCCTTGGGTTACAGTGGCTGGAGTGGAGCCAACCTGGCACTGAAGTGGGCGCTTGGTCCTGCCGTGAGAGCCAAAGAGACCACTGCCCCCTGAGACAGGCAAGGCACAGGCGTCCTACTCAGGGGATGCGCCCTGGGCTTTGCGTGGTGGTCAGCCAGCACTGAGGGCCACAAGTGGTGAGGGGCACCCGGCCCAGGCCGGCCATGCAGGTCTCACCCTGCCCAGTGGGAGAGGGTAGCCGAGAAGTGAGAACTGTGGGTGAGTGGCTGTGTGTCCACCATGCCCACCCACCCGATCATTGACCCACCCTTACATCAACCCAGCCATTCATCAATCCGGCCATTCATTAATCCAGCCATTCATCGGTCTACCCATTCATTGATCCATCCATTTACTAGTGCCTGGGGAGTCTACTGCACGCAGGTCCTGGCTCCCACTAGGGAGGCTGTGCTGCCTATGCCTGGGGCTCCGTGGACCCCTCCCCTGCCACACGTTTCTCCCTTGGGTACTATGGTGTCCCTTGATGCTCTCCCACTTCTCTGAGCGCACCTCCTCCTCCTGACTTCCCTGTTGTCCACCCCCAGCTGCTGGTGTCCTCTCAGGGCTGTCCTTACCCCTGCCTGGACCAGCTTGTCTGTTTCCCCCACTGCTGGCTGCTGGGCCCAAAGCCTGGCCCCTTCTCTCCTGTATCCCCATAGGTAGCTTACGTTCAGCGGACCATGGACCAGACTCACCATTGTCCCTGGAGGGAGATCGGCCTCCTTCTCCTGTGAGCTCTGCCCCCGCGGGGCCTTCCCTGTGATGTCTCTCCAGCTCTCACGCTGGGGACCGGAGCCCATTGGCCCTTGCCTCTTTTCCTCCCTGGCCACACCCAGACTTTTCGCTGTTGGCAGAAGCAATTCCCCCTGTGAGTCCTGTGCTTGGCTTGTGGGCAGCTGTCTTCTTGTGTCCTCACATGGTCACCCCTCTGTGTCCTCATCTCTTAGAAGAGCACCAAGAGCCCCATCCTAATGAGATGTTGCTCTTCAGTCACCTCCTTAACACCCTGTCTCCAAATTCAGTCTCATTCTCAGGTACTAGGAGTTAGGATCCACACAGAACTTTGAGGGGACACAGTTCAATCCATAGAAGCTGTCATCATTCCTATCATCTGCATAGCACCCGTCATCACCACCATAGTGCTCGTAGCAACCCCAACATCATCCTCATAGCAAGATCATCACCACTGTTCTGATAGCAGCCATCATCATCCCATCACCATCATCCATATAGCAACCATCGTCATCACCATCATCCATGTAGCAACCATCGTCATCACCATCATCCATAGGGCAACTGTTGTCATCACCATCATCCATGTAGCAACCATCACCATCACCATCATCCATAGAGCAACCATCACCGTCACCATCACCATCACCATCACCACCATCCATATAGCAACCATCACCATCACCATCATCCCCATCACCATCATCCATATAACAACCATCATCATCACCATCATCCATAGAGCAACCATCATCATCACCATCACCATCACCATCATCCATATAACTGTTGTCATCACCATTGTCCATATAACAACTGTTGTCATCACCATTGTCCATATAACAACTGTTGTCATCACCATCATCCATAGAGCAACCACCACCATCACCATCATCTGCACAGCAGCCATCATCACCACCATCCTCCTTCTCAGCCTCCTCACCACCACCAGCCTTTCACCTTTGTCTGCGTCACCATCAGCCCCACCCCTGACTTCCTGTGACTGCTCTCTTGGTCCATGGTGGGCTGTTCCCATGTGTGGTCTCCTTGGATGTTAACAGCGCCCTGTGAGCTGTACTTTACAGGGAGGGAGAAGGGGGAGGTGGGGTAACCCCACTCCGTTACTCAAGGAGGGGCTCTCTCGTGTCCTGGTTCTGCCAAAATGCCTGGCACAGCTTGGAGGCCAGAGGAGCTGTTACACAGCGCAGCGTGGAAAATCAAGCCGACTTCCCTAAGTGACACACTTGCACTGTCTCACAGCGAAATGCCTCTGATCCCCAACCTGTGACTGTCCTAAGATCACCAGACGCCTGAGCAGACAGAATTCTCTGTGCTCAGTGAGAGCCGTGCGCCCCGTGCGGCTCTGCAGCCCTGCAGCCCCGGCTCTGTGCGGAAGGAGGGCGCCCTTCCCTTCTCTGCCAGCCCAAGGCCTCCTGAGCATCCTGCTTTCGTGCACCCACCAAGCAGACACAGCCTGCACTCCTGGAGCCAGGTTTGGTTGGCTTCTGGTCTAGGGCTGGGATAGAGGCACCCCTGCCAACCCATGAGAAATCAGAAATAGATATAAAATAAAGAGAAGCCCTTTTGACCCTAAAGGGCTACAGAGGCCATAGATAAGGGTTTTGCAATGAGTCTTGTCTCACCATTGTGGTTTGTGTTAGGCTTATAAGGGAACAAGTGTGTGTGTGTGCATGTGTGTATACGTGTGTGTGTGCATGTGTGTGTGTGTGAGTTTTCAAGCACACTCCTGCTCTTTGGAGCTCCTAACAACAAACTCATCCTGTAGGGAGCCCTGGAGGAGGCAGGATGTCACCAAGGCCCATGGTCCTCACCCCCGAATCACTCCTCTGCTCATGTGACATTGCATCGCAAAGAGGAGGTTCTGCAGGTGGACACAAACCCTGGAAAAGCAGGGCACTTTCTCCAGCTGACAGCAGGAGAGGAGAGAGCGAGGCTGGAACAGGAGGAGAGGCGCACCACTCCAGGGACACCTCCAGATGCCGAGATACACAGCCCACGGCCGGTGCGGAGACCTCGGTCCTACAGACCTGGAGTTGAATTCTGCCAAGAGCTGTAAGGGTGGGAAAGCAGACCCTTCCCAGGATGTCCAGTAAGAGCAGCCCGGGCAGCACCTTGAACCCACGCGATCTACCCAGATTTTTGACCTATGGAACAAGGAGCTAATACATGGGTGTGGCTTTAAGCTCCTAAAATTGTGATCATTTGTTATGCAACTGAGGCAACTAGCTGTGTGGCTCTGAGCTAGGAACTAGCCCCCTCTCTCCCCCTCCAGCCCACCGTCCACAACACCAAAGCCTTGCCAAGCTCGGCGGCTCGCCCCAGCAAGCTCCGGCACCCTTCGGCTCTTCAGGTTGGCCCTGCCGCTCTGGGCCAGGCGCTCTCGTGCACCTGGGGATTGGCTGGTTGCCAGATGGCAGGGGAAGGCTTCAGGGGGACCCCCGGGCTGAGAGCCCTGTGCTGGGTGCAGTTGTCTGGTGTCGCTTGAGCAGTTTCCTGTGGCAGAGATGGACACAGAGAGAGACGCAGACATCCACACGTGCTTAGTCCAGTGTCAGCTTGGTTGAGTCAGGTCGCGTGCGGCTGCTGAATGGGGAATCACTGGGTGGGGAAATACTGCATCCCCAGGACCGCAAGGGGGCCTCTTACAGTGATGTGGTCAGTTGAAGGGTCTTCCCGGTGTTCACTGGAACAGAGCGGACACACTGGGGAGGGCAGGCAGAGGCTGGAGTGACACAGCGCCCAGGACCACGTGCAGCTACCAGGGTCTCGATGTCACAAGAGGGGCCCTTGCCGAGAGCCCTCAGTGGGAACAGAGCCCGCAGCCACCTTGACTTTGGACTGGCCGCCTCCAGAGCCCTGAGGCGATGAGTTTCTGTTGTCGGAGCCACCCAGTGGGTGCTGCTGTTCCGGCTGTGCTGGGAGGCCCTGGGGGCGTCTTAGGTCTCCGACAGTCTTTGCTTTCGAGGAACTGAGAGCCAGCTCTTATCCTCCTGCTGGAACCGTCTTTGATGGTTTCTTATCCTGGATTCCACATTTCCTCCGGCAGCCAAATCGGCTCCTAACCCGAAGTGACGGCTGTGTAGTACATTTGTGGGGTCTCCTGGATGCGTGCGGACCGAGTGTTTTTGCTGATAAGAGTGCAGAGTGAGTCGGGCAAGGAAGAGGCCGGGGAGCTGTACGAAGCGTATTCATCAACCAGAAAACGAAATGGTTTACAATGAGGCTAAGAGAAGGGATTGTAGCTCCGGGTGGCAAATGCCGGTTGCCTGCTCTGTGCCAGGCAGAGCGTAGGGGAACTGACCACTGAACACTTGGCCCAGCACTGGCCCAGGCCCTCAGGAATGGACACCAATGAGGGGTGGACTCTCTCAGCTCGGGATATGAGCGTGGATGAGACCTGTGTCTCGTCCCAGAGGAACCAAGGATGGGGAAGATGTACTGCAGGCGCAGGTGGTCCCCGAGGGGCTGTGAGCACTGACCAGGGAAAACCAGTCACCTCCAGCACCCCACAGTGATCCATTCATCCAGTCTTCCTTCCCTTCTGTGGGTGTTTGTTGATCGAATACTGACTGTGTGCTGGGTGCTGGGGGTGTCATCCCCGAACACCAGCAAGGCCCTTGGCCCCAGGGAGCTGGGAGCCCTGCAGGGAGATGCGATCTTTGACCACGTCCAAGGGTGTAGGCAGTGGCACCCAGCAATGTGTTATAGCAGAGGTGTCCCTCTGGGCAAGGAGGGTGTGTGATGCCACCCGCACCTTCTCTGGGCAGCCGGCGTGGGGCCCGGGGAAGGGCTGCTCTGGGCTCAGGGAGAAACCGAACATGACTCAGCTCTGTGCGTGCAGGACAGCATGGTGGGAGGTGTGGCAGGGGCTTCTCAGCCTGGGGAGGAGTCGGCTGTTTCCGCTGGGAGCAGTGGAGGGGGTGAGGGAGGAGGAGGTCCCCCTGTGTGTCACTCATGCCCCCCAGGGCAGTGCAGGTGGTGGGAGCTGGGGTCAGACGGGAGGGGTACCCCGCGGTGGACAGAGGTGGGAGATGGCGAAGTGGACTAAGCTGTGTAGGACTGGGTGTGGCGTGGGCGAGAAGGGTGTGGAGGCTGAGTCCTGGGCCTTGACACCACTCACCCAGGGCTCTGATTCCAACCCGATGAGTTCAACGTGGCTTTGGAGGCGAGGAGGTGTGAGCTGCCCATGGCTGTGGCCGAGGCTGGCAACACCACACAGGGCAGGTGCGGCGGGAGCCTTGGGAGCCCCGAGAAGAGGAAAGTCGCAGGTGCAGGATGGGCTGGGGAGCAGGGGGGCTGCAGGGGTAAGGGAGGGGGCACGTGGCAGGGGTGGATGGACAGGTGTTCACAGGCCTTAGTGGAGGGCTGCCTGGGGTTGGTCCCTGGTGGTGTAGGGATGGAGGTGGGGAGGCGCGGGTGGAGCGGGGCGTGTGTGGGGCTAAGGTGGGGGTGCTGGCCCGTCCCTCTTGGCCCTGGTGGAGTCGCTGCCAGGCTGACGTGAGGACACAGTGGGCGGGGCCGGGGGTAAGGACGTTGCGGGAGCGACACGAGGTTTGGAAGATCTGACGTCCTTCTTGTTTTTCTCTTGCAGTCAATTTTGACCACTTTCAGATTCTGCGCGCCATTGGCAAAGGCAGTTTTGGGAAGGTAAGGATGGCACTTTAAAACCGCACCAGTGAGAGACAGCGCCCTGGCCCCCGGCTTAAGCGGATGGGTGTTTGTGCAGTGGGGCTGGGGTCCGGGGACTCTCCTGTTTCACAGAAGGAATTCGGGTGGACAAACTGGAAGCGTGCAGGAAGTCCGAGTTTCCTTCGGATCTGGTATAATTTTATCCTGAAAATTGAATTAGCACAGCGGTCCCAGGTCAGGTGAATTACAGTGGTAATTATCTCAAGATTGCTAATGCCGTTTCTTGCTGGAGAATCTAAACAAGCAGAGTGGAAAAGCCCACCCCATACAGTGTGCAGGACAGCAGCTCTCCCAGCCACATGAGCACTTGTTGTCTGGAATGTTCCGACTCCGGACCCTGCATTGTTGGTGGGGAAAGCGGAAAGTGGCAGAAGGCGGCCAGGGATTTTGGAAAAGCAGGGGTCCCCCTCACCACGCCCCCATCTGATCCCGCCTACTCGGAAATTTCCTTTGGCAATCCTTGCTTTGAGTACCTACTGAATACAAGCTACGCCCTTCTGTTTTCAAGACGTCTTTCCATTTCTGTAGACTGGGTAACGCAGAAATCTGGCCCACACACCCGTGGTCACAGACAGAAGCGTGAATGCGGGGTTTGGGTCCGAGGCTGTTGGCCGATCAGGCACCCCCGCTGTTGGTGTGACTTCGGGAAACTTACAGAGCAGGTCAGAGACGTTTGACCTAGAGACGGGGTGGGCCCCTCTTTCATTTCCTTCCTCGTGCATCCAATCCTGGCTATCAGTTGAATGCACGCTGTGCCAGGCGCAGCTGTGGGCTCTGAGCGTCTGTTTAAATGAAGCTTGCTTAGAAAGAAGAGACGTAGCACTGATAGGTTTGTACTTCACGGCCTGTTGGGGAGTGGGAAGTGCATTAGAACGTAGTAAGGGTCTACGGCCGCACCGCCCTGAACTCGTCTAATCTCGCGCTAAGGGAAGGGGGTGTGGACTGCAGTGTGGGCCGTGGCAGAGAGAAAACCACTGCTTCGTAGCACCATGGGGTCAGTGGCATCACCAAATGCGGGTATTGAAATTCACACGAGTTAATATTACACAATGGCCTAATATTGCAGGCACAGCGGCCACCTCACAGGTGCACCGTTGCCACACGTGGCCTGTGTCCAGTGGCTCAGATGGCACCAGTTCCGTCCCTGTACATGGTGCCGCTGGCCAGGGTGTCTCAGTGATCATATGACCCACGGGTGGGGAAGGAGGAGGACAGGGACAGCAGGCGGAGGGCCAGCACGAGGAGGACAGGGACAGCAGGCGGAGGGCCGGCGCGTGCAGGGCCGGCGGCAGGGCGTGTGCTTGGCGGGTGGGAGGGGCTGCAGGGGTGAGGAGGAGCGGGTTCCCGTGTGTGTTCAAGGTCTCACCCAGTCCTGCTGTGCGTGGTGGGGGTCCCTGTGGAGCTCAGCAGCTCAGGGAAGTCATTGCAGGTGGGGACACTCTGCCCCCGTCCCTGCTTCACGGGCATGACGCACTCACCAGGCTTCGTCCCCGCTGTCAGCCGGGCTCTGTGCGTCGGATGTCCACCCAGCTGGCACTCGCTTCCATCGCTTGATCGAAGAAGACCCCTCCCAGAATCCCCCGCCCCCGCCAGCTCCTCCTCCTGTGTCAGTGGTCCTGAGCGGCCACGTGACTGCCCCTGGCTGCAGAGGATGTGGGGAACATGGGTGTTCTTCCAGGAGAGAGGGGCAGGCGAAGAGCCTGGGTGGGTACGTCCAGCAGGCTGGCCGGCGCTGCACCTGCTGCATGGGAGGCCTCACCTCCCGGGAGCTCCTGGTCTGGTGGGGTGGCTAGACGGTTGTGTGGACAGCCGTGTTCCTGGGGAAAATCCCCTTCTCTCCAGGGAATGCTCTCTGCTTCTCTTCTGCTCCCCAGGTCTTGCGATGGGCTGATTCACTTAGCCCGGGGTTGTTGGTTGATGCTGAGTTCTGCTGCTTCCCTGCGTCATTCTTCCCCACACAGTTCAGACGTGACGGCAGGCACGCGGGGCAGCACAGAGCTGCCTGCCTTTTCTAGAATCTTCTTCCTGAGACCTTCGATGTGCTTGTTGAAAAAGGTTGGCCATGTACATAGTCAGGTGATTGGGCCACTTGGTCATTTAGTGGACATCCGGTGGCCACTGAGCAGAGCCGTGCGCTGTGGTACACACCAGCTTCTTGATGGGAGGGGGACTTCCTGGAAGCAGAAATCCTGTTTAAAAAATAGGCGTGAAAATGGTAAATGGCAACATGGTGCATGTTGGGTAGCTTTTTGTGTCAACTTGGCCGGCCCATCTGTCACGAGCTAGATGTCACTGTGGAGCTGTTCTGTGGATTGATCGGCGTGTAGGTCTGTAGACTCTGAGTCGGGCACGTGACTTTCGTTGTGTGGGTGGGCCTTGTCCAAGCAGGTGAAGACCTTAAGTAATGACCCAGGCGCCCTAGGGAAGGAGAAGTTCTGCCTCCAGGTGCCGCTGCTTCCTTCTGGCTTGTCCTGTGGAAGTCCCAGTGCCAGCCCCTACCTGGTGTGGGCAGTGTCTAAAAACATCTGTGCGTGTGTGTGTGTGTGTGTGTGTGTGTGTGCTTGTGTCTGCCCGCCTGCACACCCATGTGCGCCCTGCTGGTGCCACTCTCTGGAGAGCCCTGGATAACCTGGGGGCGGTTGTGAGAGAACAAGAGCAGGTGCAGGCTCCAGGTTGGGAGGTGAAGGGAGGGTCCGGGAAGAAATTACTAGAAAGAGCCTAGGAGCAACGAGGCTACGTGTCGCTCCCCCTCTTCGCGGAGGAACGACACAGGACCCTGCGCTGTTCTTTTGTCTGCTCGGCCCTTCCCAGGTTTGCTGCTGGTTCTTCCCGGGTTGGCTACCGACCCTTCCACCTCCGTGGAGGGGCGGGCCCCCTGCCACTTTCCCCACTTCCACGGGGGAGCGGCACACCGCTGGCCGGCTCTCTCGGGGGCTGCTCAGATGTTCCTCAGGTGTTCCCCTTAGATGTTCCTGGTGCATGTTGTCTCTCTCCTCCTTTATAGTCCTCTTCCACCAATCCCAACTCTTCTACCCACATGCCGAGTACGCTGTTCTCCTCCAATCAGGAGCAGGATCAGCTCCTGCAGGTCATCACTCAAGTTGGCGAGAGGCAGCTGCGTAGAAGCTGTTTCCTCCTCTCCCAGCGCCATATTGTGGGAGAGCAGATGCACAGAATAAGTCTTAATTCCAGTAACTTAGTCTAGTCCGAGTTGCTCCCCACAGCTACGTGCTCCGGGAATGGTTGCAGCCAAACCTGCTCTTGTCTGCCTGGATTCCCGGGAATTCTTGTCTGCTTGGAGCCCCAGGAACGCAAGCTGGCTCTCTGCACGCCATCCTCCAGAACCAGTGCCACAGCAGTGGCTGTCGCCACTTTGGAAACCCTCCAAGCTGCTTTCATCCCGGAGCCCCCCACGGCCCAGCCCCCCACTTCTCTGGCTCACCCCCTCTAGGCAGGCCTGCAGGAGGGAGGAGGACCCACTCTCCACCCTGGGAGGAGGGGAGCCACAGAGTCCCTGCAGGCTGATGCGCAGGTCTTAGGGCCGTTCTCGGCTGCTCCCCTCCACTCTCCTTGTCCTTCCACGGTCTGGGTCAACAAAGGTTTCCCTTGAGGTGGTGCTGACCTGCGAGGCTGCCTGCAGCCAGTGCCGGTGAGCATGCCCAGAGCAGGGCACAGGGAGCGAGGCTGCCATGCTGCCCCAGGTGGGCCGAGCTTGGAGGTGAGTCCCGTCTTCCACATCGGCTGTTGTCAGCAGTGAGTGACATGGGCTCGCAGGGTGCCTGGTGCGGAATCCAAAGCCGTGTTCAGCCAATGCTGACTCTCTCATCGCTCATGGCTGCTTCCCCTGGGCAGCAGGGGGTGAGGCGGGGCAGACTGGGAACTGAATGCGCTTTTCTGAAGGGGGTGTGGCGAGCTCTGGCCTGCAGGAGCAGTTCGTCGGGACATGGTGTGGTGCCGGCCCGGGCAGAGCTGTTGTGTGCAGTTAATTCCGAGAGCATCTCGCCGTGTGGCACCGGTCGCTGTGGGTGGGTGACAGGGCGAGCTTGGAAGGCTCGTGGTCAGGCATGGCACTCATGCTGCTTGGACACTGCCTCGCTCTGGGCTGGCAGCAGCCCTGCCGCCACGCCGTCTCCACGTCTGCATCTTGTCCTGTCCTTGCTTCTGTGCAGCTCAGAGAAAGCCAGCCAGTGCCGATTCATTGATGCCTTCTTTATCCACTCATTGACTCATCCATCCGTTCATCTGTCCATCCGTCACCCACCCATCGTCACCCACCCATCCATCCATCCTCCACCCATCCATCCTCCACCCATCCAGCCATCACCCATCCATCCTCCACCCATCCATCCATTGTCCATTCATCACCCATCCATCCACCCATCCACCCACCCATCCATTCTCCACCCATCCATCCATTGTCCATCTGTCACCCACCCACCCATCAATCCGTCATCCACTCATCCATCCATCACCCATCCATCCATCCATCACCCGCCCATCCATCCATCCACCCATTGTCCATTCATCACCCCCCCATCCATCGCCCCCCATCCATCCACTGTCCATCTATCACCCATCCACCCATCCATCCGTCATCCACTCATCCATCCGTCATCCATCCAGCAGCTCAGCAGAGGATTAATTTGCTCTGGGCCCTATACTAGGTTCTGAGGTTAGAAGATGAACCAGAGAGGCTGGCGCTGTGGTGTAATGGGCTAAGCCTCTGCCTGCAGCACCAGCATCCCATACAGGCGTCAGTTTGAGTCCTGACTGCTCCACTTCTGATCCAGCTCACTGTTGTGGCCTGGGAAAGCAGTAGAAGATGGCCCAAGTGCTTGGGCCCCTGCACCTGCGTGGGAGACCTGGAAGAAGTTCCTGGCTCCTGGCTTTCGATTGGCGCAGGTCCAGCTGTTGTGGCCATCTGGGGGGTGAACCAGCAGATGGAAGACCTCCCTCTCTCTCTGTCTCTCTCTCTCTCTCTGCCTCTCCTTCTCTCTCTGTGTAACTCTGACTTTCAAAATAAATACATCTTTAAAAAGAGAAAAGAAAATGAACCAGATATGTTGGCTGCTTTTCAAGATCTCTCGGATATGCATACACGCAGGCGGCAGAGAAATAAACAGAGGATCGCAATCCCGTCTGAGCAGCAGAGTGGCCCAGGAGATCTGCGGAGGACTGGGCGCAGGGGCATGGCAGGTGCTGCCTCGCTCAGACGTCTGGGGCTGGGGGCTGGGACGCCCTTGCTGGCTGCCGGCGCCGCGGCTCACTAGGCTAATCCTCCGCCTTGCGGCGCCGGCACACCGGGTTCTAGTCCCGGTTGGGGCGCTGGATTCTGTCCCGGTTGCCCCTCTTCCAGGCCAGCTCTCTGCTGTGGCCAGGGAGTGCAGTGGAGGATGGCCCGGGTGCTTGGGCCCTGCACCCCATGGGAGACCAGGAAAAGCACCTGGCTCCTGGCTCCTGCCATCGGATCAGCGCGGTGCGCCGGCTGCAGCACGCCGGCCGCAGCGGCCATTAGAGGGTGAACCAATGGCAAAGGAAGACCTTTCTCTCTGTCTCTCTCTCTCACTGTCCACTCTGCCTGTCAAAAAAAAAAAAAAAAAAAAAAAAGAATTACATGGCCAACACCCCATCCACCACCTACATTCTATAATTAACATTTCCCCAGACTTCTTTTGTGAATCTCTGTCCTTCTGCCTACTGATAAATCTGTCTTCTTTGTTTTGATGTGTTTCATGGTAAATTTTGTGTCTGTAGAGTTTTTGGAAAATTTCACCTAAATATCTCTGCATGGAGACTTACCTGCAGCCTCTGTCTGCTGCCCAATGGAAACAGGACACAACGCGGAGATTTTCGGTTGACGGTTGCTGAACTATGAGAAGTGCATACCCCTGGGTGACCTGAACCCTTCCCAGACAGCGAATGCTTCCTCTTGACCCTTGCCAGGTAGGACGCGGCTTGTCGATGCCGTCCGCCTGCTCTGAAACGCACTCTGGACTGGAGTCAGTGGGAGAAGTGCGCTTCTGGGGCACGCTGCACGCTGGTTCTCAGCGGCTGGATGTTTTCACAGCGCGATGCTTCTGGTGCCCGTCTCGGGCTGTCCTGGTTCTCAGGGAGGAATAGTGTCCGTTCCCTCCGTAGGTCCTACTCTGCATCTCTCCGCCTGGTGAGAGACCTCAGGCTGCTTTTTGCTGTGACTGTTCTGAAAACCTGTGTGTGTGTGTGTGTGTGAGTGTGTGTGAGTATGTGTCTAAGTGCGTGTGTCTGCATGTGCATGTGTCTGTGTGTGTGAGTGTGTGTCTTTGTGAGTGTGAGTGTGTCTGTGAGTGTATGTGTCTCTGTGTGTGTGTTTGTGTATGTCTATGTGTGAGTGTGTATCTGTGTGTGTGTGTGAGTGTGTGTGTGTCTTTGTGAGTGTGCATGAGTGTGTCTGTGAGTGTATGTGTCTGTGTGTGTGAGTGTATGTCTGAATGTGTATGTCTGTATGTGTGAGTGTGTATCTGAGTGTGTGAGTGTGTGTGAGTGTGTCTGTGAGTGTATGTGTCTCTGTGTGTGTGTCTGTGTATGTCTATGTGTGAGTGTGTATCTGTGTGTGTGAGTGTGTGTGTCTTTGTGAGTGTGCGTGAGTGTGTCTGTGAGTGTGTCTGTGTGTGTGTCTGTGTATGTCTGTATGTGTGAGTGTGTATCTGAGTGTGTGTGTGTCTTTCTGTGTGTGAGTGTGTGTGTCTTTGTGAGTGTGCGTGAGTGTGTCTGTGAGTGTATGTGTCTGTGTGTGTGAGTGTATGAATGTGTATGTCTGTATGTGTGAGTGTGTATCTGAGTGTGTGTGTGAGTGTGTGTGTGTGAGTCTTTATGTGTGTGTGTGTGTGTCTTTGTGAGTGTGTCTGTGAGTGTATGTGTCTGTGTGTGTGAGTGTATGTCTGAATGTGTATGTCTGTATGTGTGAGTGTGTATCTGAGTGTGTTTGTGAGTGTGTGAGTGTGTGTCCCTCTGATTCATTTGTTTTGGGTAGCTATCCGGAATTGGAATTGCTGGTTCGTAGAGGAGGGAGATTTAGTTTTATACAAACCTGCCAGGAGGTTTCCCACCTGGGTGTGTCCCTTGATCCTCCACCTAAATTCCATTTGTTTCACATCCTTGCCAGTGTATGGTGCTGTGGATATTTAGAATCCCACCAGCCTGATGACTTGTGCAGAGTCTGATGTGGTTTTTACTTGCACTTTCCTCATGACTGATGATGGTGAGCGTTTGTTTCATGGTTTTCATGGTTAGTCATATATCTTCCTCTGTGAGGGGGTCTGTTCAAGCCATTTAAAAAAAATGGCTGGCTTCCCCTTTTATTATTGAATTGTGGGATACACACACACACACACACACACACATTTCCTGTCACATGTAAGATTATTTTCCACTGGATTGACTTCTCTATTAATTTTATTAACGGTGTGTTTCTGATGCACAGATTCAAATGTGGACAAAGTCTAGTTTGTTGAGTGCCTCCCGTGGGGGTTGTTGCTTTATGTGACTTGCATAGAAAGCTTGGCGTAGAAAAACATGCTCAGTTCTCAGAGACTTTTCCTGGTTTTCTTCCCAGAAGTTCTGTTGCTCTAGCTTTAGGCTTAGTTCTGTGATTCACTTGGACTAATTTTCCTGTGTAAGGTCAGATAGGGTCAACGTTCATTTTCTATGTGGATACCACTCCCCGGGAGAGTTTCCTTTCTTAGTGGATTGCTTTGGGGTCTGTGTGGAAACGCAGATGTCTTGCAAGGGTTGGGGGGGCGGTGTCCTGCTCTGGGCTCTCTGATCTGTTCTTTGACCCACCTGTCAATCCCTATGTAGGTATCAGACTGTCTTGGTAGGTCCTGACACCAGATACTGTAAGCCTTCTGAATTTATTCATTCCAAAGGTTTCAGGACATTCTAGGCCATTGGATTTTCATAGAAATTGTGGAATTGCTTGTCAACTTCTACAAAGACCTGGGGGCATTATAATGGAGGCTGCACTAAATCTCTATATAAATTTTAAAATAACTTATTTTGTTTATCTGAAAGTCAGAGTTAGACAGGGAGAGAGAGATAGAGATAGAGAGAGAGAGAGAGAGAGAGAGAGAGAGAGAGAGACCTACCTTCAATCCACTGGTTCATTCCTTAGAAGACCACAGTGGCCAGGGCTGGACCAGGCCAAAGCCAGGAGTCAGGAACTTCATCCAGGTCTCCCATGTGGGTGGCAGGAGCCCAAACACTTGGGTCATCTTCTGCTGCTTTTTCCAGACCATTAGCAGTGAGCTGGATAGGAAGTGGAACAGCCAGGACTTGGTGCCCACATGGGATGCTGGCAATGCAGGCAGTGGCTTTACTGGCTTCGCCACAATGCCAGCCCCAACAATCCACATTTTAACAGTATTGCATATTCTGATCTATGAGGATGGTAATTCTTTCTATTTGTATCTATTATTTGCTAAGTATTTAAAATTTTTATTTTAGTAATGTTTTCTCATTTTTAGGACAAAGTCTTTGCCATTCTTTATATTAATTTTTTCTTAGTTGATGAGGGTGTTTTTACACTATTATAATGGAATTATTTTAGTTCCGTTTTAAATTATGTCAAAGTTTGTTTTTAGGTATACACAAAATGTATTGGAACATTTTCCTTCTCTTTTTTAAAGTTTTATTTATTTATTTGAAAGAGTGACAGAAGCGAGAGAGAGAGACAGACACACACACACACTCACACAGATCTTCCAGCCCCTGGTTCACTCCCCAGTTGCCATTGCCCCAGCAGTCGGGGCTGGGCCAGGCCAAAGCCAGGAGCCAGGAGCTTTATCTGGGTCTCCCATGTGGTGGCAGCGGCCCAGGGCATCACCTGCTCCCTTCTAGCCACGTTAGCAGGATGATGGATCCAAAGCCGAGCAACCAGGAATCGAACTGGCACTCCGGTGTGGGATGCCAGTGTCGCAAGCAGTGGCTTAACATGTTGTGCTGCAGTGCCATCCCCTTTCATCCATGTTTTCTTAATGAGTTTTTGTAGGTTGGTATGACTTCTTTAAATGTTTGATATGATTTACAAATAAAGTAATCTGGGTGTGGAGTTTTCTTTCTGGCAGCATTTGATTCTAAAATCAACTCTTTAAACTGATATGAGGGTTTGGATTAAGATGGTGGAGTCGGGAGGGAGCCTGATGCTCTGGTCTAGGAGGAGATAGCCTAGAAAAAGTGGAGAGAGTGCAGTCCCAGGGAAGAGTTAGGGAGAGAACCGCAGAGGAAACGCTACACGAGGAGGAACACAGTGGACCTATGTGGAGAGCATGGGCACCCACAACTCAGGACCCTCCCAACAAAGAAAAGGTCAGAACCAGATGGCTTCACTGCTGAGCTCTACCAGACATTTAAAGAAGAACTAACTCCAGTTCTTAAGTTATTCAAAATAATTGAAAGGGATGGAATCCTCCCAAATTCTTTCTATGAATCCAGCATAACCTTAATTTCTAGACCTGGAAAAAATGCAACAGAGATAGAGAACTACAGATCAATTTTCCTGATGAACATAGACAGAAAAATCCTCAACAAAATTCTAGCAAATCTAATCCAACAACACATCAGAAAGCTCATTCATCCAGACTAAGTGGAATTTATCCCTGGTATGCAGGGATGGTTCAACATTCACAAATCAATCAGTGTGATACATCACATTAACAAACTGAATAACATAAACCACCTGATTATCTCAATAGATGCAGAGAAAGTATTTGATAAAATACAGCACCCTTTCATGATGACAACTCTAAGCAAATTGGGTATAGAAGGAACATTCCTCAATATAATCAAAGCAATTTATGACAACCCACGGCCAGCATCCTATTGAATGGGGAAAAAATTGGAAGCATTCCCACTAAGATCTGGTACCAGACAGGGATGCCCACTGTCACCACTGCTGTTCAGTATAGTCCAGGAAGTTTTAGCCAGAGCCATCAGGCAAGAAAAAGAAATCAAAGGGATACACACTGGGAAAGACGAAGTCAAACTATCCCTATTTGCATATGACATGATTCTATATATAGGGGATCCAAAAGACTCCACTAAGAGACTACTGGAACTCATAGAAGAGTTTGGTATTTTCATAGCATATAAAATCCATTCACAAAAATCAACGCCTTTGTATATACAGACAGTGTTACAGTTGAGAAAGAGCTTCTAAGGTCTATCCCATTCATAACAGCTACAAAATAAATCAGATACCTTGGAAAAAGCTTAACCAAGGATGTCAAAGATCTCTATGATGAGAATTTCAAAACATTAAAGAAAGAAGTAGAAGAAGATACAAAAAATGGAAAAATCTTCCATGTTCATGGATTGGAAGAATCAATGTCATTAAAATGTCCATTCTTCCAAAAGCAGTTTGCAGATTCAGTGCGACACCAACCAAAATACCGAAGACCTTCTTCTCAGATCTAGAAACAATGATGCTGATATTCATATGGAAACACAGGAGACCCTGAATAGCTAAAGCAATCTTATACAGCAAAAACAAAACCCGAGACATCACAATACCAGATTTCAAGACATACTATAATGCAGTTATAATCAAAACAGCTTAGTACAAAAATAGATGCATAGACCAGTGGAACAGAATAGAAACACCAAAAATCAGTCCACATCTGCAACCAACTTATATTTGACCAAGAAACTAAAACCAACCCCTGGAGCAAGGACAGTCTCTTCAACGAATGGTGCTGGGAAAATTGGATTTCCACGTGCAGAAGTATGAAGCAAGACCTCTACCTTATACCCTACTCAAAAATCCACTCAACATGGATTAAAGATCTAAATCTACAACCCAACACCATCAAATTATTAGAGAAAATTGGTGAAACTCTTCAAGAGATTGGCATAGGTAAAGAGTTCTTGGGGGTTCAGTGCTGTGGTATAGCTGGTAAAGCCGCCACCTGCAGTGCCAGCATCCCATATGGGTGCCAGTTCGAGTCCCAGCAGCTCCACTTCTGATCCATCTCTCTCTATGGCCTGGGACAGTAGTAGAAGATGTCCTTGGGCCCCTGAACCTATGTGGGAGACCCGGAAGAATCTCCTGGCTCCTGGGTTCGGATCACCACAACTCTGGCTGTTGTAACCAATTGGAGAGTGAACCAGCAGATGGAAGCCCTCTCTCTGTATCTCTCTCTGCCTCTCCTTCTCTCTCTGTGTAATTCCAACTTTCAAATAAATAAATAAGTCTTAAAAAAAGAGTTATTGTAAAAGACCCCAGAGGCACAGGCAGTCAAAGCCAAAATTAACATGGGATTACATCAAATTGAGAAGTTTCTGTACTGCAAAAGAAACACACTCAGGAAAGTGAAGAAGTAACTGACAGAATGGGAGAAATTATTTGTAAATTATGCAACTGATAAAGGATTAACAACCAGAATCTATGAAGAGCTCAAGAAACTCTACAACAACAAAAGAAACAACCCAGTTAAGAAACTTACACATATATTTTTCAAAAGAGGAAATCCAAATGGCCAGCAGGATCACTAGCTGTCAGGGAAATGCAAATCAAAACTACAGTGAGGTTTCCCCTCACCCGTGTTAGAATGGCTTTCATACAGAAATCAACAGACAACAAATGCTCACGAGTGTGTGGGGGAAAATGTAACCTAAACCACTGTTGATGGGAATGTAAACAGGTAAAGCCACTCTGGAAGACAGTATGGGGATATCTCAGAAATCTGAATCTAGACCTACCATATGACCCAGTAATCCCACTCCTCGGAATTTACCCAAGGGGAATGAAATCAGCAAATAAAAGAGTTATCTGCACTCTCATGTTTATTGCAGCTTAATTCACAATAGCTTAGATGTGGAATCAACCTAAATGCCCATCAACTGAAGACTGGATAAAGAAATTATGAGATATGTACTCCATGGAATACTACACAGTGGTAAAAAAAATGAAATTAGGAATTTGCAAAAAAAATGGATGAATCTGTAAAACATCATACTCAGTAAAATAAGCGAGTCCCAAAGGGACAAATATATGTTCTCCCTGATTTGTGATAACTAGTAGAGCACCTGAAAGGAAACATGTAGAAGAGTAATTGACACTTTGAGAAGCAATGATTTGAACAGCCTTTGTCTTGACTGTCAAAGAAGTTTTTTTTTCTCTATACTATTTGTTGAACTCCTTACTTAGCATAGAGTTAATCATATGTGTATAAAGTCAATTGAAAATAGATCTCAGTGAAAAATAACAGTGGGAATACAAGAGGGAGAAGGAAGTTTGCATACATTCCTATGACTTACTTCTGAGGGTACAGTTTAAAAACTTGCCATGGGACCCCAAATCCCATTAAGCTGGATGATGAAAAAGCCATCTGAAGTGTTAAACTGATCGTATTAAGTGTAAAAGTGATCATATTAAGTGTGTCATTGATCATATAGATAGGATAAGTGTTAAAGGGATCATATAAATAAGATCAAGTGCATGGTAATAATAACAGATAGAATTAAAAAGGAGATTATGTTCCAACATGGGAAGTAGTCCACACACCAGACTCATAGAATGACAATCACTTTAAATAGCACTCTGACCTCAGAATCAGCCCTTAAGGCATTCTGGTTTGGCTGAAAAGTCCAGGAGAGCAATTCACGCATGGAAAGCCAAGACATTGTTGCAAAAAAGTGTCCTACATGGAAGATTTCTGTGAGAGAGATGCCAGTGGAAAGAAGTGGCCATCAAAGAAGGATGTACTTTTCTCTGAAGGGAGGAGAGAACTTCCATTTTGTTTACAGTCTTGTCTAAATACCGATGGAATTTGTGGATTGAAAAGGTTTTCATAGCCTTGGTGGCTCATGTTAAGAGCCTCGAGTGATCACTGACATCATACATAGAGTGTTAATTTTTAAATCAACAACAGGAGTCACCGTGCACTAACTCCCCATGAAGGACCTCTGTCCTCAATGAGTTGTATTATGAGCGTTAGCTGTAAAACTTGTTCTCAAACAGTTTTTGTGTGTTTGTGTGTATGCAAAATGTTGAAATCTTTACTTAGTATAGAGTTGATCTTCTGTGTATAAAGTGAATTGAAAATGAATCATAGTGGAAAATGGGAGAGGGAGGAGGAAGTATGGTGAGAAGAATCACTTTCCTGAAGTTGTACCTAGGAAATTTGTACTCATTAAATAAAAGATTTCTTTGGGGAAAAAGCTGATATAAAATCATTTGTATTTTCTGACTTATTTTCTTACATGAATTTTAGTAAAATATTTTTCAAGGAAATTAATTTTCTGTAGGTTGGCAAATTTGTTGGCATAAAATAATTCATAATATCTTCATTTGATTATTTGATAACCTGTAGCATTTGTAGTGATAACTTTCCTGATATTAGTGCTTTGTTGTTCTTATTTTCTTGATCAATTTACATTTTTCTCTTTTTTTAGATTTATTTTATTTATTTAAAAGGTAAAGTTGCAAAAAAAGAGAGAGTGATCTTCTATCCACTGGTTCACTCCCCAAATGGCTGCAATGACCAGGGCTAAGCCAGGCTGAAGCCAGAAGCCAGGAGCTTCTTCCAGATCTCCCACGATCCATGCACTTGGGCCACCTTCCACTGCTTTCCCAGGCCATTAGTAGGGAGCTGGATGGGAAGTAGAGCAACCAGGACTTGAACAGGTGACCACATGGGATGTCCGTGCTGCAAGCAGTGGCTTTTACCCACTGTGCCACAGTGCCAGATCTGACCAGTGTACGTTCTTAACTTTTGAAGGCGCAACCTTAGAGCATTGATTTTAGACATTTCTTTTTGCTTACATACACATTTTAAGCTCTGAATTTCCCTCTAAGAACTACTTTAGCTCTTATTTTTGTTGTTATTTAGTTCATATGTTTCCTAATTTTTTGTAATTTCTTCTGTGTTCCATGAATTATTTAGGCAAGTGTTGTTTAATTTCCAAATACTGTGTTTTCTCCTAAACTACTACTTTTTATTGATTATAATTGAGCCCATTGTGGTCCATGAGCATGCTCTATAATTTCAGTCCATTTACAGTTATTGAGGGTCATTTCATGCCCTGGTGAGGGTTTGTATTAGTGAACATTCTACACCAACACTACAGGAATGTCTATTTCATAGTTCATAGGCATAACATCCCACAACTATTACTGAAGTCCAGGGAGTTAATGATGTTATTCAGCTCCTCTGTGTCTTTTCTGATTTTTAAGTCTAGTCATTGCCATGTTTCTGAGATGGGCCTGTCCCTGTGAGTCCGTCGTGTTTGCCTCTTAGGCAGTGAGGTCTGCTGTTAGACACATGAGTGCTTAGTTCTCACAATGGATCGACCCTGTCATCGTTATGACATCTGGGGAGTGAACCAGTGGATGGAAGACCTCTCTCTCTCTCTCTCTCTCTAATTCTATTTCTCAAATAAACAAATAAAATCTTTTTTTTAAAAAAAGGTAGCCATTCTAACCTACTTAGGCTCACTGTTTCCATATTTTTCCATACATTTCCTTTCATTCTGTGGTTTTATACTTACATAAGTCTCTTGAAAATCACATACAGTTAATTGCATCTTCTTTTGAAAAATGCACGTGTGTTTAATACTTTCACAGTTAATAAAATTGCTAACATTGTTGGATTTAAGTCTATCGTGGCTTTATCCACTCTCCTTACCCCTTGCCTTTTGTTCTTCTCTTTGTCTTTTCCTACGTTGGTTTGGATTGATTGAATCTTTGTAATCCCCTTTTAATTTGCCTGTTGGTTTTAGAACCATGATTTCCCATTTTATGTCTTTAAATTGTTGTTTTAGGGATTATAATACACATTGTTAAATTATTGAACAGTCTTCTAAGAGTTAATATTCTACACTTAAAGTACAAAACCCTGAACACAGAGAGGTCCATTTCCACAGCCTGTGAATATTTATACAGTAGTTACCAAATGTATTTTACCTTCTTAAATTATAAATCTCCAATATAATGTTTTGACTGAAAAATATATCTGAAAAAAATATATATGCATGAAGATACTTCAAAAAGTTAGTGGGAAATTCACAGTATATTATAATTCCATTTTCCCATGAACTTTTTGAAATATACATTATGCTATTTAATATATTATTTATATTATATAAAATATATATTGCCTTTAAGAATTAGGAGGAAATTTGTCCCTAATATTTGCCTACATCTTTTTTGAAGCCCTAAGTTTCTGTTTGGTATCATTTCAATTCAACCTGAAGAATTTTCTTTTCTGTTTTGTATGGTGCAAGACCATATTAATTCTTTTTTTCAAAGATTTATTATTTATTTGAGAGGCAGAGTTACAGAGAGGCAGAGACAAAGAGCCAAAGAGAGGTCTTCCATCCACTGGTTCACTCCCCAAATGGCTGCACGGCTGGAGCTGGGCAGATCCAAAGCCAGGAGCCAGGAGCTTCTTCTGGTCTCCCACATGGGTGCAGGGGCCCAAGCACTTGGGCCATTTTGCACTGCTTTCGCAGGTCATAGCAGAGAGTTGGATCGGAAGTAGAGCAGTCGGGACTTAAACCGGCGCCCATATGGGATGCCGGCACTGCAGGTGGTGCTTTACCCGCTGTGCCACAGCGCCAGCCTCTCCATAATTTTTGACAAGAAGTCATCAAGATCTGTATCCTTGCCACCCAGTCTGCAGTGTGTCAATATCGTTTCTTTTCTTTAAAAATTTTTTTTCCACCATTGACTTTTTTAAAATTTATTTGACGGGCAGAGTTATAGACAGTGAAAGAGAGAGACAGAGAGAAAGGTCTTCCTTCCATTGGTTCACTCCCCCAGTGGCCACTACACTGGCGCTATGCCAATCTGAAGCCAGGAGCCATGTGCTGGTCTCCCACAGGGTGCAGGGCCCAAGCACCTGGGCCATCCTCCCCTGCCTTCCCGGGCCACAGCAGAGAGCTGGACTGGGAGAGGGGCAACTGGGACTAGAACCCGGCACCCACATGGGATGCTGGCGCTGAAGGCGGAGGATTAACCAAGTGAGCCACGGCACCAGCCCCCTCCACCATTGACTTTTAGGAGTTTAATTGTGATACACCCGTGTGGACATCATTGCTTGAGAAACAGGTTTTTTTCCTCTCCTTACTTAGGTTCCCTGTCTTTTCACTCTTTCAACCATATTGTCCTGTGGACCAGATGGCATCGTCACGATAGCTGCTTTAATGTCCTCTGTGCTATCCCAGCATCGGGGTCATCTTCAGAGTCCCCTCCGCTGTGTGTATCTTCTGTTGGGAATAGTCGCGACTTCCGTTTCTTCCCCTGCTTGGACCTTGTGCTGTTACGTTGCAGTCTGTTGTGTTTCTTTGGAAATACGGCTTTAAGAAGCAGTTAGCTTGGCTTGGAAGCACTGCATTCTCTGCCTCCCGGCAGGCACACAGACACACACGTCTCGGTCCACTTCGTTTCTGTCTTAGCTGGATCTGTTTCAGTGTGCCCCGTGCGCGTGATCTATCAGGGTCGGAAGAGATGTGGGCAGAGCGAGGCCCATTGGAGGCTTCCCTGCGGACCTCTCAGAAGAGGGCTTGTGGCCGGGTGAGTTTGGGGGTCTCGCCCGACATCTCACGGGAGGTGGCTCTCATCCAGCGACGGCACGGCAGAAACGTGAACTTCCACTGGACAGTCTGTTTCTCTCGTCCCAGCCTGAGCTTGCTCTCGTGGCTCAGGAGGTGGACCTGTGTCCTTGCCACAGCAGAGCTGGCGCCAGACAGAAGCACGTTGCTTTGCTCTCAGGTTTGGGTCCTGAACCCTCTGTGCCCGGATGTGGTCCAGATGTGGTCTGTCCCCCAAGTTTCCTGTGTGGGAGGCTTGCTCCCCGGGACGGCAGTGTTGAGAGATGGGCTAGGACTTCAGCACGACGTGGGCCGCCAATGGATGTCCTGTGGTCAGTTGAGGGGTTGTAGGACCCGCCCTGTCTCTGACGTCGTGTTCGTTGATGGGATGTGTCCTCTCATGTGCACCACTTCCATCGGCGTCTGCTGCGAGGGGAAGCAGCCAGCTGGGCCCTCACCAGATCCTGCACAGTCAAGGGTAGACTCTCGGCCTCCAACACACAGGCCCAACAATCCTCACTTTTAAATCAGTCTCAGCACCGTCCGTACAGCACTGCGGTATCGGACACAGCCCCGGCCCCAGGGCATAGAACCCAACCCGTGGCTCATGGCCGCGCCTTCCTTCCCTGGGCTCTGGCCTGTCGTCGTTTGCCCGTCTTGTCTGCACGCACTGTGGCCCTGGCTGCTGGGCTTCCCTCTCAGAGCCTGAGTCGGGAGCACGGGTCTCAGAACCGTGATTTCCAAAGATATCCTGAAAACCTGAGCTTCCCAGAGGGTTGCTCTCTCTCTCTTAAAATAACCTTGGCTATTTGTTAGTGAATTTTATTTATTTTGGAGGGATTTATTTTATTTACTTGGAAGGCAGAGTTAGAGAAGTCTTCCATCTGTTGGTTCATTCCCCAAATGGCCACAATGACCAGGGCTGGGCCAGGCTGGAGCTTCTTCCAGGTCTCCCGTGGGGGTGCAGGGACCCAAGCACTCGGGCCATCTTCTGCTGCTTTCCCAGGTGCATTAGCGGGGAGCTGGATTGGAAGTGGAACAGCCTGGGCTCAAAACGGAGCCCATATGGGATGCTGGCCCTGCAGGCAGTGGCTTAACCTGCTTCGCCACTGCGCCCGCCCTCAGTGGGTCTCTTTTCCGTTGCTCTTGAATGATAACCTATCTTGTTGATGTGCAAACTTATAGTAAAACGTGCAGAAACAGCCAGTATTTAGGATGAGGTGAGCCTGCTTTCAGGAGTAGACTAGAGCTTTGTTCTGCTCAAATTCCAGGTAATCACTGCCTTCCACGATGCACGCAGCGGGGACTCTGCGGCTGTTCTAAAGTGGAGGTGTGCTCCTGTAGGAAGAGGAAGATCCCCCTAGTAATACTGAATGCGTTTTTCGGTTTGGCTCTCTGCCTCTGGCGGCAGCTCGATAGCGTTTATTAAGAGTGTGCAGGCGAAGCGGTGACAAGGGGCTTGACTATCAGGAAGAGCACCTGTGAAATCTAATTTCCCTTCCTGCCGGGAGCAGTCGTGCCTCGCAGGTGCAGCAGCAGGGTCCGCAGCTGCGGGAGACCCCGTGACGTCAGCAGGCGCCTCCCAGCGTGTGTGGACGTTTCTGGCTGAGTCCCAAGCCGGCGGAGGCACAGAGGTTCACTTAGGCTCGTTTCTTTCGGTCCAGTGGAAACAGTCCCGTTTGGGGGTTAGCCTGAGTCTACTCTGTGTCAGCGGTGGGCGCCTGGCAAAGTGCAGTCAGCACTCAGCAGGCTGAGGTGGCTCCGGGTTTGACTGTCCCACATGCACTTTGGGCTTTCCTCTTACCAAGAAACACCTGCGTGTACTCCCTGAGGGCTCAGGGTAACTGTCAGTCCCTGGGGCCCCCACTCACCTGCTGAGCTGGGCAGGCGAGGTGCCTGGTCCAGGGAGTGGCCTTGTGACACAAGCCCAGCCATCCAGCAGCCTTCCAGGGGCCTGGAGGGGAGAGTTCTGGCCTCTGTGTGCGTGCCTCATTTCCTGCAAAAACCCCGGCCCACAGTTCCCTCAGCAAGGGGTGAAGGGGCAGCTTTGTCCATAGAGGGAAAAGAGTGGGGCTCTCAGCGAGGAATCAGGAGAGGTGGGAGGGAGAGGGAGAGATCCCGTATGCACCCGCAGCCTTGGACTTCACCCGCAGCCTTGGACTTCACCCGCAGCCTAGGCGCGTTGTCGGCTTCTCCCAGATCCCGGCTCCTAACTGGGGTTCCTCCAAAGTCAAGTTCGAGCAGCTTGTTAGGAGGTGCGCCCAGGAAGCACCTGTTGGAAGGAGATACAGGGTGAGGCAGAGAAGGGCAGGTAGCCAGTGAGGGTGTGGGGGCAGCTGGGAGGCTGCGAAGAGCCTTCAGAGCAGAGACCGCCCCGCCCCGCCCGTCACACACAGCATCGCCTCTGGCGTGTCCCGTGCAGGGCATCTGGGTGTCCCCATGAGCACTGGCCTGGGGAGCTGAATAAGAGGGGACACAGGGCCCCGGCAGGGGTGCACATCGGCTCAGCCACCTTCCCATTCTTCCCGTTCCGGGAACCGGCCGCCGTCCCCACCGGCTGCAGGAGCTGACAGCCATTCCTGGTCCCGTGAGGTCTCGTTGGGCTTCCTGCACGTGCAACTCAGGGAGTCGTGACTCCTCAGAAGCCGGCCGCTCCGTCCTGGCCCTGGGCACTCCCGATCCGCTCGCCCTGGGAGCCCAGTGTGCCGGGCGTGGTTCTGCCCATTTCACAGATGGGCGGCCCCTGCTGCCACGCGCTGTGTCCTGTGTGTCTTCCCTCCCCTGCAGCCTGAGAGCCTCCCGCCCCTCACCCACTCAGTGTTGTCTCCACCGCCTCCCGCACACATCTGGGCCAGGCGCAGTTTCCAGGCTGCTTGCTTGCTTGGCTCCACTGGCAGACCCAGGTTCCTGAGAGGCTGGACTGGGTCAAGTTCACGGCCAGGTCCCGTCAGCCCGGGGGTCAGCGCTGGCAGGCGAGAAAGGCTCAGCAGGTGCTGGCCTAGGGAGTGGATGAGGGAAGGGGAGGACGGGGAGCTGGACGGGGCAGGGAGCGAGGAGGCCTCAGGCTGGCAGCGGCCAGGGATGTGCCGGTCGGGTCACGTGGTCCTTCCGGTATCCAGTGGCTTCCGTCTTGTCCCGTGGGCACCCCTGTCTGTACGGCAGCCTACAAGGTCGTGGCATCGGCTGTGCCTGCTTTTCCAACCTCGCGTCCCTCCCCGGGTCTTGCTGCTCCTTCCACTCCAGCCTGCTCATCTCGTGGCCGAGCTGAAACTTCTAACTCAACGTTGGTGCTCACTGCGCCGTCCCCTCGGTGAGCCCTGCCCCGGGCTCTGCAGGCCCCCTCACACCGCGTGGGGCTCCGCTCAGCCGCCCCGCCGATGTCCACACCCTCAGCTCCACTCCGAGCCGGCCGCATCCCCTTTCCATCTCACGTCCCTGTGTCTTCTAGCGCCACCGCCAGCCTGGGGCGCTGGTGAGCTCCTTCACTTGTCTTCTTGGTCCTGGGTCCCTTGTCTCAGGACATGGCCCTGGGAGCAGCCCCGAGCCCTCGTCATGCACCCCGAGCAGGATGCCTGTGTGTGCCCCAGCTTTCCTCCCATAGGAAAAATGCACGAGGGGAGGTTTATGGTGTCGCGGGGTCACGTTTCCAAGGTGACGGTCCCCTTGGTCTGATGAAGGCAGTGGGTGGCAGAGCACGTGTGGAGTGGGGGGCTCATGGCGAGCCAGGTAGGAGCGCGCTCATCCAGGCGGCCTCTCCTGGTAAAGCCGCCGTGGTCCAGTCTTGGGGGCCCTACCCCAGCAAGCCAAGCCAGTCTCCCCACTTTCCAAGGCTCCACTTCAGACATCACCACGGGTGAAGTTCCATCCTTAACCCGTTAACCTCACGCTCTGGGCATCCAGCCCTTAACACTTGGGGCTGTGGGGGACACCACAGTTATCTGTGTCATGGAAGAGGCTTGCAGTCTACATGTGAGCATTCCCCAGGCAGTGTAGACATAGATGCAGTCAGTCTATGAAGACGCAGCGGGCAGTGTAGACATAGATGCGGTCAGTCTACACAGGCGCAGCGGGCAGTGTAGACATAGACGTGGTCAGTCTATGCAGATGCAGCAGGCAGTGTAGACAGAGATGCGGTCAGTCTACACAGATGCAGCGGGCAGTGTAGACATAGATGCGGTCAGTCTACGCAGACGCAGCAGGCAGTGTAGACAGAGATGCTGTCAGTCTATGCAGGCGCAGCGGGCAGTGTAGACATAGATGCGGTCAGTCTATACAGATGCAGCGGGCAGTGTAGACAGAGATGCGGTCAGTCTACACAGATGCAGCAGGCAGTGTAGACATTGGCAGATACAGATGCACACACGTGAGAGCACTCATGGGAAAATGGACTTGAATGATAAATTATTTTGCTGCAAAAGTCTTGGCTCATGAGCGTCTTCATGAAGGTTGGGGAAGGTCTGTGCGGAAACACTACGGAAGGATTTCAATGTTGCCTACACCCAAATGGGCATCTTTTAATTGTGTTGAAGTACCTTAATACATACACACACACAGACACCTGTCTACTAAGCAGTATACACACATGTGTATACATATCCATCCACATGTAACATAAACAACTCACTAAATAGTATTTATAGGGACACATGCACACATACATATCCCAGACAAAACATACAGTCTATAGACACATACATATACATACATACACACACACAAGCACAAATGTCTGTGATACGTACGGGCCAGCTTCATATATAATATGCACACATGATGTAAGTGAATAGCTCTTATAGCAAGGAGTATATGTGGATGGATGAAGAACTTTCTGTTCAATAATTATTTTATTTATTTGGAAGGCGGAGTAGCAGAGAGAGGGAGAGACAGAGAGCTTCCACCTGCTGGTTCACTCCCCAAATGGCCACCACTGCCAGGGCTGGGCCAGGCCAAAGCCAGGAGGCAGAAGATTCTTGCTGGTCTCCACGCGGGTGCAGGGCCCCAAGCACTCGGGCCTCATCTGCTGCTTTCCCAGGTGCATTAGCTGGGAGCTGGATTGGAAGTGGAGCAGCCGGGACACGAACCGCTGCCTGTGTAGGATTCTGGTATCGCAGGTTGGCGGCTTTGCCCGCTACACCATAGCACCAGCTATGAATGAAGAACTTGACAGTTTAACTGTAAACGGGTCAGATTTACTTGCGTGGTTTTTATTAATTGAGGATTAGGGCCCAGAAGTGAATGCCTCCGCCTCCCTGCACTGCCGACACCCCCAATTCTCACCACCGCCCCCGTTCCCTCCCTCCCTCTCCGCCCTGCACAGACTGCTGTGCCAGGGTGAAGGGCTCCACCGTGAGTTCACCCCGGGGAAGGAGGAGCGCCCCTGGGAGCACTCTCGGAGGAGCCGGCTCTGCAAGTGCCTGCCTTGGATCGGCAAGCGGGCCCCGGGTGCCTGGAGATGAAGGCTCAGAGGAAACAAACACGGAGTTAATTAAAATTCATGGACTAGCCGGAGGCCGTCTGCACATCAAGTCACAGAGAGGCCCGAGTTATGGGGTCATAGCTCTTTATGTCCCTCAGAGGAAGATTCTGGATAAAATCGATCCAAAGCCGCCGGCGCCTGGTTATGCGGCCGGGCTCAGCCCCTACCCAGTCATGTTGCTCGCCGTCTCCAGGCCTGTACAGCTGCCTGCAAATGCACTGTGTGAAAAAAGAAATATTTGGTTAATGCAGACTAACTCATACAGTCCCCAGACTGCCTCAGATCCATTTGGGAATTAAGCAGGGATTCAATTTGACAGATAATGACTCGAAGTTCAAAAACGGTTCACTTAGCAGGGTTTTTTTCCCCTTTAAAAATGTATTCTTATAGAATCTTTTTGATCGTTGGAATTACGAGCCACCGAGGGAGTGGCGGATGGCGGGGTGCACTGCAGGGTTTTGAGGTCACTGCCTAGGGGCAGCCGTCCTGTCCTTGGTCCCTGACTGGCAGCCAGATGTCACACAGCTGGTGGTTGGTGGGGGCATGGTGATTTCCGGGGGCTCTGCAGAAACGTTGCTGTCCCGCGACCTTGGAGGGGGACCCCTAGTTCAAGGAGGCGAGGGTGCCCTCTCTCTGGAAGAAACGTCGGAGCAAACACCCAACTGCTGAGAGGGAAACAGGGCAGGGGGAGATCCTCGGGGAGAACCTCACAGAGACAAGGAGCAGCCGGTGCAAGGGTCCTGGGGCAGGGATGGCGCTGGCAACGGGGCCCACGGCAGCCAACGTCTGCTGCCAAGCAGGACACGGAACCTGTGGTTGCCCCTTTGAGGGGATGGCGTGGATTCGTTAGCGAATGAGCTCCGGCTGCAGTCTGGCTGACGATGCGCCTTTGGCAAGCAGCCCGACTTCCCCGAGCCTGGCGCTCACTCCTCTTCCTCTGTGACAACCGTTTTTAGAATTCTCCGGGACGACGCTTTCACCGAAGGCTTAACTGTTCACAGGACCTCTTCAGGAAGGGTGGACTCCATTTCTTTTTAACGAGATGTTTATTCATTTCTCGTTAGTAAGGTCGTGTTGGGCGTGAGGCGCACTGGGCAGGATTTGCTGGCCCCTGGGGTTGTTTTATTCAAAGCTAGGGACCACGAGGAGGGGCCGCCTGTGACATCAGCAGCCCACACAGGCACCGGTTCAAGTCCCAGCTGCTCCTCTTCGGATCCGCTTCCTGCTAATGTCCCCGGGAAGGCAGCAGCAGTCAGCCCCGGTGCTTGGGCCCCTGCCAGCTACACGGGAGACCGGATGAAGCTCCTGGCTCCGGCTTCGGCCTGGCCCAGCTCTTGCCACTGCGGCCATCTGGGGAGTGAACCAGCACGTAGAAGATCTCTCTGTCTCTGTCTCTGCCTCTCTCCCTCTGTAACTCTGCCTTTCAGATAATTAAAAAAAAAAAAAAAAAAAGATGACGGGGAATGCAGGCCATGGCTGATGGCTCGCAAGCCCCAGACAGAGCATGGGGCGGAGTCCTGCCTGCTTCCACAGCCGCCACTGCTCGTGTGCACGGCTCAGCGCACGGCTCGGCACCTATTCTGAATGTCGGCTCCCTGCGCCCAGCAGACGAGCGGCCGAGAGCTCCCTGCGCCCGGCAGACGAGAGCTTCCCTCCCCTTCAGCCCTAGGGTATGTAAGAGCCACCAGGGCTGGTCCTGGGGCCGTGTCCCTGCTGGCATTTCTGTTTCTGATGCTGTGGTTCCTCCGATGACTCCAAAGACCCATCAGTGCGGGCTGAGAGCAGTGGCCTCAGCTTAGCTCTAAGAACACCCCTCCCCTGCCCCCCGCACCTCTTGGGGTGCTGCCGACTCCTCCCCCTGCTGTCGGGAGGAGCTCCCCCACGAGCCAAAGCCTGCGTGTTGGTGCCTTCTTCCTTGTTTGGTTCATTCCCTCACAGCTGTGTGCTAGGGTCTCTTCTCTTGGTATTTTTTAATTTGAGAGGCAGAGAGCACCAGCTACCATGGCCGGTTCACTCCCCGATGCCTGCGACAGCCAGAACTGGCTGGAATCAAAGCTGGGAGCTGGGACTCAGCCCAGGTCTCCCGCGTGCGCGGCGGGGGCCTGGCCACTGGCGCCACCCCCCACCGCCTGTCTGGCTAGGCATTGGCAGGCAGCTGGAGATGGGAGCAGGGCTGGGGATTGAGCCCAGGGGCTCCAAGTTGGGACATGGGTTCCATAAGCGACATCTTGACCACTCGGCCAGAGCCCACCCCAGGATCTGCCTTTTTAATTTTTTGTAAGAAATTTTTTCAAGATTGACTTATTTCCTTGAAAGAAAATCTTCCATTTGCTGGTTCACTCCCCAGATAGCCACGATGGTCAGGGCTGGGCCAGGCCACAGCCAGGAGCCAGGCGAGACCTCCAGGTCTCCCACGTGGGTAGCAGGGTCCCTGTGCGAGCTGCGGGACCCAAGTGCACAGTGAAGCCAGGACGTGCGCAGCCCACACCAACAGGCTCTCTGCGTCCCTGGGCCTCGCCTCTGCTGCTGGCACCCATCCCCTCGCCTCTGCTGCCGCTGTACTGGGCCGGCTGGGATGCTCGCTGGCTAACGTGTATTTATTTGTCCCAATACCTTGTAATCACATCAGTCCTGATTGAATTAGACAAGCACAGAATGTTAAGTGGGTGCCGGCCTTTAGCGGCTTGGGTGGCTCTGGCCAGTCGCTGCGTCTCACCTCATTAACCGTGACTTCGGGGGCGGGGGTGGAAGGGTGCTGGGCCCTGGGGCATCCGAGACGCCTTCTTCTGTTTTGGCGCTGCAGGTTCCCTGGCCTGGGCAGCGTGGGCTGTCGGGGACAGGTGCCAGACCTCCCTCCAGCACTCCTGTGCGGGCCCTGCTGGCCTCTGTAGTTCCTCAGTCACAAGGTGGTCATGGGACTCGGGCTGGGGGGCAGGGGGGGACCGAGCCTCCCCCGCTGCATGGTAAGCCCAGAGGCGCGAGGGCAGCTCCCCCACGTGGCCGTGCGGGCTGTGGCAAGCCCTGCTGTGTGTGCGATTCAGCTCCTTTGTGGACTCGGCTGTGTGTTCACTGCAGCCTGGAGATGGGCGATGACTCTGTCGCTCAGCAGAGGGCAGGACTCCCAGGGCCGGGCAGACTCACAGCCGTGGGGGCCGCCTGCTGTGCGAGGGAGCTGGGGTATGGATACCCCCGTCCCCACCTGCCGCATGTTGAGTGTTGCTTCCATGGGCATCTGTCCCCTGGCTCTGCTGGTCTGTAGCACGAGAAGCCTAAGGGGCTGTCCTAGCAACAGCAAGAGGGAGTCCTCAGGCCAAGAGACGCAGGTGGGCGGGTGGCAGGCGGGCAGGTGGCAGGTGGGCAGGTGGCAGGCGGGCAGGTGCATGCTGGGAGGGAATCGGAGAGCTCCTCCCTTTCACCAGTGCACAGCGGGCGTGGCTTAGCCAGAGCTGAGACTCGGACCCTGGATGGAGCAGGCACACAGGGAGGGGCTGGCTCTCCTCGCCCGGCCCCCCGGCCTCAACGCTGTCCCCTGTGGCTGTTGCAGGTGTGCATCGTGCAGAAGCGGGACACGAAGAAGATGTACGCCATGAAGTACATGAACAAGCAGCAGTGCATCGAGCGGGACGAGGTTCGCAACGTCTTCCGGGAGCTGCAGATCCTGCAGGGGCTCGAGCACCCTTTCCTGGTCAACCTGTGGTGAGTGAGCCCAGCCGGGCCCAGGGCTTCACGGGCGCCGCCCCGCGCAGCCGGTGCTGTTTAAGGAGAAAGCAATGGCGTTTCCTCTCCGGGTCCAGATGTCCGTAATACTCTGTCGGCTCCGTTTTCGGGCTCCGTTTGAATTTTAACCCCGTTCTCTTACCTGGTGAATAAGAGCTGAAAGTGGATTCTAAAAGCCTCTTTTTGGAACACTTGAGTGGGTGTATGGGATGCCGTGGGAACGCCAGCGGGGTCTGCCCGGGGAAGTGCTGGAGGCAGGGAGGACCACCGGGCCCCGAGGTTTCTCACCGCGCAGGATGGCTGGGTGGTATACATGTACTCCATGCCAGGTTCTGCCAAAACAGCCCGTGCGGCCGGCCCTGGTCCGCATTCTGGAACTTTCTCTCCATCGCACTTCTGCACGTGCTCCACTTTCAATTTGCATCTGAAAGCCCAGCCTCCAGGGCTGCTTGTTCCCCACCTCTGGGCCTGGCACGTGCCGTCCTGTCTTCCAAAAGCACTCCTATCCTGGCCCCTCTGGTGTCTCCTGGGTTCCAGCACATTCCCGCGTGGGCCTGGGAAGCCCCTGGGTCAGGGGCTGCCGCTGACCCACAGGCTGGGCGAGCGCCCTGCATCGTCTCCACTTGACCCGACTGCCCCAGCCTCTCCCAGACACAACCCATGTTGTTGGCTGAGCTGCCTGCTCCACCAAGAACCAGCCAGAATCAAGGGCCGTTTCTCGGTGCTGTGGGTCTGAGGGCCAAGCCAATCCCCGGCTGTTGGAGGCGCCCACCAAATGCTTCGTAAGCTGGATCTGGGGCAGGACAGGGGGCTCTGGGGAGCAAGTCCTGTCTCCTTGGTGGCCTGGTGGCCCCAGGAGCAGCGAGGGCAGCCCGGGTGGGGAAGCCTGGCCCCACCAGCTTCCCTCCCTCCACCACTGCTTCCCGACTCAGAGGCAGCTCCAGGGGGGGATCAGGGCCAGGGAGGGGCACAGGCGGCCCCGTCTGGGAAGGTCAGGTGGGCGTGGCACCTGTCACTGACGCAGGTCCTGCCCCGGGAGCAGCCAGCAGGTCCTGGCCTCGGAGTCAGAGGGACAGGGGTGTCCCTGTGTCTCCATGATGCTCCAAGTGCGCTCCTGTTCCAGTTAGGGGACAGGGGGATCTTTGAAGGTAAATTTCTCCTGACACAAGCAACATACTCGTGGCAGAATGCACACTGGGCAGCAGCAGCCATCCAGGTCCCAGCACGCCGGATGATGCCTGCCCATAACCCACTCTGTGTTCCCTTGTCGTACTTCTGCTGTCGGCCACATACGGCCACACGTGGCACTGGTGGACAATCCACACGTGGCCCTGCTGTGTCGTGCTTCTCAGATGATGGCAGGTGGGGGCGCCACAGCCTTTGTGGGTCACGCGTGTGGCTCGTCCCATGCCCCTCTTGGGAAGGACATTCAGCCATCTCACCTGTGTTCCGTGCTGGCTGCCTAGGGCCGTAGGGGGGGGACCCTGCCAATGTGCACAGCACTGAGAACAGTGTCTCTGTCTCTGGGCCTGCGCTCCCTCTGTTGAATCGGCCGGAGGATTGGATGCATAACTGAGTTTGTGTGATGTGTCAGTGCTGTGTGACGTGTGTCAGTGCTGTGTGATATACGTGTCAATGCTGTTAAGGGGTGCTGGTGTGTGATGCATGTTAAGGCTGTGTGATGTGTGTCAGTGCAATGTGTGGTGCATATTAAGGTTGTGTGTTGCATGTCAGTGCAATGTGTCACACATGTTAAGGTTGTGTGATGTGTGTCAGTATAGAGTATGGTGTGTGTTAATGCTGTGTGATGCATGTCAATGCAGTCTGTGGTGTGTGTTAAGGCTGTGTTATATGTGGCTGGTATGAAATGTGTGGTAGTCATGTGTCATGTGTCATGCATGCCAGTGCAGTGTGTGTGGCACGTGTTAAGGCTGTGATGCATGTCAATGTTGTGTGATGTGTGTCGATGTGTGTTATGATGCATGTCAGTGGTATGTGACGTGTTACTGGTGTGTGATGTGTGTCACTGCAGTGTGTGGTGTTTGTAAAGGCTGCGTGATGCATGTCAATGCTGAGTGGTTTGTGTTAAGGCTGTGTTATGCATTGCAGGGTGTGTGATGTGTGCTAATGGTGTGTGATATGTTGTGATGCGTGTCAGTTGTGTGTGACGTGTTATTGGTGTGTGATGTGTGTCACTGCAGTGTGTGGTGTTAAGGCTGTGTGATGTATGTCAATGTTGTGGCTTGTGTTAAGGCTATGTTATGTGTTGCTGTGTGTGATGCGTGTCAGTGGTGTGTGTGACGTGTTGCTGGTGTGTGATGTGTGTCAGTGCACTGTGTGGCTTGTGTTAAGGCTGTGTTATGTGTTGCTGTGTGTGACGCATGTCAGTGGTGTGTGTGACATGTTGCGGGTGTGTGATGCGTGTCAGTGGTGTGTGTGATGTGTAGCTGGTGTGTGATGTGTGTCAGTGCACTGTGTGGCTTGTGTTAAGGCTGTGTTATGTGTTGCTGTGTGTGACGCATGTCAGTGGTGTGTGTGACATGTTGCTGGTGTGTGATGTGTGTCAGTGCACTGTGTGGCTTCTGTTAAGGCTGTGTTATGTGTTGCTGGTGTGTGATGTGTGTCAGTGCCGTGTGTGGTGCGTGTTAAGGCTCTGTTGGGGGTTCCCGTCAGAGCAGCCCCTCCTCAGGCTCTGCTCGTGGTCTTTGAGAGCCAGCGGAGCAGTGGCAGACACACGCGGTTCACACGGAAGTGCTGGGAAAGCGACCACAGGAGGCAGCACCGTGAGGCGCTCGCGAGCACGGGAGGGGCAGTCGCTGCCTGGGCCCAGCGTCCCCGAGTGCTCGTGGACACGACATTGCCGTGTTGGGTGCTCGCGCTGTTTCGAGAGTTAAGTGAGAAGCAAAGATACGGACGTATGCTTTCCGTAACTGTGAGAGGTTATATGTTCGTGTGTGTGTGTGTGTGTGTGTGTGTGTATCATACGTGTACAAGGCTACTTCAAAAAGGTCCTGGAAAATGCATGCTGTGAAAGAACTATGGATGGATTTCCAATGTTTTTGCACCAAAATAAACTTAGCTCCTAACAGCATTTTCCATGAACTTTTTGAAGTCCCCTCATATGTGTCTGACAGCAGATGGGTGATGAAGTGATAGAAACATAGGTGACAGGTAAATGATGGGTGATTGACAGCTGAAGAGGAGTAGATGGATGGTGGACGGTGGCCCTCGAGCTGCTCTTAAAGGAGAGGAGTGGACGCCGACAGCGGGCAGTCTCCTGCTCTCATCTCTTTCTCCCGCCATGTCCCGAGACTTCAGACACCTGCCGTGGCCAGGGTCGGGCCACCGCCTTGTCCAGCCTGCACTCCCAGAGACCACGCTGCACCTCGTGAGGTCCCCCCGCTGCAGTCAGTAACCTCTACAGTCTCCTGGGACACTCTCGTCCCCGCGGGAAGGTCCTTAGCAAAAACAGACACGAGGGGACAGGTGTCTGTTGCTGTTCACGGCCGGCATGCCTGGCGCCACTGGTGACTTCAGCGTGGGCTTTGAAGAGGCCAGATTTCCAGAACTGCCCCTGTGGGTAGTGTGGATTTGCCACTGACGATGGGGCAGAGCTGGAGGCTGGGAGTGTGGGTCCAGGCTGCACCCTGACTCTAACACAGCCCCGTGCCACCGGAAAACCTGTGTGGCAGTGAGCAGTGAGACACAGGGCTTAGGCAGGGCAGCCCTGGACCTGGGCCTTGACCCTGGGGTGCCAGGCAGTCCCTGGGGGAGGCGGGGAGGCCAGCGGTCCACCGCGGAGGCCCTGGGATTTGCCAAACGTTGTGTGGAAGAGCCGGGACTCCCAGTGGTGCCGAGAGCCTCGGTGCACTGTGTTCCCCACCCTTTGCCAAAACACATGCCCGTTGCTCTGAGTGCTTGCTCTGTTACTGGAACCCTCCTTGCCCCACCCCTGTCCGGAAGTAGCAGCGTCAGCACTGCGGTTTGTCAACCACCTGCAGCGTGCCACTCGTGTCATCCTTTGTCTCGGCTGATCTCAGCACTGTCCTTCCACGCGGGTGTCCTTGCCCGTGGTTTGCAGTGGAGAGGCCGAGGCCCAGCGGTTGAAGGGTTTGTGCGAGGGGGCAGGGACGCGAGCACTTGGGCCATCATCTGGTGTCTTCCCAGGCACGTGAGCAGGGAGCTGCATCGCAAGTGGAGCAGGCGGGACTTGAACTGGTGCTCATGGTGGGTACCGGCGTCGCGGGCGGAGGCTTAACCCGCCGCAACACAATGCCGGCCCCTGGTTTCCTCGATCTTAAACTGTGGTTAACTAGTGTGTAGGACAGTTGAACGGTGCACCGTCTGCCTGGAGTAAGTCCCGCTTCGTCGTGTTCCCTGGTGGAACAGGCGCTGGCTTCCTGGTTGAGGCTGAGCAGATGACGTGAACAATCGTGATAACGTCTGAGGTCGCGTGTTCCTGCGTGTCTGTCTCCTTCCCGCTTGCCTGCCGGGTGCCGTCTGGCATCATCCAGGCTGCCCCATCTGTCAGCCTCCTGTGTCCCAGAGGTGGGAACTTCTAGAATCTGTGGAAGATGAAGCCGGATGCCCCGTGATGGCCCAGTCTGAAAGCTGCCAGTCTCGGCATCCCTGGGCGTCAGCCACGCGCCGGATCCGACACTTCTTTGAAGCTGTGACGTTGCATCTCAGGGCGGGTGCCTCTTAACAAGCCACAGGTGGAGGACGCGTCTCCCGCTACCTTCTCCCCAGCCAGTTTGTGGATTCGGTGGTGGGGGCGGGGAGACGGCAGCATGGAGTTGTTGGAACACGCACGTCTGTGGCTCCCAGTAACTGAGAGAGTTTCTTTCAAAGGCTTTTGGCCGCGGGTTCACTACGTGCTTTGGTTGACGTCCTGCAGGACGGGGCGGGCGGGGGGACAGGATCTGTCCACTTCTCATCCTGGCCTCTCCAGGGGCGTTGACGTCACCCCCTGCCCAGGAGAGAGAGGCAGAAGAGGAGGAAGGAGGCCCCGGCGGAGGGAGGGGTGTGGACCAAGCCGGGTTGCTGGACTGCCACGCAGTGTCCAGACCCCGCGTCCTCACTGCGCATGTAGGAGGCCTCGGTTGTTTTGGGAGACACGGGGGCGGCAGATCTCAGCGGCGTGGGGCTGGCCGGAAGCTCCTGCTGTCCACGGTGTCTATACGGACGTAGCAGAGCCCGTCTTTCCTCCTAATTACGCTCGTTTGCATGCAGTGCAGTGAAAGGGAAACCCAGCCTCAGCCACCCTGACAATCTGCCTTGCCTGCGCCCCCTGAGGTCTGTGCTGGGAGAAATGAGACATCGGGGAGCCCGGAGCCAGGCGCGGCTCCCACGTGTGCGTGGTCTCCCCAAGGGAGCCCCGGCCCAGGGGACGGGGGCTTGGGCTGCCTCGGCCACAGGTCTGGCTCCAGGCAGGTGGGTGAAATGAGTGTCGTTTTCATTAAGTCTGCAAGCCAGTTACCTGTACGGAGGTAACCCAGGCGGGGCGGGTCTGGTAGGAAGACTAATGAGGCGGAGCCGGGAGAGGTGCCCCGGGGACGGATTGTAGTGAACACATTCCGTGCTGTGTTGGCATAGCTTTGTTGCTGCGTGACTGTAACGTTTGGAAACCCATCGGCATCTTGTGTGGTTTGGAACCGGTGCCCGTCCCCCCACGCCCCCACGCCCCCAGCAGCTCTGTGAATCCTCGCTCCCGCCTCTCCGGATTCGTCTTCCGCAGCAGTGGAGCGCCTTGTAATAGGATTCCATCCTGCCTCTTTGAGTTTCCTTGTTCTCTTCTCTCTGCTTGTGCTGCTCCCCCGAGCTTGGAGACGTTGTTGAATTAGTGCACTCGCATCCTGCTCCCCCAGCACTGCCTCCTGGAAGCACCAGGTGGTATCCTGCCCCCGTCTAGATCTTGTATGTGCCATCCCGTTCTCTGGAACTGCCTCCCCTGTTGAGCTCCTATTCATACCACAAAACCCCACCTACTTCTCCTCTTTGAAGGCTCCCAGAATTCCACCTGAGAGATGCCTTTTTTCTTTTTTAAATCAATGCTTGGTAGAAAGAAAAACAATTTTTTTTCTTTTTCTGGAGAACCAGACACTTCCCTGTTTCTTTTAATGAAGAGTACGTCTGGCTGTGTTACCCTCTTCCCTGTGGCTGAAAGGAAGCTCGGAGCTAAGCTGCCTTAAAGAGGCCGCCTGGTGCCACAGGCAGAGACCTGACAGGCAGGCAGGGCTGACTTTGCCCCTCAGCTTCCATCGATTGCATCTCAGCCACAGCCCCTCCAGATCGGGGATCCGGAACCCTGAAATGACTGCCGGGAGCCCTCGCCGCGGGGGAGGACCTCGGGCACGCGCTGCTCTGGGTCTGCGTTCTCTCTGTCTGACTTTCCGATTCCTCCGTCTGCAATGCCCGTTTCTGATTCTGTCATCATTTTATTTTCCACGTCACGAGCCACCGGAAGCGGTTCGTGGGGCTGGCTGTGACATGCTGGAATAAGCGATTCTGTTATTTGCAGCCTGCACTGTGGTTTGCGGGGGTCTCGGCCCCGCTGCCTCCCCGAGGCTGCTGTCTTCCTGCAGGGAACGGCAGTGGGGTAGGTCCACAGGGACCCCCTGGCACGTGCGGAGCCGCTGCTTTGTTAATGTGTTGACAAAACCCCACGTCTCTTCACACGGTTCCCCCAAAGGAGTTCGGGAATGCTGTGCTCAAACTCCAGAGGAAAACTTCTCCAGCGCCATATAGTCGCAGGGGTCCGTGGCCTCAGACACAGCTGCAGCCGTGGGGACCCCGAGTGTCCCCACCCAGACAGTCCCTGGTGACGCCGGTGCAGCCAGAGGGGTGCTGAGCCCCTCACAGCTGTGTGCCGCTCTCGGACGTGGGACCCTGCGTGGGAGGGAGGAGCCTGCAGGGGAGAGCGCTCCGTGCTTTGCAGCGTGGAGCCGATGCCCCGCGCCGTCGGTCCGGCACAGCCCGAGTGGAGTCCGGCCCTGATCTGCTGGCCAGGTCTCTCCCCGCCTTTGAGGGCGAGGAGAGTGAGTGGGTGGGGGCTTCTGTCAGAACTCTCTCAGCAACACTGTGGGCTGGGGTGGGCGGAGCTTCCTCCTGTGTCCCTGTGCCTGCTGCCCCTGTTTCTGAGGCTGCAGTGAGCCCCTGGCCCCGGGGGACCCCAGCCCCGTGTTCCTGGGGGCCCTGGCAGCAGGAGGGGTGGGACTGCCTGAGTGTGGCGCAGCTTTAGGGAATGCTCCTTTGGGTGCCAGGGATGGGGCTGCCACCTGGCCTCCCCACTCCCGCTGATTGTACCCCCCTCTTGAAGTCTGGGCAAGGATGGAAGTATAGAAGTCTGGGCTGGGTGAGTGCTGCGTGTTCGCTAGTGAGACCCCCCCCCCCGCCCCGGTTCCCTGCAGGGACTTTGGATCATGCGTGGGGTCTGTGCTGGGCTGCAGGTGGGGGCGGGGTCTCATGGCTCCTCCTCCTTTGCTTCTGGTGATGGCTAATCGTATGTGGCACCCTGGGGGCTTAAGGGGTGCCCAGGCAGCAGGTAAATGTGACTGCTGGGGGTGCTGGCCAGGGCGGTTCTGCAAGGGTTAGCGTTGGAATCAGTGGCCTGAGCCACAAAGAGCTGCCCTCACCATGCAGTCCCGGGGGGGCCTGCGGGGGTGCTCAGAGGAGGAGGAAGAATGAATTCACCCTCGGTTCCCCATGGCTCTGCAGCCTTTGGCCTCAGGCTGGATCACGCACCTGCAGCCTGTGGGTGGCAGGGGTGGGGTTGGTTTCCTGGCCCTGTTGGCTTGGGAGCCATGTGTGGCTGTGTCTCCTGCTCGTTCCATTTCTCCCCTCTCCTTCCTCCTTCTCTCTATTTTTTTTTTAATTTATTTATTTTTTTGACAAGCAGAGTGGACAGTGAGAGAGAGAGACAGAGAGAGAAAGGTCTTCCTTTGCCGTTGGTTCACCCTCCAATGGCCGCCGCGGCTGGCGCGCTGCGGCCAGCGCACCGCGCTGATCCGATGGCAGGAGCCAGGAGCCAGGTGCTTCTCCTGGTCTCCCATGGGGTGCAGGGCCCAAGCACTTGGGCCATCCTCCACTGCACTCCCTGGCCACAGCAGAGAGCTGGCCTGGAAGAGGGGCAACCGGGAAGAATCCGGCGCCCCGACCGGGACTAGAACCCGGTGTGCCGGCGCCGCCAGGCGGAGGATTAGCCTAGTGAGCCGTGGCGCCGGCCACTTCCTCCTTCTCTCTAAAGACGAGGCCAGGGCAGGGCCCAGGGAGACGCTGGGGAGGACGTCTTTGGACTGTGCTGTGGGTTCGAGCCTTCGGAGCCCCCCTGGGCTCAAGTGTGCGTCAGGTTGGCTGAACTGCGTTCCCAGAGCCGGGCGTGCAGGCTGGCAGTGTCGTGGCCACAATGACGGGGGAGACTGTGTCTGGGGGGGGGGGCGGCTTGCCCTGGGACGGCTGGGGTTGGGCAGTGCTCCTGAGCTCCACAATCCTCCTGAGTCTGTGACAATGATAAAGGGATGCTTGCGGGTCACAGTGACATCACAGTGACACCCTCCTGCGTCACTGCACCCAGCGAGGGGAGAAAACAGAGCCACCCCCGCACTGCTGCAGAGTGCTGCTTCTTCCATAGAGGCGACAGGGCAGGCAGTGACTTCCCACTTCCCACGCCGGTGGGTGTTGCGGGAATATGCCCACCGCATGATGTGGGCACGCCTTGCTCCTGGCTGCCCCTCCCCCACGCCACCGTACTGCTTGGAAACAACCGTGGGGCCGGAGGCTGATGGTGGCTTGGCTCGGGGAGGTCCCAGCAGCTCTCCTGTCACCCTGACAGCAGCCGTCACCCCTGCCAGTGGTGGCCGATGGCCTGGCGGGGGGAGAGCCGTGGCAGCTGGCAGGGCTGGGTAACTGAACGTCGCACAGTAGCCGCACGGGAGCAGCTGTGCCAGGAGAGGAGCAGCCCGTCTGCGGAGTGTCCGTAGCTGGTGAAGTGAGGCTGCCTGCGCCGGGAGCCTCCCACCCCACCAGCAGCCTGGGGCCTGCAAGGGAGCGAGGCTGGGGTCGCGCCTGGAGCTTCCGTCCGCTGCCTCCTCGTCTGCTCTGTTGGCTTTCAAAGTGCCGGTGCAGACTCCAAGTCCCGTGGGCCCACTTGCCGGGGAACGGCCTCGCACGTGTCCGGGTTCTCGGAGTCTCAGCGGTGCTGGCAAGTTCAGGCTCGCGCCCCTGCCTCTGAGCGTCAGGGGCTGTGGAACGGAGCCACACTCACCACTTGTGCATCGTGTCCGGCTGCGTTTGACCCAGCGGCGGAGGGAGGCAGCCCCGATGGGGGCGGCATGGCTCCTGGCTCCCCCACTGCCGTCCACCGCTCTGGATCCTCATCCGTCTCCACTCTCCTGGGGGGCCCCATCTCTTGATTTGCACCAGCCCTGTGACCCAGCTGTGCTGCCAGCCGGCCCCAGCCCAGGCAACTGGCGGCAGATCAAGAAACACTTGGCTTCCGAGGGGCCAGCGCTGTGGCGCAGCAGGGTAAAGCCGTGGCCTGCAGTGCCGGCATCCCCTATGGGTACCTGCTCCGCTTCCGATCCAGCTCCCTGCCGTGGCCTGGGGAAGCAGCGGAGGATGGGGCAAGTCCTTGGGCCCCTGCACCCACGTGGGAGACCCCAGGGAAGCTCACAATGGAAACTGGCAGGTAGGGGCTGCCCAGAGCGCTGTTTAGAGAGAGGGGCTGAGGCTGCCTGTGAGGGGGAGGGGAGGGGAGGGGCTGAGGGCAGCCTTTACTGCCTGGGCTGGGAGGTCAGGGATTGGGGGCTTCACATCGCTTGTCTTGTTCCCGGCTTTTTTTTTTTTTTTTTTTTTTTTTTTTTACAGGTGGAGTTAGACAGTGAGAGAGACAGAGAGAAAAGTATTCCTTTGTCCGTTGGTTCACCTCCCAAGTGGCCGCTACGGTCGGTACATTGTGGAAGCCAGGAGCCAGGTGCTTCCTCCTGGTCTCCCATGCGGGTGCGGGGCCCAAGGACCTGGGCCATCCTCCACTGCCTTCCCGAGCCACAGCAGAGAGCTGGCCTGGAAGAGGAGAAGAGGAGCAACTGGGACAGAATCCAGCACCCCAACCGGGGCTAGAACCCGGGGTGCTGGCGCTACAGGTGGAGGATTAGCCTAGTGAGCCGTGGCGCCAGCCTCTCCATGTTATTTTCAAGATCCTCCTGGCCCAATGCCCTGCGTCCGTCTCCCCATGCAGCTGCCGCCCCTCGGTGCTTCCGTGAGCGCAGAGATTCAGGGAGGGAGGGTGTGAGTCTGGCCTCGGGTGTTCATGACGGGGTGGACGGAGGGAGAGCAGGGTTGGGGAGCTGTGTGTAAGTAGGAGAGACCAAGTGCCCGGAATTCCGAGGCACAGTGTGTGGAGGAGTGACATCACCAGATTGCCTGGACGCCATGGCAGCCTTGCCTTCTCCTTGTGGCTCGTGTCCATGACGTTTTAAGGGGACCAGCTCTGTGACCCGCAGCTCGGTGGGTTCCTCGGACGCGGGCTGAGTTGCCTGCGGTGACGTGAGGACGGGTGCAGCACCTGCAGTCTGTCGCGCACCTGCTGCGCTAGCTTCTGAGCTGGGCCCCTCGTCCACCTTGTCTCCCCTGGTGACGCCGACTCCCGGCCTGGGAAGCATGTGCAGGACCCACGCGTGAAGAAACAGGGCAGAACTTGCTGCCCTCGCCCAAAGTGGCAGAGTTAACAGGAAACAGAGCAGGACTGTGGCCCCACCACAGCCGAGACCGGGTCCTGGCTCTCCTGGCCTGGGGCAGTACCTGCCACCACAGTGCTGGACCCCAGCTTCTCATTCTTATTCCTCCTCTTCCTCCCTCCCTCCCACCATCATCATTGTCATCACCACCATTTACAGTCTCAAGAGAAAGCAAGAAAGCCTTTTGGCCTTGGGAGAGTCAGAGAAGATTCTTAGTTACACAGGTCCCCTCCTGCTGGCGGAAGTGCTGAGTGATATGTGGAAAGTGCTGGCTCATCTGTTTAGAAACCTGACACAAAGACAGCTGGGGTCGACAGATGCGTTAAAGACGAAGTGTCACTTGTCGAGTTCTGATGGGAGGGGCCATCGTAATTCAGGAGCAAGCAGTGACACAGCAGCTTGGGGCGTCTCCTTCCTGCAGGGGTCAGGAGCCCGAGGACACAGGGCTGTCACTGGGCTGTAAGTCACAGGGGACCTGCCTGTGCGCTGTGAATGGCACTGTCTGAGCTGGGAGTTCTCTTGTTGGCTGCTGTCGGGAGGGTCCCATGGGGTAATTATCAGGCCTGCTTTATGCACACAAGGTCCTGGGTTCATGCCCCAGTGGAACTATATCTGAAAGGGGGCCTCGCCCCAGGAGTCCTTAAAAAGATCTGAGCCACTTCCTGCTTGGGCGGGACTTCCTGCCTTTCTCTGATTGTTCCGCGGTCCTTTTCCCTCCAAACCATTGTCTGATCAGCTGCAGCCAGGAGCCCAGGTGAAGGCACCGCCCCTTTCCCAGAGGAGCAGCTTCCTCCTGGCGTCTCCTGGCGACCGGGGGCATCTTGGTCCTGCAGGACAGCTTCCTGTGTGGCTGTCATTGGGTCTTTTATTTAGTGTCGTTTATGAAGTCCTTCGTGCCCGGCCTCTCCTGGGGAGGGCTGAGCGGTGGTGTTGGCTTTTGTTGCATTTATTCATCAGCTGATGCTGTTTTCTTCCAAGCCAACTCGATGCTTTGCTGCCCACCCCCTCACCCCCAGGCCCTCCAAGCAGGGAAGTGGGTGGTGGGTCTGGGAGACCTAGGACATGGGCAGCACGGGTCTGCATTCTCGCAGACTTGGAGGCGAGGTTGCGATTGACAGCCATCCCCGAAGCTTCACCAAAGCCCCGCTGACCCACAGAACTGCGACGTTTTCTGTTCTCCGTGTGCTTGTGAGAGAGGAGGGCTGGGGAGCGCGGAAGGTGAAGGGGGACGGGGAGGAAGCATTTAGAAAAGTGACAGTGACCAAGGATTTGCCGCTGTAGATGTGATGGGGGGGGGGGTGCCGGTGCCTTGTAGCTCATTGGCGTGTTTTGATGAGCGATGCGATTTGGAAGTAGGGAAAGTGCACATGGATTCAGAGCGTCGATAACATATGGCTTCAATTACAGGGTTTGGCCCTTGTACATGGGGGAATCTCTTAGGACAGGACAAATATCGTAGTCATCGAATATGGCATCCAGGAGCCATCTGATTGATGGTTTTAATAATTTGGAGAAAATAAGGTCTTGTCCACAGTTGGACTTGTCTTTTATGTCTAAGGTCTGGACTTGTGGAAGAGCATTTGCAGTGGTTCCCAAACTGGAAGGTGGGGGCGGGAGGGGCTGAGGGTTTTGCTTTGGGGCAGGAGGTGGAAAGAGCTTGCTCTTGTCTTTTTTTTTTTTTTTTTTTTACGGTAAAATATTTTAATAAGGTATTATAATATTTGTTTGTTTACAAACAGGCCAACAAAAATAAGTCATTATTAGATTAGTTATTCCCCCCCCCATACCGTCCCTCCCACCCACAACCCTCCCCTTTCCCACTCCCTCTCCCCTTCCATTCACATCAAGATTCATTTTCGATTATCTTAATATACAGAAGATCTTGCTCTTGTCTTTTGAGTCACAATCTTCTCATATGAAAAACCCGGATTGCACTGCCAACCTCATGGGACTTTGAGATAGAGTGAAATTTATACGGCTAAGGTCTCAGGTGTTTTTTTTTCGATCGGAAATCTCAGAAGTTAGGCACAAAAAAACCCAGGGGGTCAAATACAAATGAACAGCACAGTGTTCCCCCAAAGCTCTCAGCTCTCCTGGGAGGCTGGGGCAGGAAGTGGGCAGGCCCTGGACTACCAGGGGCTGAGCTCGGCTGGGCTCAGCTTGCTGCGCTCAGCTCTCCTGGTCCAGGGGTCTCAGGTATTCTAATTCTTCTTTTTAAAATGTTTTGTGGGTTTTCTTCTAAAAACATTTATTTTATTTATTTGAAAGGCAGAGTGACAGACTGAGGGAGAGACAGAGGGAGAGAGATCTTCTGTCCTCTGGTTCATGCCTCAAATGACCATCAAGACTGGAGCTAGGCTAGGCAGAAGCCAGGAGCCTAGAGCTCCATCCGGTCTCCCACATGGGTTCAGGGACCCAAGCACTTGGCCTGCCTTCTGCTGCTTTCCTGGGTGCGTTAGCAGGAATCTGAGTTGGAAGCAGAGCAGCCAGGACACAGAATGGTGCTCCGAGAGGGGATGCTGGCTTAACCCAGCGCACCACAACATTGGCCCCGCAGTTATCATCCTAAAAAACTGTTGTTACTATTATTGTTACTTCTGTGCTTTTTTTTTTTTTGACAGGCAGAGTGGACAGTGAGAGAGAGAGAGAGACAGAGAGAAAGGTCTTCCTTTGCCGTTGGTTCACTCTCCAATGGCCGCTGCAACCGGTGCACCGCGCTGATCCGAAGGCAGGAGCCAGGTGCTTCTCCTGGTCTCCCATGGGGTGCAGGGCCCAAGCACTTGGGCCATCCTCCACTGCACTCCCAGGCCACAGCAGAGAGCTGGCCTGGAAGAGGGGCAACCGGGACAGAATCCGGCGCCCCAACCGGGACTAGAACCCGGGATGCTGGCGCCGCAGGCGGAGGATTAGCCTAGTGAGCCGCGGCGCCAGCCCAGCTGTGCTTTCCCATGTGATATCTCCCTGGGCCAGGGGCCCATCAGCCCACCTTCAGGGCTTTGTAAGCTGGGGAGGCACCTGCCACTCTTTAGGCTGCAGGGCCAGGCAGACCCAGAGGGAGGGGGCAGATTCCACCCCTCCATGGGGGTAGCCACAGAGCGCTTGCTATCTACCTTGAATCTGCCAGTCTGATCTGTCTCTGGCTGTCATATGGAAGACCGACAGGGGAGAGAGCAGGACTTTGTGGTGGCCCAGGAAAGATAATGGTGTCCTTGATGAGGCTTCTATCAAATGAAGTAGATGAATTTGGGGTGTAATTTGGGTAATGAATAAGCTAATAGACTGGGGTTGGAAGGTAAAAACTACAAGGCCAGTATAAAGGGAATCTCAACAGTTGGGAGTCCAAAGGAAAAAGAGAGCATTGCCCGAGTATACTTCACTCAGCAAAGTCTGAAAAACCATCAGAGCTGAACCGCTCCCGGGAACTGTCCAGGGTCCTGAAGCAATCCTCTGTTTCCAGCCCTCTGTCCGTCCAGCAGTCGCTGTCTCTGGGCCAGGCACGGTGATGCACACTAGAAACAAACAACAGGACGCAGTCCCAGCTCTCAGTTATTTTGTGGTGATTGACAAGAAGTCCAAGGACAGTGTGACGAGTGCCGAGAGAGCGCACAGAAAGGGGACCCTGAGTCAACCTGAAGGCGTCAGAGAAGGCTTTCTGGGGAAGAGGGTCTTTGAGCTCAGTGGGGAAGAGGGAGTGATGAGTCTCCCCTCCCAGGTGAGGAGGATGTGGGGAGAAGGTATTGCACACCTAAACGTCTTGCAGCGACCACAGTGTAACATGCAGAACATCGGATGAGTGGAGTTGAGACTGGAAAGGCAGATCGCCAAGACGTGTGTGTGGCACTTGGGATCTTAGACTTTGTCCTGGTGACAACGAGGAGGCACAAGGCTGTTAAGTGGTGGAGGGGGAATGGAATGACCTTGTGCCTTAGCCAGATCTCCATGGGAGTGTGCAGCTGAGCAGAGGCAGGGAAGCCAGTGAGGTCTCTGTGGCAGTCATCAACTGAGGTGGAAAACCACTCCCTCCTCCTCCTCTTTGTCAGTGAGCTTCCCAGATAGCAGTCTCTACCGGGAATGCCATCCTTCAAGGAACTTGTAGGGGAAGAGTTGCTCCTAGCTCGTCCCACCTCCCTCAGCCTCGTTGCAGTTCTCAGTGCTGGACCCCTTTGCCTATCAGAAAGACCTCACACTGAGGGTAGACGGTCCCTGTGTGGGTGCTGGGCTTCTGTGTTCTTTGGAGCTGTCCTTCTGGGAGCAGTTGACGTCTTCCTCTCTGATGCTCCCTGTCCTGTCGCAGGCTGATGGATCAAGAATCAGCTTTTCATGTGTAAGTTCCAACATCGGCTATTGGAGGGAGGTTGCAGGTGGCATCAGTAAAAAAAGATGCATCCTTTTATCCCAACCTAGAGCAATAAAATACACACAGTCACTGTCGTGGGCAAGCATTCCTGAGATGTCAAGGAAGAAACACTCTCAGGAGCTGGTGACAAAATTCCTGCAGGTAATGAAGAAGAGATGGCATCTAACTCATTCCTAGTCTTCAGGCCTGCAAGGATGGTGTTGTTTACCGAGATGGGTAACAAAGAGAATCTGTCGGGAGGGAGGTGACTGGCGCAGCTGTGAAATGGGATGTGACAGATGCTGTTAGTGCTCCATTCCCATGGCCGTGATTTCTTGACTATGCTTCCTATGGTCTGGCCTCTAAGTGGTGATGAGCTGACAAGAGCTCCTCCCTCATGGATAGGGAGAAGGCCCTTGTTAAAAGAAAGTCATCGTGCAGCATTTGGCCAGCCTGCCCTCCTGACGGAGGAGGCAGTGACCAGGCCATGACCTGGGACCGGAGAGCAGCCCTCAGCAGACAACAGACCTGCCAGCCCTTGGTCTGAATGCCCCACCTCCAGAACTGGGGGAAGTGCACTTCTGCCCTTCATAAACTACCCAGCTGCGGGCAGTGCTCTAGTGACACAAGTGGACCACGGTTCCTTCTATGTCTGGCACTTTCCCTGGCTTGCCAGCACTTAGCAGATGTTTTGGAGGGCTACTGTCAGCCTACCGGAGCCTTCTTTGCCTGATGCATAAAGAAGTGGAATCACCTGGGAATTTATGTCCTTTTGGGCTCAGATGTGCACCCTCCAGCCCCTCGAGGCCCAATCAGGGTTGCTCCGAGAAGGCACTCTGTCTGCCGAACTCCGCGCTGCACCTTGCTTCGGGACTTAGCTTGTCGTCACGTCTTTGTTTCTGCTCTTTCTCTTGGTGCTCCCACTGTGCATTCCCTGCTGGTTTTCCTGGGATCTCGTTCTACTAAGAGCAGTCAGTCAAGTCTCAGGGGTGCTTCTGGGGAATCCAAAGATTGGGACTGATAATTAGCAATAGTGATATCCTGGCATAGTGAGGCATTAATACAGCAAGGCTGATCAAGCCCGGTATGGTAATGCCTGGTACACAGTAAGCATTCAAGGACTGTTTGCTAGTTTTTCTGAGAATTAAAAAAAAATAATTCTTACCTATTTGATAGCTGTAGCAAGAAAGGACGATATCTCCCAATTGCTGGTGCACTCCCCCAAAGCCCACAATAGCCAGGACTGGGCCATGCTGAAGCCAGGAGCCTGGAGCTCAACCGGGTTTTCCAGTGGGTGATAGGGAACCAAGGACTTGAGCCATCCAGTGCTGCCTCCCAGGGTGTGCGTTAGCAGGAACTGGAATCAGGGTTGGGGCTGGGAGTCAAGTCCAGGCACTTCTGTATGGGACATGGGTGTCCTACCAGCGTCTCAACTGCCAAATGCCTGCCCGAGGGGAGAGCGTGCAGAAATGCGTAGTTGAGGTTCCCACAGTCATCCATGTCCTGGTTGAGCAGACACTGTGGAGCAGCAGGTCCCGTGAATTCCAGGACTCACATGTCGTTCAGCACTCAGACCGCCCCAGCAGCACTGTTTGTGGCAGGCTGTGCCTGAGTGAGTTCTCTGGTGGCCGACTGGTGCCACGAGCAGACAAACACAGGCAGAACCGCGGCTGCAGCCAGGTCTCGAAATCCACGCACTGCTAAGACAGTTGGCTGGTTGACTCAGTCCTCCTGTTTTCAGTCACACTTTAATTCCAAAGGTTACTGTCCTGTCGGGAATTGGCAATTCTGTGAGTTCTGCTGACATTTCATCTGCAGGGTCACCTGAGCCGTCCTGTGTGCACTTCCCACCCAAGCCATGGGAGTGATACCTCCTATCATCCATCTGATACTCCACCATTCATCTGATATCCTCCACCATCCATCATCCAGTACTCCACCATCCTCCTGATACCCCACCATCCTCCTGATACCCCACCATCCACGTGATACCCCACCATCTACCTGATACCCCAGCATCTACCTGATACCCCCCACAACCCACCTGATACCCCACCATCCACCTGATACCCCCCACCATCCACCTGATACCCCCACCATCCTCCTGATACCCCACCATCCACCTGATACCCCACCATCCACGTGATACCCCACCATCCACCTGATACCTCACCATCCTCCTGATACCCCACCATCCTCCTGATACCTCACCATCCTCCTGATACCTCACCATCCTCCTGATACCCCACCATCCTCCTGATACCCCCACTATCCACCTGATACCCCACCATCCACCTGATACCCCCCACCATCCTCCTGATACCCCACCATCCACCTGATACCCCACCATCCACGTGATACCCCACCATCCACCTGATACCTCACCATCCTCCTGATACCCCACCATCCTCCTGATACCTCACCATCCTCCTGATACCCCCACTATCCACCTGATACCCCACCATCCACCTGATACCCCCACCATCCTCCTGATACCCCACCATCCACCTGATACCCCCCACCATCCACCTGATACCCCCACCATCCTCCTGATACCCCACCATCCACCTGATACCCCCACTATCCACCTGATATCTCCCACCATCCATCTGATACCGCCACCATCCACCTGATATCTCCCACCATCCATCTGATACCCCACCATCCACCTGATACCTCACCATCCTCCTGATACCCCACCATCCTCCTGATACCCCCACTATCCACCTGATACCCCACCATCCACCTGATACCCCCACCATCCTCCTGATACCCCACCATCCACCTGATACCCCCACTATCCACCCGATATCTCCCACCATCCATCTGATACCGCCACCATTCACCTGATATCTCCCACCATCCATCTGATACCCCCACTATCCACCCGATATCTCCCACCATTCACCTGATATCTCCCACCATCCACCTGATATCTCCCACCATCCGATACCCCACCATCCTCCTAATACTCCACCATCCTCCTGATATCCCACCATCCATCTGATACCCCACCATCTACCTGATACCTCCCACCATCCACCTGATACCTCCCACCATCCATCTGATACTCCCACCATCCACCTGATACCTCCCACCATCCACCTGATACCCCCACCATCCACCTGATACCTCCCACCATCCATCTGATACTCCCACCATCCACCTGATACCTCCCACCATCCACCTGATATCTCCCACCATCCATCTGATACCCCACCATCCTCCTAATACTCCACCATCCTCCTAATACTCCACCATCCTCCTGATACCCCACCATCCTCCTGATACCCCACCATCCTCCTGATACCCCACTATCCACCTGATATCTCCCACCATCCATCTGATACCCCACCATCCACCTGATACCCCCACCATCCACCTGATACCTCTCACCATCCATCTGATACCCCCACAACCCACCTGATACCCCACCATCCACCTGATACCCCCCACCATCCACCTGATACCCCCACCATCCTCCTGATACCCCACCATCCTCCTGATACCCCACCATCCTCCTGATACCCCACTATCCACCTGATATCTCCCACCATCCATCTGATACCCCACCATCCACCTGATACCCCCACCATCCACCTGATACCTCTCACCATCCATCTGATACCCCCACCATCCACCTGATACCTCCCACCATCCATCTGATACTCCCACTATCCACCTGGTACCCCCACCATCCATCAGTGGCTGATGCTGGCATGGTTTCAGAAGTCAACTATAACCTCTAAGGATCTTGTTTTTGTCTGTGTTTAACCCATTTAGTTCTCTTTAACTTATGAAGGATTGGTCTCAAAACGATGCCACGATTTAACTAGTACCACAGTGTCATTCTGAAATGTTCTGTTTCGTAAAACACAGTGAGTAAATGTTCCGTATCTGTGAAGCTGAAGGGAGGAAGCAGTGTTGTGCTGCTCATGGCAGCTGTGTTTTGTTCTCTGGTCCAGTTTCCCTGGAGTAGCTCCCTCTACTCCGTAGTCAGAATTCTCTCCTCTGTTGATTTCATCTTTTCTAGTATCTTGAGACATAGGAGGGGACTTTGAAAAGGCTGTGGGGAAATGGAATTGAAAGATACCTTGGAAAGAAAGATGTATCTGTTTTAGTGCTGTTTTAGTGCAAAAACATTTTGAATTCCATGCATAGTTTTTTCATAATATGCATTTTCCATGAACTTTCTGAAGACCCCTTGTAATAGGTCAACTATAGGCTGAGGGATTGAGTATTGTAGATTTTCTAAAGTTGGTGACTTAATCATAAGTATGAGAAATCTATGTTGTGTGTTTATTTTATTTTTTAAAGATTTATTTATCTGGGGGCCAGTGCTGTGGCGGAGCAGTTAAGACTACCACCTGCAGTGCCAGCATCCCATATGGGCGCCAGTTCAAGTCCCGGCTGCTCCACTTCTGATCCAGCTCTCTGCTGTGGCCCAGGAGTGCAGTGGAAGATGGCCTGAGTCCTTGGGCCCCTGCACCTACGTGAGAGACCTGGAAGAAGCTCCTGGCTCTTGGCTTCGGATCATCCCAGTTCTGACCGCTGAGGCCATTTGGGGAGTGACAAAGCAGATAGAAGACCTCTCTCTCTCTCTCTCTCTCTCTCTCTCTCCCTCTCTGTCTCTCCCTCTCTCTGTCTATAGCTCTGCCTCTCAAATAAATGAATAAATCTTTTGCAAGAAGAAAGAAAGAACAGTTCGCAACCGACAAGAGCCATCATCTGCTGCCGTGTGTGCGGGAGCAGGAAGTGTGTGTGGGTCAGAATCGGAGGTTCCAGGACTGACACGGGCTCCGACGTGGGATATGGGCGTCACCAGCAGCAGCCTCAGCACACTTGCCCCGGCTGGACAGGTGTGCCCTGGGCCTTTCTGGTGGTCTCGCGAGCCCTCAGAATCTCACTTGTCATCACCTGTGCTGGGATACACCAGTTAAGCGGGGAGCACGTGCTGTGGGCATCACGTTGTTGACGTATTTCTGAAACAGACCTGTCGCTCAGTGCTCAGTGGTATCCGGCTGCTGTGTGAACGTGTGCCCCGTGAAGCGCTAAGGACTGGCAGAGTGGTGCTGTGGAAGCAGTGCGATGCGTGGACAGAGCCGCTCTGGCTGCCGGCGGCGGCCACAGGGGGCTGCCGGGGCCGGGGCGCGGGGGCGGGGGCTCATGGTGGAAGGGTGTGTTCCAGTCACTTGGATGTGACAAAACCATCTCTATTTTCACTATTTTTTTTTGAAGTTTTTATTTATGTGAGAGGTAGAGTTACAGAGAGAGAGAGAGAGAGAGAGAGAGAGGGAGTCCTTCCATGCTGGTTCACTCCCCAAATGGCTGCAATGGCTGGAGCTGGGCTGATCTGAAGCCAGGAGCCAGCAGCTTCTTCCGAGTCTCCCATGTGGGTGCAGGGGCCCAAGCACTTGGGCATCTTCTACTGCTTTCCCAGGCCACAGCAGAGTGCTGGATCAGAAGAGGAGCAGCTGGGACATGAACTGGAGCCCATATGGGATGCCAGCACCACAGGTGGAGGCGTAGCCCACTATACCACAGCACCGGCCCCTGTGTTCACTAATTTCTGAGGGACTCCCTAAATTCTAGCCAGTACCGCTGTTCAAGGACTGCAGGTGACGACCCCCTGCTGGGGTACAGGTGTGGTGCTCCTGTTTGAGGGCCTGGACTGGCAACAGAAGACGGACGTGGGTGTGACAGTCAGACGTGGGAGAGTAGTGAGGAGGCGCATCCCTATGGGATTCGGTTGGTTTCTCTGAGAGGCAGGAGACGAAGCTGTTTGCTGGGGGTTGATGGCAGGGCCAGCTTGTGCACTGGACAGTGTCCCTCCCTGCCCGCCCTCCGTGTCTGCTCCCACACCAGTGGGTTCCACTCACCCTCCTTCTGTTTGAGCCAGTGAGGTGCACCTGCAGGCTTTGGAGGGAGGGAGGCGAGAGCAGAGCCTGCAGCCTGGGCCCCAGGTACTGCATTGCCTATAGTAGATGTCCTTTCACCTGAGTGACCTTGGGCTGCCCATGTGACCTGTCAACCTGCTGTGTCCTTGAATAAGCAGCCTGGGGGCTCATGGAGATGTGTGGACGTTTGGAGTCGCAGCCGTAGGGGTGTGTGGACAGCACTGTGACTCTGAGCTGGACTAGGGACCACTGGCAGTCTCAGCAAGGTCAAAGCTCCAGTGCAGGGGATGGCTGGGTGTGCGGGAGGTAAGACACTGGGAGCTGAGGTCTGGTCACAGGCGGCGGACGGTGGGAGTGGAGGAGGGGGCATCACTGGGGATGGGGACATCAAGTAACCTGGAGACTTGAGTGTTGGGCGAGCCGCGGCATGGCGACTGGAGGGGGAGCCAGGAGCGTATATCTCTGAGCCTCCGCAGGCGCTGGTTCCGGCCAGCCTGCCCTAGCCCGGTCCTCCTAAGTGCACAACCCCTTATCATCGCATTCATTCATTCATTCAGTCACACGCACTGTATTGCTGGCAACCCCACCCAAGGGGCTGAAGCCCCACTGGGGGAGAGCCGATGCCTGCGCACCTGCGCCTCCCACGTGGGCGCCGGTCCGAGTCCCGGCTGCGCCACTTCCCTGCCACCCATGTGGGAGGCCCGGATGGCATCCAGGCCGTCTGCGGAATGAACCAGCGGGTGGAGGATCTCTCTCAATCCGCCTTTCAGATAACTCAATCTTGCAACCCACAGGCCCTGTGGGAACCGTGGGTGACTAAATAATGGCCGCGTGACGAACTGAGCGCTGTTGGGGGACGCTGTGGAGGTGGGGACGGGGTTGTCCGCGCGATGGAAACCCAGATCCTACTCCATCTTGGGGAGACTTCTCCCGGGCGCCCTGGCCAGAGCTTGCTTTCCCCGGGGCGGCCTCTAACGGGGCAGCGCCCCACCTTCCCTGTGACTTGACCTCGACCCTCAGAACCAGGTGTGGCCGGAGGATGGCGGTCGCTTCGAGTCACAGAAGCAGCCCCACAGAGAGACTACAGTGCGGCCATGGTCGCCGCGGAGCATGCTGGGGACGGTAGGGCGGCAGAGGCCGCTCAGGGGGCGGCGCTGAGCATGCGCCCAGCATCCCTCCAGCTGTGGTGCTGGGCCGGGCTGAGCCTGCAGGTGGCGCTCGCTCTCGGGAAGCCTAGAGGGTGAGCGTGCTGTGGACAGAGCCACCAAGGCAAATTGGGCCACAGCTGGAGTTGTTTCCACACCTGTGACAAAGAAAGGCAGCTTTGTTTTTATTCTCACAATGATTGAAGGTTGGAATCTGGTCTTAGATCGCCAGCTCCATCCCCCAGCTGTGCCTCTGGGTCCTGGCAGTTTGAGCTCCTTGCTTTGTTCAAATGCACCCAATGTTTGCACACCTCCGTGCCTCCACCCATTGCTCCCTCTGCCCCAGGAGGTCAGCCCCTCGCCAATCTCAGCTTCCTCTGAAGCTCGCTCTGCCTGGTGTCCCAGCTGCCCTAGCTGCCTCGTTGGTGCTGTGTTCCTGTCCACCCCGGCACAGAGCCGCTGGGCTCGGCAGTGGCTCCTGCCCTGCACCCCACCAGACTAGAAGCTGCGTCCCGGTGTTGAGACTGTCTTCTGTGGCTGCAGCCATGATTCCAGGATAGGCGCTGGGTACCTGAGAGGCAGGGCAGGTATGGTTCACTGGATACACTGAGGGGCGTGGCTGCAAGCAGGTGTCTCCTTGTATTAAAGAGAATCTTGCCAGGGGTGCATCTCCCCGGGGGAGGAGTGGGCGGCCCCAGGTGGCATGGCTCAGACTGCCAAGCTCAGTCTGCCTTGAAGGAGAGGCTGCTTGGCCAAGTGTCTCATTGACTTTTAATTTTTCCTAAGGATTATTTATTTAGAAGGCAGAGTTACAGAGAGAGACAGAGACAAAGAGATCTTCCACCTGCTGGCTCATACCCCAAATGTCCCCAGCAGCCAGGGCTGGGCCAGGTCGAAGCCAGGAGCCCAGAACTCCATGTGGCTGCAGGGACCCGAGTAGGTAGGCAGTCCTCGGCTGTTTTCCCAGGCACAGTAGCAGGGAGCTGCATCAGAAGTGGAACTGTCAGGACACGAACCAGCGCCCAGATGTGATGTCGGCGCTGCAGGCTGTGTCTTAACCCTAATTGCCTTTCAGCTGTAAATTCTTTTATGCTACTCATTTGTAAAGCAGGTCAAGCCTAGAGCTGCCCGCGGTTGGACACTCTATTGAGGTTTATAAATGAGATCAAGAAAAGTCCATCTGTGGCAGCATCCAGCGAGACGCACAGGCAAATGAAGTGGGGACATTCTGCTTAGCTGTGAGACCTCTCCTGACCCAAATAACCCAATCCATCCATGAGTCACGCTGCTGTCTCTTGCAAGGCACCAGTAGTCTTAATATTATAGATTTTAATACTTTATTAAAGGAGAAATTACAGAGTTTTTTTTTTTTTACCCAGAAAGTCTGAATTTGTAGCTACTTCTAAAAACCCCATTACCCAAGGCAACACGTCTTTAGCCAGTACTTCCCTGTGTCATGTATGTCTTCATGCAGAGTCTCCCTTCAAGGGAAAACCCGGTTCTTGCCAGGAATGTGTCCCTGTTGCTATTCAGACTTAGCGGGAGATTGGCTGGCGAGCTCGTGAGCTTCCTTAAGAAATGACTGGCAAGGCCGGCGCCGCGGCTCACTAGGCTAATCCTCCGCCTAGCGGTGCCGGCACACCAGGTTCTAGTCCCAGTCGGGGCGCCGGATTCTGTCCCGGTTGCCCCTCTTCCAGGCCAGCTCTCTGCTGTGGCCTGGGAGTGCAGTGGAGGATGGCCCAAGTGCTTGGGCCCTGCACCCCATGGGAGACCAGGAGAAGCACCTGGCTCCTTCCATTGGATCAGCGCGGTGCGCCGGCTGCGGTGGCCATTGGAGAGTGAACCAACGGCAAAGGAAGACCTTTCTCTCTGTCTCTCTCTCTCTCACTGTCCACTCTGCCTGTCAAAAAAGAAAAAAAAAAAAAGAAATGACTGGCAGCAGATCGAGTCCCACCTGACACTGACCCTCCCCAGCCGTGATGTTTGCGGGCCCTGCCTGCACGTGGCTCGCAGGAAGCCACAGCCTACGGTGCCCTCTGCGTGTTTTAAATGGGACGTGAGCGGTGGTGTGCGTGTGAAAGCTGCTCGGAGCGCTTCGGAGCTGGAGGCTTCTCTGTGCTGGTGCCTTTGGCTCAGCACATCCGTTATGAATGCAATGAGGGTCTCATTGTGCAGATGCATCCCGGCATAACTCACCGGGGCCGCTGCTGGGGGTGACTGGGGCTGCTTCCGGTTTACTCGCGCGCACGCGCTGCTGCGTGTGTGTGTGTGTGTGTGTGTGTTCCTCGTGTCGGTGCCGTGGACCGTGACACTGTTGTTCCAGCAGCGTGGTCTTGAGCATTGTCACGTTCACGCCGGTCGCTGCACCCCACCGCGCTTCTGCCAGCTGAGACCCTCTCAAGAATGCCTGTCCTTCCTGGTGCCCACGCCACGCCGATGCCTGCCTATGGCGCAGTTTAAACGATTCCCCGTCTGATGGGAGTGAAATACTCTTCCTGTTGCTTGACACTGCACCCTGCCATCACTTGTATTTTGTTGTTGAGTTGTAGGAGTTCGTTGTGTGGATTCTTTCTGAGATATTTGCTGTGAATGTTTCCTCTCTGGTCTTGGGGTGTTTTGTTCCTTGTCTAGTTTCTTGATGGGAACACATTTATAACTTTGATAAAGTGCAGTTTATCATTTTTTTTTTCCTTTTGGCTATTGCTCTTTCCCCCTTTTGCTTATTTTACTTCTTAGAATTTATTTTTATTTTTTACTTAACCCCTTTTGTACATTTTTAAAATTGGGCTATTGCTGGGGCCAGCACTGTGGCGAGTAGGTTAATCCTCTGCCTGCAGCGCCGACATCCCATCTGGGCGCTGGTTTGAGTCCCAGCTGCCCCACGTCTGAGCCAGCTCTCTGCTGCGGCCTGGGAAAGCAGTGGAGGACGGCCCAGGCGCTTGGGCCTCCGCACCCACATGGGAGACCTGGAGGAGGCTCCTGGCCCCTGGCTTCAGATCAGCTTAGCCCCGGCCGTTGTGGCTAATTGGAGAGTGAACCAGCGGATGGAAGACCTTTCTCTCTCTCTCCCTCTCACTGTCTGTAACTCTGCCACTCACATAAGTAAATAAAATCTTAAATAAAAAAATTGGGCTATTGCTTTTTATGTCCTGTCTAAAAATCTCTTCCTAAATCCTCGGGAAGGAATTCCTACGAGTTCTACAGTCTCCGTCTCTGACTTCCTGGGTCGCACAGGGAGTGACCCCGGAAGTCCTGATGCCTAGTGGCCGCCAGATGTCCCACCACTGTTACCAACACGCCCCTTTTCCTGTTCCATGGCCTCTCTCCGGGCCTTCAGTGAAATCGGCACGTGTGGCTCTATTTCTGGACTCAACGCGAACACACTTATTCACGTTTACCCCTAGTACACTAGCTTTTCAGTAGCTCTGAGGATTGGACGATATAAATACAACAATTTTTTCTTTTAGTTTTTAAGATTATTTTGAGTACTTTAACTAGTTTTCAGATCCCTTTGCATTTCTATACTAATTGTACAATCAGCTTATGGACTTGTTTAAACAAGCGTGCTGGCATTATAGAAGTGTTTGTTTCCTCTAGTTGAAAGGCAGAGTAAGAGAGAATATGAATGAATGAATATGAATCTCTTTCATATGCTGGTTCACTCCCCAAACGCTTGCAACCGTGAGGGCTGGGCCAGGCCCTCCATCCCTGTCTCTCATGTGGGTAGCAGGGGCCCAGGTACTTGGACCATCATCCCCTGACCCCTGGATGCGTTATTAGGAAACTGTATCAGAAACAGAAGCGCCAGGGCTGTCACCAGCACTCCCAAGCAGTGGCTTCACACCCATGCCCCAGCGTCCTGGCAATTAGGGTTTGCATAGAATCCAGACATTAAACTTGTGCAGAATACGCAGCTTTTCCAGCCCATACGGCTAATGCACCTCAGCATTTATTTAGGTTTTCTTCCATTTTGCTCAGTCTTGTGGGAAGAGGTCTTGCAGACTTTTGTGGACTGAGCCCTGTATGTCCCGTTTTTATTGGTATTGTACGTTGTCTGCTTTGTTTCAACTCTTTGATGTTCAAGTATCGAAACACTGAATACTGGTCTTGCGTCTTTCAAACTTGCTAACTTCCTACGTTCTAGCATTTTGGTGACTTCTGTAGGGTTTTCCGTGGAGACAATCACGCCATCTGAGGCGAAGGACAATCTGCGGATTCCTCCCCACTGTGCGTGCCTTTGGTTTTCGGGCTGCGTTGCTGCCGTCGGTAGGGGCGGTTGATGTTTTCAAGCATCACCCAGAGCGATGCCCAGAGCAGGGGTCTCCGCCCTGCTGCTGTCATAGCGGAAGGACTCTGTGTGCCCCTGCAGGGACAGAAGCTGCGGGTTTCCATGGATGCCCTTTATCAGGCTGAGGGCGGCCTCTCCTGCTCCCGGTGTGCTGAGGTCTTCACGGAGCACTGGATTTTGATGTTCTTTCTGCATTTATTAAAATGATCATCTGGCTTTTGTGTTTGAATTTATTAATATGTTGAATGGCATTGATTAGTATTTGAATGGTAAATCAGGCTTGTATTCCTAGGAAAACCACAATTAATCTGAAGTCTACCTTTTTTTTTTTTTTTTGCTAGAAAGGAATGAAATATTTTCCCATCTGTTTTCATGGGAGCATTATCTGTGATTCTTTCTAGGCTGTGTCTTTACAAGATCTAGGGTTGGAGTTACACTTGCCACATAAAATAAGCTTGGAAATGCCCCTCCTTCACTTGCTAAAAGTTCATGGGGGCCAGCGCTGTGGCGTAGCGGGTTAATGCCCTGGCCTGAGGCTCCGGCATCCCATGTGGGTGCCAGTTCTAGTCCCAGTGGCTCCTCTTCTGAACCAGCTCTCTGCTGTGGCCTGGAAAAACAGTGGAAGATGGTCCAAGTCCTTGGGCCCCTGCACCCACGTGGGAGACCCAGAAGAAGCTCCCAGCTCCTGGCTTCGGATTGGCACAGCTGTGGCCATCTGGGGAGTGAACCAGTGGATGGAAGACATCTCTCTCTCTGTCTCTACCTCTCTCTGTCACTCGGTCTTTCAAATAAATAAAATAAATCTCTAAAAAAAAGTTGATGGTGGATAGGCCTTGGTGCTTCCAGAAGCCTTTGCTTGAATGCATCTCCGAGAGTGACTGGTGGCTTGGCAAGTGAAGCTCCCTTGGGGTGCTCACCTCCCGTCTCAGAGTGCAGGGGACGAAGGCTCTGCTTCTGATGTGGCGTCCATCTAATGTACCTGGCCCACCAGATGCTGGCCCGAAGTACTCGGGCTCCTACCACTCCCCTGAGAGGCCCAGAGGGAGTTGCCGGCTGCTGGCTTTGGCCTGGGCTCTGATGGATATTCCAGTTCAGATTCCCAAAGCCCTTATAAGTGTGCTCATGA